>NC_072790.1:102755426-103058456 GCF_028583425.1 Eublepharis macularius
CAACGGACAACAAACATGTTCGGGAACAGTTCATGTCTGTCCATGTTCGTTGTTCGTTGTTCGTGGATGGCACCGAACGACAAACAGGGTGTTCAGGTTTTTTTTTTCTGTTCATGCCCATGTCTAGTCATAGGCCAGTTAAACCTTTATATTGACCGAGCATGTACTAGAGTGGTGTAATGGAGAAAGGTTGCAAGTGAATGATTTACGTTGGGTGGCAGGTGTGAATCATACTTGAAAAAAAAGGCCTAGAGCTGGGATGGTGGTTCTTCCTGTTCTTATGATTGAAGTACTTAAGGGGAAGAACTGTCAAAACCTGTGTTACAAAAGCTAGGTGCCTTGTTGGCTTTATCTGTATTTATGATTAAATTATCTGGAAAATTTACATTGTGATGCAGTTTCTGAGAGCTTTGGTTATTGTCATTATTTATGGCCCTGAGTGTGAGCTCTGGAGGGCCTAGATTAATGATCTCCTTAAGCATTCCAGCAGTCAGACTATTCCTCTTGGAAGTACCTCTTGGAATATCTTCCTTAATTAAGAAACTCTGCCTTAATATCAAACTGGATGGATTTTCCCCACACCTATCACTTCTGAAAATCAAAGGATCTTGAGGTGCAAGTGACAAGGTCTCAGTGAGCAAGGGAGGGAAGGAGATATGGGCATCTCAGGGAAGAGCACCAGTAATTTGGTCCAGCTACAGCTGTGCAGTTCTGCTTTTCATTGCTTGGGTTTCCATGGAATGGTAACTTCTGTTTCTTGCTTCTTTTGAGTATTGACATTTCATTATCAATAAAACCTGTTTCTTTGTTTTTAATATTTTAAATTGTTTGTAACAAGGCTGATGCTTCTGAACTTACTGTGCGATCCTAAGCAGAGTGACACCTCTTTAAATGAACTTCAATGGACTCAGAAGGGTGTAACTCTGTTTAGGATCGCCGTGCCAGTCAGTTTCCCAAAGTATAATTCACATTTCAAAATGTCAATCATGGAGAAGTTCTAGCACGAGAAACTGAAACTGTGCAAACTTGTCCCAACCTGGTCATTTTCAGCAATGCTGAGATTCATACTTTTCAAGGCAAATAATGTGATGCAGATTATGCCGGTCAGGCACTTGTTGCATATGCCAGTCTCATGAGTATTGATCAACTAATAGGAACAACCCTTGGAATTGGAATCATAACCTGCATGATTATTTTTTTAAAATTGCAAGCTTCCAGAATAGCAATGACTTATACAAAACCCATTTCAATATTCCATTTGTTGATTTTTCAATATATTCAACGTTTGCTGAATGCAGCAGAGGAACTGTCCGTGAGCAAATGTGTACTCAGATCAGATAACTCAATTCCATTTTGCAACATACTAGGAAAGCTGCATTTCATATTGGAAGTTACTTACCATATCTTTAATTCTATCAATTTTTAAATTTCCTTCCTCCAAGGAGCTCAGGCCCTTTCCTCCCATTTTATCCTTACAACAATACTGTGGATTGCTTAGGCTGAAAATGTGACTGTCCCATGTTCACTCAGCGAGCTTCATAGTAGAGTGGGATTTAAACCTGGACCTTCCGGATCCTAATCTGAGACTGGCCACCTCCATAACATACTAGCTCAACTGGATAGTTCAACTTTAGGCATTTTTATTTCCTTATATTTACGAAATTTGCATTAAACAAACTTTGATAACATCTTTCTCAAATGGAAAGGTGAAGTTTCTAAGTATGAATACAGTTCTTATTTCAGCTGCATATCTTAGGAAGCTTGATTTCAGTTTAGTATTTCATTTCTCACTATTTGAACTAATGTCTGATATCTGTGTTCGGGGGGACTATTTTGGAGTCCTATTTTGGAGTCTTCTGCACAAGGATATGGTCTGTAATGACATAATTTTCTTCCCCGTAACAACCAGGGTCTGTCTAAAGCTTGCCATTTTGGCTCTTTTTATTTAAATGTGAGCAACAGAATACTGAGATATCATTCAGAAAAAGAATAGAATTGCATACTACACAGAAATGCAATTTAGTAAAAGAAGGTCAGGAAGAAATGCTTAACCCTTTATCAGCTACTCCTTTAATTCAGCAGCCATCCCCAGATACTTTCTCCCTTACCCCACTGAGTTGTAGGTGCATCTTTACTATCACAAACATGACATGTGGGGTGGGGAGGGTGCAAGAAAAGTGTCAAGCCCTGGCCCTTCTACATCCTGCTTCCATGTGCTAAACTGTTCTCTTCTATATCTGTATTTTTTAGAAGAAACATCTGATGGGGTTTTGCTTGGGACATCCTGCTCATGGATGTGCTAGTGGAAAAAAAAGCTTCACCAGTTTCTTCTTCTCCATCTCAGTTTGAATAACATTACATTTTAGATACAAAGCACATACAAAGCCTTGGCCCCTCATATCTATGGGAATGCTTCTCTCCCTAAGCTTTACCAAGGCCCCTTTGTTCATCTGAACAGGGCCTTCTGCAGGTACAACCCTGCAAGTGGACAAAATCAACAGTTGCCAGTACTCTGCACTCTGTGGTGGCTTCTGCTTTATAGAACAACCTGCCTGAAGAGATCAGGAAAGCTCCCATTTCCTGGCTTTCCACAAACTATGCAAAACTAAATTATTCAGGAGGGCTTCCTCATGCAGGTAATAGGGCTATGCTGTAAAGAAATGGTTCAAAGAAATGCTTTGGATAGGGACAGAAATAGGGACTATAGACTATACTGCTGTGCACTGTCTGTTATTGTCATTTAGGTCATGTCAAATCGCTAATGTTCTGTTTTATCATTGTTTCTGCTCCGTATGAGATTTCTGTTTGTTTATTGAATGCCCCAGCTGTTAAATGTATTGAATTACATGATGTAATTGAGCCTTGAGTCTCAGTGAGAAAGGTGGACTATAAATAACTTAAATAAATAAATAAAATAAAATAATTTTTTTCACCACCTTAGTTAACTGTGCTTGAATTCTATAAAAGCCTCAAGGTAACATGGTGAAGGAAGTGAAGCACAGATTTAAAAATTCTCTTACTTTTGAGATGGAGGGAAATTTCTATCCCTGGCTATCCTTTTTCCAAGAAGTACTCCTAGAAGCTGTGGATTCTAGCCAGGTAGAGTAGATTTTTATTAAACAAATAAATGAAACACCATAGAGCCCAAAGAAAGAATCAGTAACTCCAAATTTTTCAATAAAAGAAAGCCCTTATGATTATGTTCACTATCTTTCTACTAAGAACATCTGGACTGCATATCAGTAAAATGACATTTGTGGGCCACTTGGGAATAAGAATATCAAAACTATTTTTATTAAAATAAACAGCGGTTTAGGACAGGAGGTAAAATCTGTATTATGAGCATAGTATAGCAATTCTTATTCTGTATTTTTATACCATCAAATGGGAGGTGGGGGTGGGCAGGCACAGCTTAGTGGCAGAGCACATACCAGTATGCAGATAGTCCCAGGTTCTATTTCTGGTATCTTCAGTTAAAGGATTTTGGTGTTTGTAGGGATTTGGCAGGACACCTTCCTGTAAAAGTCTTTGGGAAGCTGCACCAGACAGAAATTTAGATAACACTGGCTTGACTTGATGTAAGATAGTTTGATACCTTTTTTATTTTCCAGAATATGGGGAGAGAATAATGTCCATAATAAGTATAGCACTTTAGTAGGCAATCAGCATGTAATATATATATATATATATATATATATATATATATATATATATATATATATATATATATACCACTAATACAAAATATATATTATCACTAACACTAATATATATGACCATTAATACAAAAGAGAAAAGTAATAGTAATGCTAAGGCTTTTCCGCACGACTGAATTACCATAGTCCAGAATTCAAAGGGTTTCATTTTTTCTGTAGAGTTCCACACGTCAAAAGGTGGCCAGAGAAGCAGTTTCAGTTTTTATGCATGTTTTGGAGTGATTCCACGCACATTGGATAATGCACTTCCAATCCTCCTTATAGATCATTTGGAATGGATTTTTTTGTGCGCGGAACAAAAAATCCACCTCAAACGATTGATAAAGTGCATTATCCAACGTGTGCGGAATCAGCCTTGCTCTATCTTTTCTCCAACTGCAATTTGCCCAACTTAGTTTATGAGTTGCTGCAAAATCAGGACTTTCACAATGTGGAAATCTCTGATGTTACCCCATTTCCCCCTCTTTCCCCTCCCCGGTATTCAGAACCATGGTGATTGGTTGATTCTCTTTGGCTGATTCCGCACACATTGGATAATGCACTTTCAATGCACTTTATCAAATTTGAGGTGGATTTTTTGTTCCGCACACAAAAAAATCCATTCCAAATGATCTATAAAAAGGATTGGAAGTGCATTATCCAGTGTGTGTGGAATCACTCTGTGAAACCACCCCTCTTAGCACCTCATTCATCCTGCCTCCCTTCCTTCTTCCTGTAACAATGCTGATATCTTACTGTGCAATCATTAATGGAGGGGCTATTTTAGTAAAGTAATAGAATGTTTTATAATAGCATGTACTGTTTATGTACCATGCAGTAAATTTTGTCAGTACTTACATATTTTGATGTTTACCAGTGGAGAAGTCCTATGTCCCCTCCCTCTTTTTAAAATATGTAGCACATGATTATGATTCTATCTGTGAAAATCTAATTTGAAACTGATTTGGTTATGATGTCCTGGGGGGGGCAATCTCCCATTCCTTTCCTTTTTTGCAGACAGTGAAAGGAAAGCGTAGACTGCACCATATCCAAAACTATCCTCCTGCCTTTACAAGCTCACATGATGAAAGCTGTCCGATTGCAGAACAGGTTTTCTCAGTGGCAAAATTTGAACTTGCTGCTCTCTAGTTCCAGACCATTATTGGCTCTTGAAGCATAAGGACAGCACGGATGGGAAAAATCGAACAGTCAGTGGCCATGGGGTCTCCTGGAGAGAAAAGAAGACTCTTGATTTACTTGAATTATGGGGAGAGGAGAAAGTACAGGAGGCTCTTTCTGTATCGCATCTTAACATAGATATGTTCTAATGAATATCAGAACAGATGCTAGAAAGGGGACACTGCAGGACAGCCACAGAATACCAGACCAAATCCAAAGCCCCCTGGCAGAAATACAAGAGAGTAGTGGCTCACAACAGCCATTCAGGAAACTTGCCAACATCCTGCCCATTCTTCCACCAGCTCCACTGCATTTTTAGGGGTGATGTGAGTATTAAGCCTAGACATGTGGCCAGAAGTTTGTCCTACTGAATGATTGAGGTGCTCAAGGACTGGAGCTTGGAGGTTATGGAAGGTTTATAAGAATTCCTCTTGCATGACTTAACAACTATCAATATGCAAGATGTAAGCTCTTCATCAGCTTCTGATCAAGGTACAGATACAGAGGAGTTAGCCATGTTAGTCTGTAGTCGCAAAATAGTAAAGAGTCCAGTAGCACCTTTAAGACTAACCAACTTTACTGTAGCATCAGCTTTCAAGAACCACAGTTCTCTTCGTCAAATGCATGGAGGGTATGAAGAAGCTGGCCACAGATATATAAATGGAGAGGAGAGGGGAGAGTAGATGCAAATAAATTGCATAAGTCATGAAAGAAGTGGAGTGCACAATCCAGGGTGGGTGTAACCCCTCCCCTGAATGGAATCTGAATGGAAAGACAGTTACTTCTGATAATGAGATAACGATCCAGAGTCTCTATTCAATCCAAGTCTGATTGAGTCAAATTTACATATGAATTCCAATTCAGCAGCTTCCCATCAGATTCTGCTTTTGAAATATTTCTGTTGAAGTATGGTGACCTTTATGTCCTTGATGGAGTGTCCCGGTAGATTGAAATGTTCTCCTACTGGTTTCTGGATATTGCCATTTTTTGTCAGATTTGTGTCCATTTATTCTTTTGCACAGAGGTTGGCTGGTTTGTCCTATGTGCGGAGCAGAGGGACATTCTTGGCACATAAGGGCATATATCACATTGAAGGATGAGCAGCTCTTACAGCTGCTTATCCTCCAATGGCTCTTACAGCCATTATCTGGATATCTGTTGGAAGTCTAACTCTGCTAAAAATGAAAGGTCAGATAAATTCCTGACTTGGCTTGCTGACAACTTCTTTTTCCAGAAAGTGGAGAGGAAAACAAGGGGTTCTGTTATCTTAGACTTGATAGTCACCAAGGAAGAACTGGTTGACATGGTGGAAGTAGAGGGCACCCTGGGTAGCAATGATAATGTAATTTTGGAATTTACAGTCTTGGGGAAGGGAAAAGCTGTATGTAGTCAGACATATAAGTTGGACTTCAGGAATGCAAATTTTAGCAAACTGAAATTTATGCTGAATAGAATCCCATGGTCAGAAATACTTAAGGAGAAGGGAATTCAAGAGGGGTGGGAGTTTCTTAAAGGCAAAATATTGAAAGTACAATCGCAAATGATTCCTATGAGAAGGAAAAATGGGAGAAGCCTAAAGAAGCCAAGGTGACTCCATTAACAGCTTTCTAAAAATGACTCATTTAAGAAATGGAAGGAGGGCCTTATAATCAAGGATGAATATAAACAAATAATCGATGCTTGTAGGGAGAGCATTAAAAAAGCTAAAGCTCAGTATTAGGCTAGCAAAAGATGCTAAAAACAAAAAATCGGATTCTTTGCTTATGTTCAAAGTAAGAAAAAGAGCAAGGAAAATTGTGACAGGCAATGAAGAGAGGGCAGAACTTCTCATTTCCTACTTTTCCTCAGTCCTGTCCTGTGAGGGAAATGGTCGTCAACCTGGCAATAATGGGGGACACATGATGGGGGAAGGGAGTTATGGAGCAGAACTACATGAGATGAGTTACTAGAGTTCTACACATATCTACTTACCTCAAGGTTCGATGGGAAGTATAAGAAGTGTAGGCATCCTTGCAGATTTAAGTTTAGCATTTATGGAGTGGCAGGGAGGGGAGTGCAGGTGTCGGGCTCTTGCTGGGAGCCCCCTTCCCCTTCGCCGTGTGTGTGTGGGGGGGGTTCGGGGGCCCTCTCCTGCCCCCCTTTCCCGCACAGCAGATAGGGTGCCTGGCCGCTGCTAGCTGCTAGTGCAGCTTTGGGCAGGGGCCGGGCAAAGAGGTCAGCAGACAAGGTGCCTGGAGTGTCACTGCATCTCCACCCCACTCACCTGGCCCCCGCAGAGCGCTGCTGGGCTATGCAGCTCTGGGCCACATGGCGTGGCTTCGGGCAGGGGCCAGGCTAGCAGGGGGAAAGGCAGCGATGCTACAGCCCGACACTGCACCAGCCCAGGCACACATGCCATGTCACTGCATCTCCCCCCACCACTCACTCAGTCCCCGCAGAGTGCCGCCAGGCTATGCAGCTCCAGGCCACATGGTGTGGCTTCGGTTCTTTTAGGATTCGGATGCAATGAACACCCAAGTGTAGAAGGAAAAAGAATTTATTCAATAAAAAACAAGTGACATACAGGAAAGAAATAAGCGCACAAATCCAACATACACAGCAACAAGCCAAACATACAAAACAAAAGAAGGATATCACCTAATGCAACACTTCTTCAGCACCCTTTCAGTTGCTGGGGAACCCTGACAGCAACGAATGGACTCCGGCTTGGTTCTGCATGGCACTGCTGCAGCTCAGTCCTACTGAGGTTATGCTAGAGAGGGGCTCCCTGGGACTTTATATAGGTTGCCCACATGGTACTTAATCCTCCTCAAAAAGGAAATGATTAAAGGAAAGTTGATGGATTGTCAGAAAGGGGAGGTTCAAAACCAAGGGATGCTTTCAGTGTCCAAGCTGATAAAGACAGCACCTGGCACCAGTTCATGAAATGATTGCCTGACCCCCTTTGTCAAGTGTTAATTTACATATCCTTGTACTTAACACACACAGCAAGGTTAAAGCTTATATCAACAGAAAAATAATGTAGCTTAGCAAGGGATAGGAAGAAAGCATCATCAGACTCTAGCATGAACAGGTGTCATGTGTGCACATACCCATGCCATTGATGTATTCTCTGATCTGATGTATTGTTCTGATCTGTTCAATGTATTGTTCTACTGTATGATTTCATGCCATGCTCACAAAGCTATGCTTTGTAATGTAGCCACATAGTCATGCCATTCTTGGTTTGCCTGAAAACGAAAGTACTAATGCTGATTTCACAGGGAAAGTAACCAGCCTGTTATCTCTGAAAATATGCGGTGCTGGCCTTGCACCTGGAACCAGAAATGTAACCATTTCCCAGGGGAGAGAGAAAGACTTTGATTTCTTTGTAATCTTCTACCATTTCTATCCAGACTAAGCTATTGTGTTCTCATGCAACTTCTTAGGTTTTTGCGCCTAAATGCAAACTGCTCCAAGGGAGGGGGGAATAGTACTCCCTATATCAATAGTGCCTTTGCCTGTATAATCATTCCTGCCAACTTTCCCATCTATGGATGTACCCATGAACTTAATGAATCTCTAAATAAAAATCCTTTCAACCAATGCACTGGAGTGCTTGCTGTGAGGGGTTTGGGGGGTCTATCTGCCATGGACTGCTGTCCCTAGAACTGACATTAGGGCAAGATGGAAGGACTTGTGGTACACCAATTAGACTCCTTGAAATAACAAAGGTTTTCCACAAATACAACTACACTACCAACCCATCAGCTTGATGTCTATACCTAGAATAAATCATCAAACAGTATTTAGAAAGGATGGTTGTGATTAATAAGAGCTAGCATGGGTTTCTCAAGAACAAGTTATGTCAAACTAATCTTATCTCTCTCTTTTTTTAGAAAGTTACTACCTTGCTGGATCAGGGGAATGCTGGAGATACAGTTTATCTCGATTTCCGTAAGGATTTTGATAAGGTTCCACATAATAAGGAACACAAAATTGAACAACAAAGGACGTATGCCAGTCGTTTCAAGGATAATTCCGTATATGCTTAAGCAATTGGACTTTCATCACCATATACACAATTGCAATAAGTCAATAGTGGGGAACTAGCCCCTACACAATCACATGGAGAGATAAGAGTCCCAGTGTATATAATTCCAAACTGCCAATGCTTCAGTTGGTAGGTGGTTGTATCTTGTCCACGTCGCCACATAGTCGCGATGCCGAGGGGAAACAGGCAAGGCTGGCTGAAGGCACCGAAGACCAGATAGAAAGTTAACTGGTATGCTCTGTATGCTACCTCCTGAGAATCCCCCTTTCTCCTCAGTATTTGGAGTGAGCAGCAAAGCCTTCTCCTATGCTATCCACTACCTCTTCCTAGGTCTGTGGTTCACAACTGCTGTGCATGAAGAATCGTCATACCTATACAGTAGTTACTGCCACTTTTTTCCACAGATGGATTTGTGCAAATGGAAGGAAGATGAAGGAAGATGAGAGAGAACATGGGTGTCCTCCTGAAAATTCAAGTGCAGATCCTTTAGGTAGGTTTATGTGTGCAGCACTGTTGTTCTGTAATAGAACAGCAGGATTTGAATCTAAGGCAACTTACAAACCCACAATATGGGTATAATCAACTGAGACTGTGGGTCTCATCACATGAGACAAAATACAATTTAATTACACTGGTAATTCGAGTGTATTTTGTAATTCAAGTGTAATTTGAGTGTAATTCAAGTGTATTTTGTCTTGTGTGGTTTGATCCTGTCATGTCCCTGACTAAACAAAGAACTGAACCTTTGGGCACCCTGATGAAAAATCTTCTGGGTCTCTCTAAGTGCTACTAGAATCAAACTATTAACGTTGGCTGCTGTAATACAGAAACTTACTATGTGACTATACAGCCATGCTAGTGAGATGTACAGTGCATAGAAACAGCAGATTCAGATATCACTTGCTCTTAATATTTTTATAGGAATGGTTGGCTCACAGGCTTGTTCTATTTCACCTAAACAGTGAACTGTGGCATTCATTATTTCATGAATATTCATGTAAAATTTTCTGTACTTTCTCTCCATACTTTTTCAGAAAATCCAGGTCAGGGAGGAATTACATCTGTTGCAGAGCTCTCACCTGCCACACACCTGCAAAATGCCAGAAATAGAAAGTGCCATGTTTCACTTCTAAATGATGTGGCACAGCGCATGATTGAGCAGTTTGAAACACAGGAGAAACAACATGGAAGCAGACTATCTGAGACAGGGCGTGAGGAGAACAGTAGGCACAACGCACTCTTAGCCCAAGCAGATCACTGCCACAGAGAGATTGTTGAGGAAGTAAGGCAGGAGAGACTGATGTTCAGGGAGACGTTCTAATGCACCAGGGCATGGTCCTGTACTATTTAAACCTTAAAAACAGCCTCAAAAGCAAATACCATTACAAACAAAATCTGTGCTGCATAAAAGGTAACACTAGAATACACTTGCAGTCTCTTGTCTCAAATTTTGCAGAACAGAACACTGCTTAGCCTGAAACTGCAGTTGGTTCATCTTCAGCAGTAAACTTTAGTACTCTTTAACACAGCTATCCCTGTTCCATTTTTAGAGAGATTTGAAAGATTTATTGATAACTGCTGAACAAACAACAGGTTGAGAAACCAATTAACATTAAACTGCAAGACTCTTTAACATTGTTATTATGATTATTTCACTTGTTAAAAGTTTAAATATTTTCTTGATACTTGTTCAACCAACAGCAATTAGAAGTACCAATAAGCAGTAAACTTTAACACTCTTCAACATTTTTGTTATGACTATTTCACTTTAAAAAACCTTTTAGAATTTCTTGATCACTGTTAAACTTAGAACAACGTGAAAAAAATCTACATTGACAACCACAATTCACACAGTCCATACCCATAGGTAAGATTTATTCACAGCTGTGGATGGCTGAATTTTGCTTAGTTCTCTCTTTTCTCTCTTAATTCTCTCCTGTTTTCCCTCTCCACTGCAGAAAGCTATCTCTTGAGAGAATTAAGGTTTCTTTGAACCTTCTTTTGGCCACTCTCCACACTGCAGAATCTCTCATGGTACTTCTTCACTGTGCAGGAAGGAGAGTGAGATTATTTGGATTTAAATAATGTGACACGGCCACCTTTGCTGCCATTACAGAGGGGTTTTTGGAAACTTTGCTCACTAGTGTCTAAACATCTCCTCAGTATCACCTCCATGCTGCAAATCTTCCCTCAACTTCTATGTTGTAACACTAGACACACCTCTGGTAGTTCCTGTCCAAAGAAAAAAGTTGTGAGCTTTCTTTGAATATGCCACTAACATGCTATTCATCTGGAGAACTATACAGTTGCCTAGTTTTAAAAATAAAATCAACCTGGGATTTCTTCATGCCTGGGGGGGGGGGAGGTTCCAAGGGGTCAGTATCTCCCCTCATTGCAGGCAGTGCTTCTCCCTCTGGGGTCTTCTCTGGTCCCTCCAATATGGCTTCCTCACTCTCCTCAATATCAGACTGATTGTATGTGGCTAAGTAGAAAAAGTTTCAGTTTTGTGGTTAACTCTTGCTTTTAGTTTTTGAATATAGAAGAAACATATATTGGTTTGCATTCCGCACACCTACTAAAGAAAGAAGTGCAGGAAGCAGTAGGGGAGTATTACCCAGGGGTTCAGCTCAAAGTGTGATCTGGCTATAGGACTGCTTAACATTGAATGGGAGCAATACAATCACAAACATTTCTAACATGAAAGGAGCTCTGAATGTAAGACCCATGGATATGTAATGTGACTTTAAGTTACCATTTAGAGTATCTCTTCTGGTTTTAGTGAACGTGGTGCAAGGTTATATTCACAAATCCTTCTCCAAGTTCTAATAACTTTTGCGGGTGGATTAAGATCATTGCTGTTTACTGTAAGGTGTGTTGTCATCTTGGTCTGCAGCAGAGAAGCATTAAATGCATCCATTTGAGACCAGCAGGATTTTCAGGGTGTTAGCTTTGGAGAGTGAGAAGTCCCTTCTAGACACTGGGGGAGGGGGGGCCAGTTTCAGATGAGCTTGTCTTCTGCTAAACAGAATAAATTAAGAGCGGGAACAATTGATTGGCTGCAAAAGGGAGAATTGGTGTCTACCTGTACGGCAGTAAAGTGGGAAGTCAGTATAAATTATTTCTGACTTAGTGCCACATGCAATGTAAGAAAGGAGAAACTTCCCTCCCCTCTGAATTTTCACTGCCAGTACTTTCATGGTGCTTATCTTCCCAACGAGATCACCCCACTGCCTCCCAGAGTGACATCATTTCCATGTGATGATGTATTCCCCTGCCAGGTCTCCAGTGAAGCCAACCCCCCCCCAACCACACTTTAGCCACTTGAACATTGTCCCATCGTGGTTGGGCGAGCAGGCAAAGCTGTGGCTGGTAAGTCCTGAGAGATCCTCCTATACATGGCCCAATTTTTCAAATGTGTACTAGCTATGAGTTCCAAGGCATAGCCAGTCTCCATTATTGTTCGCAGCAACAGGGAGACCTCCTCAGATTGCCAAAAGGTCTCGCACCATCAGGCAGCCATTTTGAAATCAGTGAAGCAGTGTAGTAATGCTTCTCTAGGCCTCCTGCAGTAGCTGATTGGTTTGTTCACATTCAACCACATTCCTAGCTCTGCACATCTTGTGATCAAAATTCCTTTCACAGGGTTTCTGGTTCTATCATATGGCTTCATTAGCTATCTTCTCATTGGGGAAGCCACATCAGAGACAAAAAGTGGTGGAATTGAAATGCCATAGAATGTGAGAGTTGGATTTCCGGGGACAAACAGCCCCAGCATCCACAGCTGTGCAAAAAGTTGAGTTTGTGAATACAAAAGCATGGTGGTTTCCCCCACTCCAGTCAACCTCAATGTCAATAAAGTGGTTGGAGTGGTCCACTATCCCCTGGAAAGGAATAGAGCAAAACTTTTCAATTTCCATACTCATTAATTCTTCCTCCAGGTTGCCGTATGGGGATATGAGAGCTTTCCATAGCAAAAATACAATATGGAAAACCCAGATGGAGAAATCCATCCATGATCTATGGAACAGGGAGAAAATGAAAAATCAGGAAATGTGCACACAAAAATAGCACACCAATCACATATACTCTGTGGATCTACAGAGCAGAGATTATGCATATTAAACATATTAAATGTTGCTTCATCATGTGGGAGGGGACTCTGAATAGCAACACAATGGAATCACTCCTAATGTCTAAGTGAGACACTAACGTCATGGCTGAAGCATGCATCTATGGTACAAGTATTTTTCTTTTCTGTCTCCAATACCAGAAAGTTAAAGTGTTCAAGGAATCAATAAATGCTTGCACAAAATAATAGGAGTGATCCCTTATCTTTCCAGTCTCTGTTCCCAGGCAAACTTTTTCTGAGAAGCTTCGTTTCCATTGCAAAGTATACTTCCAAGACAACCTCCGTGTCATTTTGAAGTTCTGCACCGTGTTTATAACCCCAGAAACTCGTAACAAAATTGTTCTACTAATCCTTAATTAGGGGTAACAGTGGAGTACATATGTTCCAGCAAATTCAAACCAGTTCTGCCTTGCTCTGTTCATGATCCTCCAGTGGTCCAAGCAGTTCAAGCAAGAATAACTGATTCTGTGAATGAGTGACTTCTCAAGGAGAACCTGCCTTCTGGAGCACATCTTTCTCATCAACACAGTGCATGCATCTATTGTGCTCTTCATTGTGAAAAAAATTACCCATATCAATGTCAATAACAGTATGAAGTGAGCCCCCATTGTTAACAGAAAATTAACAACCACAACTTGCTTTCAAAAAGACCACCTCAAAGAAAGCAGGAAATGAAAAGCGGGAGGAAGACTGACTCCAGTTAAAATTTCCCTCCCAAATTCATCATCCAATCAGCTCTCTGTCCTTGCAGTGGGAACTTCTCGGTCCAATCAAAACTTCTCTACGTAGTTAGCTGGGAAGCAGAACACATCACAGTACTTCAGCATTGCAACATTGCAATTACTTCCAAAATGTTTTTTTTTAAAGGGGTAGAAACACATTCTGTGATGTTCCTGCTAAGTTGCCCAGAAAAGCCAATGCAAAATTGGCTTTTTCAAGTTCTGCTCAACTGAAAATTGAGGGCCAACTCAAAATGATGCCGTTGGTACAGAAGTAATGAGGCCCCAATTCTATTTCCTTCCCAGTGGATTGATATCACAAAAAGCCCTCAGATAGTCCAAAAGAAAGAACTCTGACCATTACACACTTTGGATGAATAAGCCAGTGAGAGGGATAAATTAATTTCCCCAGTTCCATTCTTTTAATGCTACAAGGATTAATGTATTGTCGAAGGCTTTCACGGCCAGAGAACGATGGTTGTTGTGGGTTTTCCGGGCTGTATTGCCGTGGTCTTGGCATTGTAGTTCCTGACGTTTCGCCAGTAGCTGTGGCTGGCATCTTCAGAGGTGTAGCACCAAAAGACAGAGATCTCTCAGTGTCACAGTGTGGAAAAGATGTTGGCAGGTCATTTATATCTACTCAGGAGGGGTACTTGATACCAATCCATATGCAAATGAACCTCCTCAGGATACAGTGAAGCCTCCCGCCATTAGCATTCCACACCCTGGGAAACTCTTACAGGATGACTCAGCTCAACCCCACCCCTCCTGGGTAGATATAAATGACCTGCCAACATCTTTTCCACACTGTGACACTGAGAGATCTTTGTCTTTTGGTGCTACACCTCTGAAGATGCCAGCCACAGCTGCTGGCGAAACGTCAGGAACTACAATGCCAAGACCACAGCAATACAGCCCGGAAAACCCACAACAACCTACAAGGATTACTTTGTGTTGTGTTCTGCTTCTTATCTCTGATTTACAAAATGTTTTCTCAAGTTAATTGTAAAATTGGGACACGTGGCATTTGCCATAGCTTTCAATTTCTTCAACTGATTTGTATCTCCACCACCCCACATTACAGCGCACACATGCATATTGCTGAAGTGCTGGAAACAGCCATCTTGAACAATGGTAGACATGACTACACCCAAATTCTTTTTGTGCAGGGATTACTCATATGCATATGTGGCCCTGCACTGTGGTAAAATACTGCATAAAGAACCCTTGATACATGCATATCAAACCCACCAAAGAACATATGCGTATCAGCAATACAGAGGGAGGAGAGCTCATTGCAGGGCATAAAGAAACTAATGAAATGGAAAGGTGCACATGAACATCATTCTGAACAAAATTCTGACATAAACAGCAGATGATTCCCAGTACTTTCATTCAGCTTTGGTAGCATGGCCAGACAATTTTGAGCTCCAAAATTTGGGGGAGGAACTCAGGTGAGAAGAATTTTGGAAACATCCCTTGCCAGTTACCATTGTATTAATTATAATACTTACTAGAGAATTTTTTTTATAGATCCACAGGGTAATCTAGCAATTTATAATGATCCCCAACTGACAAGACCCATTTTACAACTCCTCAGCTTCCTTGGATTTATGATTCAGTTCAAACATGTGGTAAAGTTCTTCCTGTCTCTGGAAAGCTGCATTTGACTTTTTTTTAAGTTTGGTATTTTATTGTCATTGAATTTTAGCTGCATATGACAGAGTTAACACTATTCGAAGCATAAATATCAGACATGGCATATTCCACTAAGTAGCAATATGCATAGCTAGTTTAAAAGGAAATTAGAAGAATTTAGCTTTAATAGACTGAGGCTAGTCTATTGCTATGTCAAAGTTCTTTGAAATCTAGTGCACAAATCCAATGGTATATGGTATTTGTAAATGAACTAATAATAGCATGGCCATGATTTATTTTAGATAAATCCATATATTTCTCCCAGGCACTGTCTCCAAAGTATCATTATTACTTTATTAAATACTACTTTTGCCTACTTGGGCTTAACAAACAAATCTAATGGTATGAAAGAATTTAATTTCAGAGCTAAATGATAATTTGTCAGGCACTGTTAATTCACATAATTCAAAGTTAATTATGTTTGCTGTGTTAGGGAGTGCTGTAATTTTGGTCTGTTCAGCTGCAGCTTCTCTGAAATTATACAGTTTGATTTGGCAAATCAGATATTGAAGGCGAATGGGAAATGTGTATTAAAATTGGAAATGTGCAATTTTTATACATGTGCACTTACTTTGTATGATCATAGAAAACTATGACATTTAATACTGTGATTTTAAAAGATTATGATGGCTAAGGCAAAACATCAAATAGTCCCCTACAACATGAGTATTTGTGAGAATGACCTGTGCATGCAAAGGGAAGCTGAGTACTCTTTTTGTGACTAAATTACCACAATTAGCATCCAAGGCTGTAAATTGTTTGTTCTTGGATTGGGATCAGTCAAAGCCGAGCAACAAGTGACACCTGACACAGGTTGGACACTTGTCAGCTTCCCTCAAGTTTTGATGGGAAATGTAGGCGTCCTGGTCTTGCAGCTTGGCTCTCCGACTGCTGTCCAATGGACTTTTCAACTACCACTTGTCCAAAATACCGCCAAGCTGCCTACATTTCCCATCAAAACTTGAGGGAAGCTGACAAGTGTTCAACTAGTGTCAGCTATCCAGCCCCCATGATCCATCCATCTCTCTCTTTCAAAACTTTGTATGCCACCTCTCCAAAATCCTCCCCATGAAAGCTTACAAAATAAAAATAATAAAAACAGAACATTAAAATAGACTAACTAAAATCCAGCATTTAAAAAAAAAATCCCAGCCCAGCATAAAATCATAGATCACAAAAACAGAGCATAGACAGTTTAAAATAAGTTTATAGACTAAAATCATGCTAAAATCAATCCCTTAATTAAAAGCCTTGGAGAATGACTGAGAATGGCAGAAATGTTTAATGTCATAGAATCTGGCAACGTTATTCTAGGATAGATGTATTGGTGAAAAACCCAAAGTAATTCAGATGTATGTAGGGTTGCCAGGTATAGGGAGGCAGACCTGGCATTTACTGGGAGGCTTAATCCTGCACTGGCACAGAGTGTGCATGCTCCCAGAGTTGATGTCACTTCCAGAAAGTGACATCATCACTCTAGCAGTGGATGTGCTACTGCGCTTTGCAAAATAGGTGCTAGGCAAGCCTCAAGAGGAAGGGCATTCCACAAGTAAGGTGTCACTATTGATAAAGTCCTATCTCTGGTTCCTACCCAACTTCCCTCTGAAGGTGGGGAACAGAAAACAGGACTTCTGAGGCAGATCTTAACTGGTGGGCTGGACAATATAGGAGGAAGTCATCATTCAGGTACTCTGGGCACAAACCATATTGACCTTTAAAGGTAGGAACAAGCACTTTGAATTGTGTCCAGAAATGAATGGGAAGTCAGTGCATATATTGATCTGGCTTGCATAACTGAGACATGGTTGGAAGAAAATTACATAGTGTGCCTGTGCCAGTTATCTATACCTGATTTTGCAGTCCTCCACCAATCCAGCAGTGGCAGCAGGGGAGGTGTGATTGCTGTTGTGCTCTGTGAGACTTTCAACTTCCACAAACTTCCAGTACAAACTAAAGAAGTCATTGATTGTATGCTCTTACATAGGAAACTAAGGATAGATTGGATATTCTATCTACCAGCTACCTAGTTCCTCAGTAAACACCATCTTTAGTTGGCGGAGAAACTCTCAGATGTGATTCTGGAGACACCTAGACTGATAGTTCTAAGTGACTTAAAATCCATGCTGAATTCTCCACATCAGGGACGGCCCAAGAGTTCATAGCTTCCTTGGCAGCCCTAGGCCTCACTCAAATAGTAACAGGCCCCATGCATGAAAAGACCCACACTTTGAACTTAATCTTTTGCTTTAAAACTTTAAGGAAATACTTTTTTCAGGATTGAAGATTCAGCCTGAACCATGGACTGACCATTACTTGGTGAAGTCAAGAGTGAATATGGCTAGGGTTGCTAGGATGCCACATTGGATGCCATCAATGTGCAGATGATACTAGCTATATATCTCGTTATCCTAATCCCCTAGTGATGCATTAAAGGTACTGAGTCACTGCTTGTTGTTAACTGGCTGAAAGCAAACAAATTGAAATTGAATTTAGACAAGACAGAAGTGATGATGGTTGGAAAAGTAGAGATCTTGAAGGACATTGTGCTTCTGACCTTTGATGGGGTTCAATTGACTCTGGCTGACTTAGTGAAGAGTCTAGAGGTTATACTGGGTCCAGCACTGCTGCTAGAGAAGCAAGAAAATGCAGCAGAAAAAAGGTCTTCTCTCAACTCAGACTATCCTGGAAGATGGCTCCCTACCTCAACATGCCTGGTCTGGCCCACTGGGTTCATTCTCTGGTAACACTGATACTAGACTACTGTAATCCATATAGGTCTCCCCTCAAAGTCAATTCAGAGACTCCAGCTGGTACAAAATGTTGCAGTTGGTTTACTTTCAGGAGCTAGATGGAGCATGCATGTCACTCCCATCCTTCACTGATTTCATTGGCTACCCATAATTTACTGGGCTCAATTCATGGTGATGACTATCACATTCAAAGCTCTTCGTGCCCTTGGCCCCTCTTGACTGTACAACTGCCCCTCTCCATATGTTCCACCACAGTAGCTTTGCTCATCTGAACAGAGCCTTCTGCAGCTACTGCCTGCGGTTGGGCTAAATGAGCAGCTGCTTGTATATACACTTCCACTGTGGCAGCCCCCATGTTATGGAATGGCCTGCTGAGGCAGTCAGGAAAGCTCCCACTCTCCTGATAATATTGTATTTTGTTCAGTGAAAATCCTATGCTATTAATTATATCATATTCACCTTTAGTGTATAATCCACCTTGGATCTCTATGAGAAAGTTGCACTATTAATAACAACAACAATAATGATAATAATTACAGCACTGGGGTGATACAAGCCCAGTATCCCACCCCTGGAAATAGACTGGCTGCTGCATTTTGGATTATCTGAAGTTTCCAGGCCATTTTCAAAGGCAGACCCACAGAAAGTGAACTACACTGATTTAATCTGGATAAGTAATCTAACCTGGATGATCCATAGTATGGATCACTGTGTACAGATCACACTTTTCAAGAAATGGCCATAGTTGGTGTTATCAGCTGAAATGTTTAAAGGTACTACATGATGGGAGCCTCCAACTGTAGGCCAGGATCCAGCTGTATCCCCATGTTACTCCAGAGGGAGAGTAACCTGGAGAGTAACCCTCCGAGGCAGGCTGATTTATCAGTCATCAAGCAGCTTTGTCATTGACCAGCACCATCTCAGTCTTGTCTGGATTGAGGTTTCCAAGCACTTGTTCAAGGATTCCAGAGACCCACCTAACTTAGCTGTTAAGGAGAAGTAGAGCTTGGTGTCATCTGCATATTGGCTGCACCTTAATCCTTTTCCCCTGACAATCTCTCCCAGTGGTCCCATGTAGATGCTCAACAGCATGGGGAACAAGATGAAACCCTGCAGGACCCCAAGGCATAAATGTCATGGGGCCAGGCAATAGCCCTCTGGCACCACCATCTGGAATCAGCCAGTCAAGTAATAGTGGAACCATTGAAGCCCATTAACACCCCACTCCCAACTCAACCAGCCTCTCCAGAATAATACCATAACTGATGGTATCAAATGTCACAGAGAAGTCCAGGAGAATCAATACGGCCACAGTCTCCATTACTCTCCTGAAAGATATCATCCATAAGGGTGACTAAGGCTGTTTCCATACCCAAACCAGGCCTGAATCCAGATTGAAATAATTCTAGATAATACATCTTTTCCAAGATTGCCTGAAGCTGCATGACCACCATCAGCTCAAGCACCTTGCTCAAAAATGGAATGTTGGCCACTGTGTGGCAGTTGTTCAGGTTAGTGAGGTCCAGGGACGCCTTCTTTAGTAGAGGTCTCTCAACCACCTCTTCCAAGGTGGTCAGAACTACATCCTCCTACAGAGAAGCATTTATTACCTCCTGGATCAATTCAACGAATCCATCCCGCATTGATAGCAACAGCCATGAAGGGCTGAGTCTAGACATGATAGGCTACACATTTTGAGCAGCTTGTCCACTTTATCAGGCATCACCACCTGAAAGGCATCCATGCAGCTGCACTCCAATGGCATCCTGAGATTGAACTGCACCAGTTGTGGAATCTCAGAGACAAACTACACATTATGGCAGCCATGGCTCTGAACTGTGGCTGCTGACACTATTCCAGAGAAGAGTTAAGCTTTTTAAAAATTGGATGAGGGCTCAGTCCTAATTAGTCCTGCAGTAGGTGGTACCATACCATCTTGTTCCTCACCACCATATTTCAAGTGCCAAAATAGTTGTGAGGAACTGTTTCAGCACTTGAAAAGGCCATGGATTCCATTCCATCAACAGTTCACCTGTCAATTTTTCAGTAAGAAATTTTTCATTTTCCTAACTTTTGTACATGCATAAAATGTTTTAGACATCACTGTTCCTGCAAGGCAGCCTAATTTCAAAAAAACAAGCCCTCCCTTTAATTAATGTATTAAAGATGCAGCTCTCTCAGATCCTCATTTTTCGTATCTATTGTGAAATGAGTGAGATATTTGGTTATAAGTAAAGAAGACTTCAAAAAATATCAGAGAAACTTCTGAAGACTGGAGAGCTCGTTTATGTCATTTAATTACTGTGTGGTACTACAACATGACTTCAGGCCTTGGTTAAGCACAGAATGATTCCACTAGCACAGACATTTTCTCATAGTTCTACTCAAAGCCATAAATCACAGAGCTTCAGGGTGACACATATTATTAATAAAACCATTTTTGTGGAAAGTGCTTGATTCCATTAAGTTGCTCTTGTCATTAGAAAAGATAAGACTTGGGCTGTTTTCACACATCTTACCAGCCGCGCAAAATTGTGCAAAACTCTCAGAATGACAGCGTCTTCCTGGCACGATTTCCCGTCATGACTCTGGTTTGTGGCACAATTGACAATTCGCGCCACAAACCGGAGTCATGACAGGAAATCGCGCTAGGAAGATGCTGTCATTCTGAGAGTTTTGCACAATTTTGCGCAGCTGGTAAGATGTATGAAAATGGTCCTAGTCTTTTTTGAAGTGGAGTATGAACCTTTAGCCACACTGAAATGAAAATAAACTTCTGTACTTCTCAGAATAAATATTATTGTAAAATAATAGGCTCATACTGCTTCTTTAAGTATGAGACATAGGCCAGGAATGAGTAGCAGAATCCTGGACCCATGCAGACTTATCTATTGCCAATAGCAAAAGAAAGTGTCTCTTGTACTTGTGGCATTCCATCTTCAATCATTTTTCTTGAACTTGGATTCCCCCCCCCCTTCAAGCATATTAAAAAGATTATTTATTTTAATATATTTAGTAGAGTGATGATAATATTTGGACAATTTTCATACTTCATTTCAAAGATTTATTCTGTTACTTATGTTTTTTTATAGTCCGCCTGTCTCACTGAAACTCAAAGCAGACTACATAGCATAAGTCAATATAATCTATGGCGGGGAATGTCCAATAAACAATGCAATAAGGCATTGCATTGCAGAAAATTTGTAGACAAACAGAAATCTGATACAGAGCTTAAACAATGCTAAAAGCATAAGCTTTTAAACATGACACATTAAACCATGCAGAAATTACCTAATTAGAGGCATACTTACAGCAACAAGTACACATTAGTATAGTCTTCTGAACCACTTCTTTACAGTACAGCCCTCCTATTTGTGTAAAAAAGCCCTCCTGAATAATTCAGTTTTGCATAGTTTGTAGAAAGCCAGGACAGTGGGAGTCTTCCCAACTTCATCAGGCAGGCTATTCTACAAGGTGGGGGCCACAACAGAAAATGTGTGTGTGGGGGGGGGGCTGCTACAGGGCTACTGTAGTTAATAAAACAACTGCAAACTATGGTTTCAAATCCTGGTTTTAAAGATTCATAGTTAGTAGATTGACAAATATTTGGATAATCAAATAACCATAGTTACTTTAATTAAACCATGTTTTCTTGTAATATTTGAAGTGAGCCATTGTCTCTGCTTTGCTATGTGTTGAAAGCAACTGAGTGTCATTAAAACTATAGTTAAGGTTTATTTAAAGGCACCCCACACTCATGTATACACTGTGATTAAGCATCACTGCTAACCTGTACTGCTTATGTAGCTCTTGACTAGAAGTAGATGCTTGCCCAAGATGCTACATGTCAAGGAACATAACAGTAGGGATTAATTAAAAAGAGTGTAGGCATCTATAAATCTGGGAACAGTGCTGCAGAAGAGATGAATCTTATTCATAGAAAAATCCTATGGCTCTGGTAAGAAACAGAGATTGGTGATTCTGTATTTACTTTGCAGGCATACACAGGAGTACATGCTGTGTTGCAGTCAAATTAAGCAGCTGTTGAACTGTTAACTTTGAAGCATTTCTACTGAATGACATCCCTGAAGAACTTCTGCTAGAATTCTCCTTTCCATAAAGAAAACCTTTTGCTTCTCCACATCTCCATTTTTTAAAAAAGTATCTCATCTGTTCCTTCTGTTTCTGACTTGAATGTGAGCATTTGGTAGCATACTATCATTAGTATAGCTTCCACAGACAAATAAGGGTACTTAGGAATGTAGGAAATGGGACATTTTCCAGGTACAGGGGAAATTGACCTAATAATGAACAGTCACAATCCAAGGGGGGGTGAGGGGGGGGGACCAAGTATCCTGGCTTTCTGCAAACTATGTAAAAACTTAATTATTCAAAAGGGCTTTTTCACTTGGGTAACAGGGCTGTGGAATAAGAAGTGGCACACAGAGATATTTTAGTAAAGGGGCAGAGATGGTAGACTAATCTACTAGATACTGACTGCTGGTGTTAGATCTGCTCCTACTGAGTAGTTTCTATATCTTTTAATATGTGATGTCAATTATTTTTCTTTTGTTTCAGCAATATTGTATCTCTGAATTAGGAATTGTGCATGCTTTCAAATTTCTGCAATCCATACCCTATTGTATTGTTTATTGAATGTCACAGCCATTGATCATATTGATTTACACTGTGTAATCCACCTTGAATCTCAGTGACAAAGATGGACAATAAATAAATAAATCCCACCATAATTAATGGAATTCAAATTTCAATTTGATATGTAATCTCATTGTTTAGAGTAGAATTAAAGTATTTTGGACTGCATATGACAAAGATCAAATTTACAAAATCTATTCATCACCACAAAAATAAATTAATCTAATTAATTAATGTTTCATTAGTATGAATTCACAGATACAATTGGTAATTCAGATTCTACACAGCAATAAAAAAAACATTTCAAGTATGTTGCCATCTGCTTCTCCAGTTCTGTATTTCCTTATTTTACATTTTTAAGGCTAGTGTCCTGTGCAGAGCTCATATACTCAGTTAAATCATAGGGATCATTGTTTTCAATACTCTTTTCTCCACAAATATAGATTTCATGAAATATTGAGGATTAGCTTTCATTTTGGCTCTCTTAACCATTGGAATAGTGATGGTAATTAAGAGGAAATCCATAACAGACAGCTGGTTTTGTGCACTGATTGGAGTTTTAGGCGTGAATTTTTCAAATTCTTCTTCACCATCATTGAGTAAGCATGGGCATCACACATTGTCAACCTAATGTACCTCATAGGGCTGTTGTGAGGCTTAAGTGTAATTCTCCATCCCTTGGAGGTATTAGGAATTAGTTGTATTTTGGTTTGTCGTAGCAGCAGAGTTACTTAGTCAGAAGCGTTTAACCCCAAATATGCATTAATTAAGCTTCAGACAAATTGTAGAAAGATATAACTTACAGTGGTTGTTGTGGGTTTTCCGGGCTGTATTGCCGTGGTCTTGGCATTGTAGTTCCTGACGTTTCGCCAGCAGCTGTGGCTGGCATCTTCAGAGGTGTAGCACCAAAAGACAGAGATCTCTCAGTGTCACAGTGTGGAAAAGATGTAGGTTATTTGTATCTACTCAGGAGGGGTGGGGTTGAGCTGAGTCATCCTGTAAGAGTTTCCCAGGGTGTGGAATGCTAATGGAGGGAGGCTTCACTGTATCCTGAGGAGGTTCTTTTGCATATGGATTGGTACTTGATGTGCTAATCTTCTCTGCAGGGCTATTGTCGGGTGTAGAGTGTTTTGTTAGCCTGGTGTTTTTCAGAACTGGCAACCATGCTCGGATCATTCTTAAGGTTTCTTCTTTCCTGTTGAAGTTTTGCTTATGCTTGTGAATTTCAATGGCTTCCCTGTGCAGTCTGACAAAGTAGTTGGAAGTGTTGTCCAGTATTTTGGTGTCCTGGAATAAGATACTGTGCCCTGTTTGAGTTAGGCTATGTTCAGCCACTGCTGATTTTTCAGGTTGTCCAAGTCTGCAGTGTCTTTCATGTTCTTTTATTCTTGTCTGGATGCTACGCTTTGTGGTCCCGATGTAAACTTGTCCACAGCTGCAGGGTATACGGTATACTCCTGCAGAGGTTAGGGGGTCTCTACTGTCTTTTGCTGATCGTAGCATCTGTTGTATTTTTCGGGTGGGTCTGAATACTGCTTGAAGGTTATGCTTTTTCATAAGCTTTCCCATCTGATCAGTAATTCCTTTGATATATGGCAAAAACACTTTTCCTGTGGGAGACTGTTTTTCTTTGGTTGTTTGATTCATCCTGGGTTTGATTGCTCTTCGGATTTCATTTCTGGAGTAGCCATTTGCCTGAAGTGCGTGGTTTAGATGATTAATTTCCTCATTGAGAAAGTGCGGCTCACATATCCGTCTTGCACGATCCACTAATGTTTTCATTATGCCTCTTTTCTGTCGGGGATGGTGATTGGAGTTTTTGTGTAGGTACCGATCAGTGTGAATTGGTTTCCTGTAGACCTTGTGACCTAACTGAAAGTTTGCTTTGCGGATGACCCAGGTATCCAGGAATGGGAGTTTTCCCTCGATTTCTTTCTCCATGGTGAATTGTATGTTCAGGTGGATGTTGTTGAGATGATTCAAAAACCCCATCAATTCTTCCTCCCCATGGCTCCAAATGATAAATGTATCATCCACAAACCGGAACCATACACTAGGTTTGTGGGGTGCTGATTCTATAGCTGTTTTTTCAAAATGTTCCATGTAGAAGTTGGCTATAACTGGGCTGAGTGGGCTCCCCATGGCCACCCCATCCATCTGTTCATAGAATTCGTTGTCCCATTGGAAGTAACTGGTTGTCAGGCAATGGTGGAATAAGGCTGTTACATCCTCTGGGAAAATCTGATTAATAAGTGCAATAGTGTCTTTTACTGGAACCTTGGTAAACAGGGATACAACATCAAAACATCAAAAATCAGCAGTGGCTGAACATAGCCTAACTCAAACAGGGCACAGTATCTTATTCCAGGACACCAAAATACTGGACAATACTTCCAACTACTTTGTCAGACTGCACAGGGAAGCCATTGAAATTCACAAGCATAAGCAAAACTTCAACAGGAAAGAAGAAACCTTAAGAATGAACCGAGCATGGTTGCCAGTTCTGAAAAACACCAGGCTAACAAAACACTCTACACCCGACAATAGCCCTGCAGAGAAGATTAGCACATCAAGTACCAATCCATATGCAAAAGAACCTTCTCAGGATACAGTGAAGCCTCCCGCCATTAGCATTCCACACCCTGGGAAACTCTTACAGGATGACTCAGCTCAACCCCACCCCTCCTGAGTAGATACAAATAACCTACATCTTTTCCACACTGTGACACTGAGAGATCTCTGTCTTTTGGTGCTACACCTCTGAAGATGCCAGCCACAGCTGCTGGCGAAACGTCAGGAACTACAATGCCAAGACCACGGCAATACAGCCCGGAAAACCCACAACAACCATCGTTCTCCGGCTGTGAAAGCCTTCGACAATACATATAACTTACAGTTTTATTGAGGTAGATTCCATCCATAGCAATATCCTGGAATAAAGGGAAAGAGTCCTATTCTAAAGAGTCACACTTTTCCTATCACTAAACAATGGTCTGAGTCTGGCAGTGAGGCTGAGGTGTGAGTCTGTGGGTAAAGCCTTCATGGTAGGAGCTGAGAGAATCCCATCCAAGAAATCTCCCAAGAGGCACTGAGACAGAGGAGGAGTCAGGAAGTGTTCCCACCTTAGACAAAGAGAAGCAGCTTACTATCAAAAGAGTCACACATACAGAGAGACATGCAGCACTCCCCAACAGACGTGGACACGAAACGGAAAAAGCCCAAAATGAGAGTTTCATGTTTTGTCATGATCCACGAATAATGAATTATGAAATTTCACGAAATTGACACATTTGCCAAAATGATTCTTTAGTTTAGTGATTCGTCAGAACCCAGGGCATTTCAACAGCCCCTTTCATACCCATAGATGCCAAACTTGCAGGGAGACTTCAACAGGCTCTCCTCCACCCACCCTCCCAGTTTGCAATACATTGATCCGGAAGGTCACTGAAACATGAAGCAGAGAGAGGTGCCTTTTATATAAAATGCTGACAAAGAACCGAACAGGAGGTCTGTGGTTGGCTGACAGACCTGCCTAACAGGGTTTGGAGGGGTGAGATTGGTGTGCCCATGGCTACAAAAAGCCCACCTCCTTGGTTGCCTAGGGGATTGACCCCCAGCTCCTGGCTGTATAGGGCAGAATGGATGTTCTCCAGATGGCTAGGAGAGCTGCCAATCAAGGGTAAGTGGGCTACGATTGGGGTTTCCAATGGCAACAAAAGGTCTGGGCCCATTGTTGCCTAGGGAATCAATGGATCAGCGCCAGCCTGTCTGCAATTACGAATCATTCATGAAGTGAACAAAACAGGCCAAGAAGTTGTCAATTTTGTGATAATTTCATGATAACCGTGGCCCCACAAAACGGTTTCGCAATACACAGAATGGCCCATTTCGTGAGAAAATTTGCTTTATATTCCTATTCGTGCCTATGCCAACTCCCCAATGTCCAAGGCACACTGAGTCACCAATTCCAACAGGAGGAAGAATAGGATGACTATTAGATAACTAGTCAGGTGCTAACAGTTTAGTAACAGGCAGTTTTAATGGGCCGGAAAAATAGTTAGACAGCCACAAGTAGACTTCTTTACTTGTGCTCTTTAAATATTTCAGAAGTATATGTTTTGCCATAGGCTTTCCCCATTGTGCTTCTATAATGTTTAAAGGCATGCAAGTGCATGAGTTACATTTAGGGGTGTGCAAAATGAAATGTAAGAGCCAGAAATTACTGTTTTGTTAAGTTAAAGCAGCTTCAGGAACAGAGAACCAAATGTGGGACATCCTCCCACCAAATAGTTTGTGTGTTTGATGTATTGTCGAAGGCTTTCACGGCCGGAGAACGATGGCTGTTGTGGGTTTTCCGGGCTGTATTGCCGTGGTCTTGGCATTGTAGTTCCTGACGTTTCGCCAGCAGCTGTGGCTGGCATCTTCAGAGGTGTAGCACCAAAAGACAGAGATCTCTCAGGACACTGAGAGATCTCTGTCTTTTGGTGCTACACCTCTGAAGATGCCAGCCACAGCTGCTGGCGAAACGTCAGGAACTACAATGCCAAGACCACGGCAATACAGCCCGGAAAACCCACAACAGCCATAGTTTGTGTGTTTCATTTTGGTTCTTAACTCATGGCGGTGGCAGCAGCAGGCTGGCACTGGGCCCACATGGCAGCATCTTGTTTTCCTTAATGGCATTCAACAGTCAGATCCTAAAGTGGGATGGCCCTTACATTATTAGTTAACTCTCCCTACAAATTGGGTCCTTGAAATAGGGGGGCCCTCCTCCCTTATTGGCTTGACCTGGCTTTCATAAGAGACATGGTTTGAAGAAAATGTGGTTTGTCTGCCCCCCCTTACACTGCCTGATTAGGTAGTGTAACCTGTGTGGGATTGATAGAGGAGTAGGGGTAACTATCATCTGCTGTGAGTCCTTCAACGTGCATATTCCTGGGACAAACTACACCTGGCATTTATTGTATGTTCCTAATGCTGTGTACTAAGGATTTATTAGGCATTCTGCTTGGAGGATCTCCCCCCATGGCCGGCTGAAGTGCTGAAAGGGCCCTTTCCCTGCCACTCAAGCAGCAGAGAAAGGTCCCTTTAAATGCCAACTGGCCCACAAGGAGAGCCCCCTCCCCCACGGGCTGGCTGAAGGTCAGAAATGTCCCTTTAAACTCCAGCTGGCCAACGGGGATCCTCTGCAGGTCAGCTGGAGCCAGCCGGGGTTTGAAAGCCCCAAAGTTTCCCGAAGTGACCCAAATTACTTCAGGAGGCTTTGATTCGGCATTTCCGAATTGGGGCCAGCATGCTGGGCCAGATTCATAAATCCTGAATCTTTACAAATCAGGATCAATTCTGGTATTTATCCTGAATTGGAAACTCAAATTGCACACTCCTAGTGGTTACATGGTTAAAGCAGAGTCGATTGAAACTTAACCCAATGAAGTCAGAGGTCCTGTACCTGGGCTATGGGGCAATGAGGGTGGGTATTCAGGTGCCAATCCTTGATGGAGTCATCTTAACACCTGCACCAAAGGTGAAGCGCCTAAGTGTGACTCTGGATGCCTCACTTTCAAAGGAGACCCAGGTTACCATGGTGGCTAGATCTGTGTATTTCCTCCTGTGCCAGGCCAGGCAGCTTTCCCCCTACCTCTCCTCCCATGACTTAGCTACAGTGATCCATGTGACAGTCAACTTCAAGTTGGACTGCTTTAACTCACTCTATGCAGAACTACCCTTGAGGCTGACCCGGAAACTGCAACTGGTCCAGAATGCAATGGCACGAGTCCTCATGGGGACACTGTTTAGGGCACATATATATCCAGTGCTGTGCCAGCTGCACTGGCTTCCGTTTGAATTTGGATCAGATTCAAGGTATTAGTTTCAACATTAAAAGCCCTACGTGAACTGAGACCAACGTAGCTACAAACATCTCTCCCAGTATGTCCCTCAGAGAACCTTGCGTTCCTCAGACCAACATCTGCTGATCATCCCTGGCCCAAAGGATGTCTACCTGGCCTCAACCAGAGCCAGGGCTTTTTCTGCCCTGGCATCTACCTGGTGGAACACTCTTACAGTTGAGATCTGGGCATGGCAAGACTTACTGCAGTTCCTCGGAGCAGGTAAAATGGAGATGTTCTGTCAGGCTTATGGTTGAAGTGATGGCAGCCTCTTCTTGCTCCCCACCTGTTTTTCTCTGCTTACCTTTATGGCAGATTTTTCCCCACCTATTATACTGCCAGCTACAGCTTCAGTGTTTTAGATGTACTTATGGATGCCATCAATTGTACTATTTAATTGATGTTTTAGATTTATGAACTAGTTTTATAGTAAGATTTTATTGTATTTATGTATATTTGATGCTGTTGTGACCCACCTTGAGCCTGTTTGCAGGGAAGCAGAGCTATAAATTGAACGTATAAATAAATAATGAATAAAATACAATTTTAGTCTGCTTTTCTTTCTGAGACTCGTGACTGATTATATAGAATAAGTCAATATGATCAGTTACTGGGACATTCAATAAACAATACAATAGGGTAAAAATAGCAGAAATTTGAAAGCAAGCAAAAATCCAATACAGAGCTGAAAAACAATGCTGGAACAAAGCAAACAGAAGTCCAATGTAGTGCTGGGGGGGGGGAGGGAAATGCTGAAACACGACATAAGCAGATTGATAAGACATATTGAACAAACATGAACTACCAAGTAGGAGCATATTCAAAGCAACAGATGGTACATGGTAGTATAACCTACAGACCCTATACTGGTACCAACTGAACCATTTCCCTACAAAACAGCCCCTACACCCAACAAAAAGGCACATCCATGGAGGCTCATGGATCCTTCTAAATTCCAAAATAGAGCTGTTTTAGAATTCCAACACATACCCTATGGAGGCTGCAGTGGGAGCTTGGAACATGAAACTCCTCAAAGCCAATTTACAAGATTGCTCCTTTTTGACTGGTCCTGCCCCTGGAGTAGAAAACAGCCCTGTGGTCGATCATGGAGCTGGGTGATCTAAAGAAGGCCAAAAGACATTTAGAAAGATGCTAACAGAAAACTCATGCTGAATCTGTAATAGCAAGCTATAGAGCACCTATGAAGCAGCAGTGATAGTGGCAAAGAAAGATATTTCTCTGCAACCAGCGCATTATCTAGTTCACAACCATCCCAGATGAGATATATCATGGCATATGCTGACTCCTAAATCAGAGTCTTTATTTTCTCAGGAACAAACAACTTGCTATGATAACTTTGCAAAGTCTTTTGCGGATTAAATAACATGCCTATGCACTAATCTAGATGTCACCTATAATACAGGTCAAGCAGCAGTAATATATAATACTTCATCTGGTTTGCTTACGGACCATTTTTTCCCAGTTGTGGTAGATACTGACATGATTCTGGGATCTATGAAGGCCATCACTTGTGCACTAAATCCTTGCCTATCTTGTCTGCTAAAATCATGTAAGAACCACATTGCCCCCCCTCCCAGTCGAAATAAAAGGCAGAGACCAGGTTTGGGATAAATAAGGGGCCACTTTATTAAACAAATTATAACACAACATGTCATTGCGACAAGGGATCTAACTGCGGTACAGATCAAGCCCTGGGGTCCACCTGGACCTCCATCTTGACCTGTCTGGGTGAGCCCCCACTGCCCCAGGAGTGTTCCATCTGATGGATGGATGGGACCCGGCAACCAGGCAAGTGGTTCCTCTTTAAAGCTCCAGCCCCCACAGTGTGGAGCCTGGGGGTGGCCTTGTCTAGGGTCCCCACCAGGCAGGCTGCCCTCACGGTTGGCATCCATACAGCCTCGCCAGCCACTCCTGACAGACCCCAATTCCCCTAATGGGAATGTGCCAAGGGGGTCACTGGCCTGCACCTTTCAATCCTATCCTACCAACGCTAGCGCCAAGCCTCTGCTTAGGCCCTTGTGCCCCACAGGTGGCCTATGGCCAACCTCAGCCTTTGCCGCATATCACTCAGGAATATGTTATTGCCCACAACCAATAAGTGAGCTCCGTCACTACGATATAGGTCACCCCTCTCTGACCGTATATTTGGATGCAGCAAATATATTCCCCGGCCCTTACCTAAGGCCTTCTTGAGGGCTCTGTTGGCCCAATGTCTTGCCCTCTCAATCCCTGCAGGGTCCAAGGCTTCCTGCCACACCCAGTACAGACAACAACAACGAAAGGGAAGCTCCCGGAACAATTCCAGAAAAACACAAACCGGAGAGCAAGGAAAGTCTGATATATATATATAAGGTTATTATTCAATCAAAGTGCAAAAGTGCAAGATAGTGCAAAATGCTCTGCAAGATACAGTACAATTATGCTGAGTGATTTATAAATTACTCAAAAACAAGAACATCTGTCGCGAGAACAGTCATTGATTCATATAAATATACATTCAAAAAGGGGAGTGTACAATGGGGGAAAGGCAGTCCATGTGTCCAGAGATGAAATTAATAGGACAACTCTAGCCGACGGGCATCAGCTGTTGTTCTCAATTCCCGTTTCGGTTCTTCTTCTTCCACGGGCTAGTAGTCATGGGCTGCCATTCACTGGAGACGACCGTTGTTGGAAATACAGGATTGCTCAGCTTAGCACCTCGCACTCTTGAAAATTGGGGAACTCAATAGGGAAACGGTCCCCATGAGACATGCGCATGCTCTGGTGACTGTTTCTTTTCCCATGCAAACCGCTGCTCACTAGGGTTGGTTTACCAGTATACCGACCATTATGCACTTTTCTTCTTTCTTCTCCAATCTACCCGGTCAGGAGAATTTAGAAACAGTTAATCATCCATTGTTGCTGCCTTTTCCCCTACTAGAGCTCCTGTGCCTTTCGTAGCAGTTTAATACATAATTTTACCCCAGACATCAAGTTGAAACAACTGTACAGTTGTTAAAATTTCAACTTGATGTCTGGGGTAAAATTATGTATTAAACTGCTACGAAAGGCACAGGAGCTCTAGTAGGGGAAAAGGCAGCAACAATGGATGATTAACTGTTTCTAAATTCTCCTGACCGGGTAGATTGGAGAAGAAAGAAGAAAAGTGCATAATGGTCGGTATACTGGTAAACCAACCCTAGTGAGCAGCGGTTTGCATGGGAAAAGAAACGGTCACCAGAGCATGCGCATGTCTCATGGGGACCGTTTCCCTATTGAGTTCCCCAATTTTCAAGAGTGCGAGGTGCTAAGCTGAGCAATCCTGTATTTCCAACAACGGTCGTCTCCAGTGAATGGCAGCCCATGACTACTAGCCCATGGAAGAAGAAGAACCGAAACGGGAATTGAGAACAACAGCTGATGCCCGTCGGCTAGAGTTGTCCTATTAATTTCATCTCTGGACACATGGACTGCCTTTCCCCCATTGTACACACCCAGTACAGAAGCATTGCAGACCAAATAATCAGGGTACCGGGCCATTGCTCACCAATGAACTGCAGGTCTGCCTCAGCCTGCAAGGAGAGGGCCTTACCCTTCACCAGGCTGAGATCGCTACTGCCCAGGTGTATTACCAAAATATCTGGCTGCGGACCACACCTCCTTTCGAAGAGCAACAGTAGTAGACCTGGCCATCTCAGGCCCCACTGGCCTTGCCACTCGTGGCCCACTGGCCAAGGCCAAGCTGGGATCCCATTGAAGTCTTCTTCGCCTGGTGGGCCACCCAAAAGATCATACTGTGGCCGCAGATGAGGGCACTCATCTTCATTCTCCCCTGCTGGACCACAGCCCCTGAAAAGAAATCAAAGTCAATGGGTGCTCTCAAAACTGTCTAAAGGCTGTACATAAGAGCGGAAGGCCCCAGAACGCCAACATCCCACTTTTTGAATGACTGGCCCAGAGTATCTCAACGTTGCTGCTGTGGAGGCGGCCCCAATTTAGAATGAAAGCTCACCAAACTTCATGCCAGCCAACCCATGATGGCCCCAAACTGATATTTAGACAGCGGGCTCTGTGATGAAACAACAGCCCATCCCCTTCTCCCTGTATGGCTACGTATCACCGTAGGGCTTTAACCAGGCACAAGCCCATCTCAGCACATGGGCCCAGACAAATCACAGTACCCTTGCCCAGCTGGTCAGTTTTAGACCAGTGCACTGTGAGAGCCACCCTAGTACCCCCAAAGGCAAGGTCCTGCACCATCAAAGCATGCCCCGACCTGTCAGCGGGGGACTGAGCAACCAGCTCGCTAACCCTTAACGTCTCGAAGAAGGCAGTGAGGGCTGCCACATGAAATAATCATGCCTCGTAATGCGAGTGGCACACCCTGGTCCAGACCGGCCCCAGGCCTTGGAGAACTGCCTATCATCCCGGCGGGTTCCCCCCTCCCAGGCCCAACCTTCTAGCATCTTCTTAATCTGAAAGTTACTTGTGACTTCCCTAATACCCCTGGTCTTACTGGTGATTGCCAATACCGCCAGCTGCCCCCGAATAGACTTCACCGCCAGACCTGGGTTCGTGTTTTGCCATAAACATCACGTTTAACCACAAGCACTGGAGCATTAGACCTTGAACCAACCTCATAACCCTAGCCTAGAGGATCTGGATGAAAGGGAGCGAAGGACATGTACCACTGCCTGGTTATCACACCAAAAGTGGACCGTGCGGTTAGCCAGTTCATCCCCCCACAAACAAATCGCAATGAGGATTGGGAACAACTCTAAAAAGGTGAGGTCCTTATTCAGTCCCCTTGTGGCCCAATGGGCTGGCCAGCGCTCTGCGCACCAGTGCCCCCAGAAATAATCCCCGAAACTGATGGACTCTGAAGAATCAGAGGCCACCTGCAAGTCTGCTTTCAGCAACAGGTCTTCCCTCCAGAAAGAAATCCCATTGGTGGTGAGGTAACTGGAGGCCCACCATAGCATCACAAAGATGCCTGAGAAATGCCCTGCCTGGCGCTACCACCCTGCAGGCAAAATTTAAATGCCTGACCAGCTTCTGTAACTCGACCAAAGTAACCTTCCATTTCATCTGGAATTAAGCCAGCCGAGCCCAGGGGTCAGCAAACTTCGCAGCTGGCAACCGTAAAGGAGACAGTTCCGTAACTAGGAGCACCTGAAGCAGGCCAATTCCAGGGGCCATAACCCCATGGAGAAAATTGGCCCATGGATGGTTGTGCATCCCTGCCATACCAAAAGGATGACCCTAAAGAGCCTAATGCAGCCAGGCTGCTGAGGCATTTTGAAACTGAGCCGAGCCAGAAGAAGTATCTAAGGACTGCAATGCTGTTGAGGGACTGGATGCAGACACCTGTCCCCAGGGCCCCCATGGCCAGGCACCAGCCTGAGAGGGCCCCACCAACTTACCTTCTGTGGCCAGCTGCACCGCCTGTCAGAACTGTGGCTAGATAATGTCCTTACTCCAGACTACCTTCTGCAATTAGACAACAGTCCATTGTTTCCAAAAGGTTTTTTACTGAAGAAGTAGTTCATTATAGTCCACTAGCCTGAATACAATATTCAGGATGGTACATATGCATTGTTACCAATGACAGGCAAAGCATGGGGTACAAAGTAACAGATCACAGCAGGCCCAACCTCCCCCCACAGTTCTCAAAACAACCCCTTTGAAGGTTGTTGGGGGTTTTCCGGGCTGTATTGCCGTGGTCTTGGCATTGTAGTTCCTGACGTTTCGCCAGCAGCTGTGGCTGGCATCTTCAGAGGTGTAGCACCAAAAGACAGAGATCTCTCAGTGTCACAGTGTGGAAAAGATGTAGGTCATTTGTATCTACTCAGGAGGGGTGGGGTTGAGCTGAGTCATTCTGTAAGAGTTTCCCAGGGTGTGGAATGCTAATGGCGGGAGGCTTCACTGAATCCTGAGGAGGTTCTTTTGCATATGGATTGGTGCTTGATGTGCTAATCTTCTCTGCAGGGCTATTGTCGGGTGTGGAGTGTTTTGTTGGCCTGGTGTTTTTCAGAACTGGAGCCCATGCTCTGTTCATTCTTAAGGTTTCTTCTTTCCTGTTGAAACAGGAAAACAGGAAAGAAGAAACCTTAAGAATGAACAGAGCATGGGCTCCAGTTCTGAAAAACACCAGGCCAACAAAACACTCCACACCCGACAATAGCCCTGCAGAGAAGATTAGCACATCAAGCACCAATCCATATGCAAAAGAACCTCCTCAGGATTCAGTGAAGCCTCCCGCCATTAGCATTCCACACCCTGGGAAACTCTTACAGAATGACTCAGCTCAACCCCACCCCTCCTGAGTAGATACAAATGACCTACATCTTTTCCACACTGTGACACTGAGAGATCTCTGTCTTTTGGTGCTACACCTCTGAAGATGCCAGCCACAGCTGCTGGCGAAACGTCAGGAACTACAATGCCAAGACCACGGCAATACAGCCCGGAAAACCCCCAACAACCATCGTTCTCCGGCCGTGAAAGCCTTCGACAATACAACCCCTTTGAAGTTAGGGAAGCGAAAGTTCTTCAAGGCGGAACATCGGTAGCCAAAACAATCCTTTTCTGCGAGATAGCTGCCTGGGAACCTTGGCACCTGTGAAGAGAGCACTTAAATACTGAAAGGATTAAAAATGGAGTCGGTTAAGCAAAGGCATACAAGAAAGCATTCTGAACCTGACACCGCCAACGCCGCCTGGCCTGATTCAGCCACCCATGTCTGTTCAGCCTCTCCCTCGGGTTCTGCCATCGGGCACTCTGCCACTGGAACCAAAGCACTCTGCTCACCTCCTTCCATTCCACACAGCCCTTCAAGAGCAGAAATCCGTTTTAATATTTCATATTGAAAGGTGGTGCTTGAAGTAGACTTGGCCGAACTGACCCGCTTAGCCCTAGTAGGAGCTGTCACGGTACCGCCCTGTGCCTGCTCCAAGGCCGCCAGGTGGTCTAAGATTTCTTGCCTACCTGCCACTTCCTCTTCATCCTCAGATGAGGACAGTGCAGGGGCAGGCCTTTTAGGTTGGGGGCGCTTGGCTGGCTGCTTGCCCTTGTAGGGTCCCTTACCTTTTCCAGGCACGACTAAGTGATATGCTACACAAAATGGCGACCGAACCTAAAATGACTGCCCAACCTAAAATGGTCACCAATCACAAAATGGCTGCTTCCCAAAGTAACTAATAAGCAACCAAAAGATAAATGCCCACCCAGGCCTGCTGCTATGAAGCCCCTCCCAGTATGCAGTGAACTCGATCAAAAAAAGGGCAGAGTGGGGGGGGCTGGGCCAACCCCACACTGATCCAGATAAAATAGGGGAAAAAACAACTCACCCCTTTAAACGGTGCCTGAGGCCCAATACGCTCCAAAGAAACAGGGAGGGTAGAGTAGCAACAAAGGGGGAGGATGCAGTGAGAGGCCTCAAACTGCTCCCCCCTTTACTGAAACCACCACTCCCATAATGCGCCCCAGGCCCAATGCCTTATATGCGTGAGCTGCATTGGTTGCCAGTGGAGTATCGGATCAGGTTCAAGGTCTTGGTATTGACCTATAAGGCCCTGGGTGAACTGGGGCCAGTGTACCTGAGGGACCATCTCTCCCCGTATATTCCCCAGAGGACCCTCTGATCAAGAGAAAAGAAATTGTTATCAGTCCCTGGATCCAAGGAGGCCCACCTGGCCTCGTCTAGAGCAAGAGCTTTCTCAGTCCTAGCTCCTACCTGGTGGAACACTCTGTCTACCGAGTCCAGGGCCCGGCAGAATCTACTATCTTTCTGCCGGGCCTGTAAGACAAAGTTGTTCCGCCTGGCTTATGGCTAAGGCTGGGCCTCCACTGGCTGGAGGATACAACATCTACTCCCCTCCCTATGAGAGCTGCCCACCACTGTTCTTAAGCTGCTGCTATGTTTAATGTTGTTATCCGCCCTGAGCCTGCTTGCGGGGAGGGCGGAATATAAATATGATAAAATAAATAAATAAAATAAATAAAATATCAGGCACAGCCTGCCCTTCTGCTGCGGGGGGGGGGGGCGGGGAGCTACCATGGCCTGGGCAACCCATCCTGACAAGTTACAGGCCCAGCGCCTAGCCTCAAGCCCCAGCCTGCTCTGCCAATGGAGGAGGAGAAGGGCAGGGCTCGCTGCTGTGCTTAAGCAAGTTGCTTCAAATAGGGTGCACAGAAAGGGCTCCAGGACCCTGCAGCCACCCCACTGGGTCCAACTGCCCTGCGGGACAGCTGCAAGCCGGGCCAGAGCCTGGCGCCACAGCAGCTGCGTGGTGCTGTTGAAGCAGAGACTCTGCTTCACCAGCCGGGTGGCTCCATAGATCCGCTGCCTCCATGCCACCAATCAGCTGCTCCGTAGTGCTGCTGCCACCACCTAAGCCACCTGATGAGCAGGTAAACACAGCTGTACTGAAATTGCAGCCTCACCACTCTTGCCGTTCTCCTGGGAGGAGCCCCAAAATGCTCCTTTCAGCCCAGGCATGAGGTTGCAATTGAGGGGGAAGCTGGGAGAGTGCAGAGAACCCTCTGCTTTGGCTCTGCCCCCGTCACACCCCTGAAAGCCTGGGAAGAGGCAGGCTGCCTTTTCCCCTTCCATGTGGGCAAATGCGACTCCTGGCCTTAGCAGCCTGTTCTGCTGGCCAGGAGGGGCCAAATTATTGAACACTTGATGTCTATCATAAATCAGGCACGAACTCATGGCACCTTTCCTTGGCCAGTCAGAAAGCTGGTTATGGTCATCTATTTTTAAAAATTCCTACAGAAAATGATGTGATCAAGACAACCAAAATGGAATCTGTATCTATAACAAGATAGCCACAATAATACATAAAGAAGAATTCTGAAATGAAAAAGTTTTGGACACAGTTCATCCCATATGGATACAAAACACATATTCAACCATGATCACAGTATAAAATCCATTTAACAATAAACTCACAGTCTAGGTATGTCTTAATCTTAATTAACCTACATACATTTTTTGCATAACTCATCCATTCATTTGCATTTTTTATTACAAATGGTACAGAATGTCAAGTTTTAATTGGCTCAAGATGGCAAATCATAACAACACCCTTCCTCAAAGTAGATGAAGTTTTGCTAATAAGCGGCTGTATCAGCATTTCAGGCTAGGACAATTGCAGTTTCCCATTGTAGTTTCCTATAAACTTAGGATATATTCACTGAAAAGCAAAACAAAAATTCTGTTTCTGCCTGTCTTAGAATAACAGTTCTCAATGCTATGAGATACAATAGCAGAATAGAAATATAGATCTCATTATTTAAATTGTTCCACAGCTATACTGAATGGAATCCAATTCTGAATTTTGCTGCTCCATTACACCTAACCAAACATTCAACTCAAATCATAAGATGGGGGACAGAAGCAAGATAAATTATGAAACACACCTAATCAAAATAGTATCGCTGATTAGCAGCGCCCAACTTTCAAGAACATGGTGTACACCATGTCAAGTTCACTCCATCAGCATCATGCAACAAAGTCATGTCAGAATATCAAGGGCAATTTTTGTTGTTTGCCCCCAACGAAAGGACAATATGAACATGTGTGTGTGTGTTATGTGCCGCCAAGTTACCTCTGGACTATGGTGACCCCAAGAATGACTTTCAAAATATCCTATCATTAATGGACTTGCTCAGATCCTGCAAACTGGAGGACATGGCTTCTTTTATTGAGTCAAGCCGTCTCATTTTGGGTCTTCCTCTTTTCCTACTGCCTCCCATTTTTCCTAGCATTATTGACATTTCCAGAGAATCATGATGTGACCAAAGTATGATAGCCTCAGTTTTTTGTCATTTTAGCTTCTAGGGAAATGGATTAAATAAATTTGGATTTGAATTTTCATCCCCACAAGTATCAATTCCTATATGCACAAGATATCCATTGACAAAATGACAACTTATAGACATGGCAGAATAGGTCACAGAAATTTGATAATTTATCATACATCAGCACCTTGGAGACTTGCGTGTTCCTTTCTCACTCTACTTCCCCATCCCATCCCCATCCTTAATCTGTCATCTCTGAGTAAGAAAAAAAAATCAATATAATTAAAAAGAGGTGCTAATACCTGGGTAGGGTATAGGAGCATGCCTTGTTTCTCAGTTCCAGTGTTACCTACTTTATCAGGCTGGCTGAATGTTCATTGGGTTTGGATCACAAGCACTTTGCCATAACACACTTTCTCTCCTCCCTTGATGTCTTTGTCCAATGAATCTGTCAGGGAAAAGAATCAGCTTGGGGAGGTCGGGAAGCTCTCCCGTATTCCACCCTTGCCCATTTTCCCTCCCTGCCTGCCTAGCAAAGCTGAGCATGATTGTATTAACTGGATTTAACCACGCTCACACGATGTCTTTCTAGTTCAATTCAGCCAGTTCTGAGCATGCCCCTGCATGATGGATGCTGTTCCCTCATTTTTTGACATGCTTTTTGCTACTTTTCTCTCTGTGTGGCAACAATATGGGATTAGCTAATTGATTTGGGGCTGATCAGGCTTTTAGTGGGTCTCTCTCTATTTGATTTGCTGGGATAAGGGACCTTGTGCAGATGCAGATGCCCATGCATCTGACAAAAAGAGCTGTCGTTCTCAAAAGCTTATGCTACAATAAAGTTGGTTAGTCTTAAAGGTGCTACTGGACTCTTTACACTTGTGCAGATTGGGTGCTTGTTGCTTAATTGGCTCAGCATCCAAGGATGAAAGGAGGCGCTACTCAAACCAGCTACTGATAGTTGCAGAGTCCTCGAGGGCTAGTGGGGCTTTATCTCTCACTCCTGCACATTGAGCCTTGATGCTGCACAGTGTGTGGGTGGTTGATGGGGAACATATTTCTGCAAAGGTTCGGTGCAGGTAAGGAAAAACAGGCATGGCTTGTGCCCAACACACAAGGCTGTGTTGCTCAAACCAATGGGCAGCCTCCTAGGGTAGCCTCTGCAGAATGAGAAGAATAAATTTAATTCACAATTCATTTTGTAATTTATAAATGCGAGTTTAATTCATGCTGTTTGTCTGGCATCTTCATCTCAGGCTATGGAAGCAAAAATCTAAGCAGGTGAATTTAAACCATAAATATTTTTTTCCAGTTCTACGTTATTTCAGTAAAGTGATCTATCATTTCATATCTATAAGAGATTAAAAGTTTGGTTAGAATACATTTCCAACATGTTTAAACATTTTGTCTATTATTACCCAGGAGTGAGAACACCACATTTTCTAAGGTGGAGGGGAGGACACACCACATTTTTTTTCCTTTATATTTTCACAAAATGAATCAACTGTTTCTAATCTTAGGGTAGTGTATAGGCTATGAAAATATGCACTGCACATTTCAAATAACATTTCATTGGCAAGCACACAAAGTAACAGAAGCTCTTTTACATTCATCTGCTTGCTTTCAAAAATGTTTCTCTGCATTGATTCTCAACAATGAATGAAGAGCAAATGTTGACAAGAAAGCATTCAGTCACTTCACAGAAAAAGAACAATCCCTATCTGCCACTTTCTCAGACTTCTGGGTGTCCACTGCCAACGTGAGAATTAAATAATTCTTAAGATATGTTGGAGTAAAAATAGCTATTTTTTTCCTAGTGGAATGTAATGTGCATTCTGCTTCCAACCGAACTGCTGCTGCTAACAGGTGCTCAGGGGTCAGAAAGAAAACACACACCAGATTTTATCAATGAGAATTTTGCTAAAAACTTGCTCATGCCTTAGTAATGAAGTGGTTCCTCACCTCCACTTATATGAACAAGTAACAGTATTTCATTGTTTCACTGAACCTTAATTCCTTAGTATAGGACTTCACCAAAGCAGCTGTAACTTTGCTTTGCATGTAGAAGGTCCGAGATTCAATTCCTGGCATTTCCAGGTAGCAGGTGATGTGCAAGATCTCTATCTAGAGATGGGCACGAACAGAAATACAAATCAAAATTAAGCAAGAACCAGGCTGGTTCGTGGTTCGTGAACCCACAGTTTATCAGATCCCATCTCTGACGAACCACCACGAACTTTTAGGCTGGTTTGTTTGGTTTGTTTTTTGATTCGTCACTGCAGACAGCCTGGTACCAATCTATCTGTTTCCTAGACAACAGGGGATGGACTTCCTGCAGACCTTCTGCTGACCTGGAAGTGACCTTCTGCTGACGTGGAAGTGTTGGTTTTCTGACCTGGATGTGACATTTTCATGAACCAAACAAACCGGTTTGCGAACCGGGGCAGGTTTGTGAAAGTTCGTGGTTCATGAAATTTGACGAACCACATGGTGTGGGTTTTTTCTGGTTCGTACGCATCTATAACACCCCAAAAAGTATATTGTTCCATGCCTCTTGCATTACTTTTTGCCGGAGCAAGCTCAAGGAATTTCCCAAACTATGCCTTGGGAGCTTCCTCAGGAGTTGCATCATTCCCTAGAGTCTTAAAACTGGGGCTTTCTGGCCTTGTGCACAGTTGAACACATGAATGCCGCCTTAAAGGAGCCCTGTTCATAAATTACTGTGAATGCATGTACAATATGTGTACAGTGTACACTTGATTTTTCTTTATACATGTGGTAAGTAATTTTCCAGTTACGTTCAACACATATACAGATGAATGTGTGGTTTAAACTGCACATTTATTTGGGGACAACTCTCCAGTGTCATTTGTAAAGTGAACTCACATTGGCTTTTTCTTATAAATAGATATATGCGCATACATGCAGGTTATACACGCATTTACTGTAAAATGTGAATGGGATACTGAGACAGACCACTGTTGTGTCAATCACTGATCTATCAGACTAGCAGTGGCTTTCCAGGGTGCCAGGTGAAGTTATTTAAGACCTTCTATTTTTGGATCCCATTTTGGCTGTAGATGTCAGGGAATGAACCTGGGACCATTTTCATGCCAAGCTGATGGTCTACCACTTACTCAGTCTTCTCAGTCTTATCAGAGCTATCATTACATTCCAGGAACAAGATTTTTTTAAAGTAAAATTTCAATAGAAGCAGTAGAAAGTTAATTGAAAAAATAGGTTGCTATTTGACAATAATGAAAATTAAATTAGGTTGCAAGCTCAAGGCTGGCAACTGTCCAGAAATTTACTGGGAGGGGGGAGACTAGGTGAGAGGCCTCACCAGACTTGTCTGACATTGCCAGCGACATGGTGATGTCACTTCCAATATGACCTAGAAATGACATCATTGCATTGCCAGCAATACTCTAGCATTCACCCCAAATTCTATGGGAAGTCTTTAGATTAGAGGGAGGATTGTGTTCTGTGCAAATTTGGTGCCATTATCTTTATAAACAGCTGCCCCAGACTCGAGTAGATTTCCCATTGAAAATAACGTTCCTGAAAAAAAAACGACTCGGATTTGACTCCTGAACTGATAATATCCTGCCTGGAAATAAGCAATCGTAAAAAATATCCCCCCAAAGTCAACCAAAACTTATAAATAATGCTTTATTTATATAAATAAATAGCACATACCCCAAGTGCCATTGCCATGAGGTTTGAGGATCACAATACGAGTGAAGTAATAGACTAATGAGTATTAATCATGTCAGTAGAAATGCCCTGTGTTTGTGGAATCTACAAAAAGCCTTTAGGATAGAATTTCACTGAACTATTGCTAAATAAAATATATGCTTTCTTGAAATATGGCGTGAATTTTATCCTTGGAACTGAAAAGAAAATCTGTAGGAAAAATATGGCTAAAGTCAGATATATTTCTTGCTAACGATTACAATCCACACTATTTTATTTATTTATTTTCTTAATTATCTTCTGCTTTGTTATTGCAATTCAAGATAGATTACAAAATTCAAAACAATTCAGTAAAAAGCGTAATGCAAGCAATAAGCAGTGCACTAAAACTGGATTATAAAAGCAGAATATAACGCTACAAAATATAATGCTAAAATGTTTTAATACATTAAAAGTATCTGAGAAAGTAGCTTTGAAATGCAGTGGGAGACTTCAGATCTACATGCTTCTGGTCACGAGCCATAGAACCTGAAGAAACAAGGCAACCAGCATTAGAACAATGTTATGGAATATTGCTACTTAAACTAGCTTAACTACTGCTGAGACTGAAAGTTCCCAAAGTTTTTAGTGTGTGGTTCCGTATAATTAGGGTTGTCAGGCATGAGCTGGTAATTGGTGGGAGCTTGGGGGGGCATGGGGGTGCCGTCAGTGATGGGTGATGTCACTTCCAGAGAAACTCCAGAAGTGACACCAAACCTCTCTAGGAATGGCGAGAAACTATGGCAAATCCATATAATTTCCAAAGATTTCTAGAGTGGTCTGACATTTCTGAGTTTTCCGCAGAAGCGAGATTATTCTGTCGCTGATGGCATTTTTAAAAACATTATCTTTCTCACAACAGCCACAAGAGTAATGGTGGGAAACAGGAATCGGGGATGGGGGATCCCTGCCAGTGGCAGAAAAGTGGTAGCTCTACTTATAATCTCTCATCTCAAGTATATGTAGACATATTCATTCGCTACCACTACACCTAAGATGCCTTTCCCGTATAATCCCAAATCCTTCCAGTCCTCAACTGGAAAGACTGCCAAAGGGCTTGGGAGGCAGAGGCCCTTGAAGTACATTAGTTAGCTATAGACCTGGAAGGCCAAAGGATTTAGAAACAAAGAAAGAAACACCAAAGGCATGGGAAATTGTTTAAAGAGCTATGTTGTTTCGATAAAAACAAATCTGAGAGATAGAGCGGACTATCACTACTGGATTAGATTTCTAATCAAGTCTTTTGCTGCAATTATTTAATCTAAAGATCTTTGTATTATTGACCAAATGCATATTATTTAGTGCACACACTTTAATTATAATTTCCACCAAAATTTCCTCCTGTACATATTTATAATTTAACTCTTTATTTTTATGTTCTCTCCTCTCTCATTTATGGTCTTCTGAACAATATAATCTTTTAAAATCCAATCTCTGACTCTTTTGTTCTGAGATAAACTTGATTGCCTTAATTGCATGGCTCTAAGAATCCTTTACTGGAATTAAAGGCTTGGTATTTTGTTCAAGAAACAGGACTCTCAGAGCTTGATACTATAGTTACAACTGTATTTAAGATTCCATCTATTGATTAATAGCCATCTACTATGTAGCTCTTTCTGACCACTAATAAAGTTATAGTGAAGTAATAAACTAATGAGAATTAAGTACAGCAGTGGAAGTGCCATTTAATCATTCCTACAAAAGCCTTTGCCTTAAGAAATGGTCTCAGGTCTTGAAGGAAACCTCTCATTAAACATGAATAACCTTCATTTCGTGAATAAAAGCATGGGGAAATGGCAGCAATGTACAGTTTAGGCACATCTCACCAATCTCAAATAACTGTTTCTTGTACCAAGACCACAAAGACTAGGTGGAGAACCACACCTAGAGGATATATTCAAGAAATTACAGTACAAATAGTTATTTATGAAAATTTATATATAGTTCAAAAGTGCAAAGTGACTTGTGCAATAATAAATATACATAAATATTTAAAATCCTTAATTATAATAATAACATTCGATTTATATACCACCCTTCAGGACAACTTAATGCCCACTCAGAGCGGTTTACAAAGTATGCCATTATTGATGTATTGTCGAAGGCTTTCACGGCCGGAGAACGATGGTTGTTGTGGGTTTTCCGGGCTGTATTGCCGTGGTCTTGGCATTGTAGTTCCTGACGTTTTGCCAGCAGCTGTGGCTGGCATCTTCAGAGGTGTAGCACCAAAAGACAGAGATCTCTCAGTGTCTCAGTGTGGAAAAGATGTTGGCAGGTCATTTGTATCTACTCAGGAGGGGTGGGGTTGAGCCGAGTCATCCTGTAAGAGTTTCCCAGGGTGTGGAATGCTAATGGCGGGAGGCTTCACTGTATCCTGAGGAGGTTCTTTTGCATATGGATTGGGGCTTGATGTGCTAATCTTCTCTGCAGGGCTATTGTTGAGTATAGAGTGTTTTGTTAGCCTGGTGTTTTTCAGAACTGGAAACCATGCTCTGTTTATTCTTAAGGGTTCTTCTTTCCTGTTGAAGTTTTGCTTATGCTTGTGAATTTCAATGGCTTCCCTGTGCAGTCTGACAAAGTAGTTGGAAGTGTTGTCCAGTATTTTGGTGTCCTGGAATAAGATACTGTGCCCTGTTTGAGTTAGACTATGTTCAGCCACTGCTGATTTTTCAGGTTGTCCAAGTCTGCAGTGTCTTTCATGTTCTTTTATTCTTGTCTGGATGCTACGCTTTGTGGTCCCAATGTAAACTTGTCCACAGCTGCAGGGTATACGGTATACTCCTGCAGAGGTGAGGGGGTCTCTGCTGTCTTTTGCTGATCGTAGCATCTGTTGTATTTTTCGGGTGGGTCTGAATACTGCTTGAAGGTTATGCTTTTTCATAAGCTTTCCCATCTGATCAGTAATTCCTTTTATATATGGCAAAAACACTTTTCCTGTAGGAGACTGTTTTTCCTTGGTTGTTTGATTCATCCTGGGTTTGATTGCTCTTCGGATTTCATTTCTGGAGTAGCCATTTGCCTGAAGTGTGTGGTTTAGATGATTAATTTCCTCATTGAGAAAGTGCGGCTCACGAACTTCCTGTTTGGGATCCATGGAGGTCTAACGCAGCTCCACTTGCGGAGCTGACCGGACTGCCATTTTAACCGGCCGGCGGGGTGAAAATAGCCCGCGGTCGACTGCTCTCAGGCGGGGAGCAGGCAAAGAACGCTCAAGACCCTAGGGTGAGCTAGATCTCGGACGAGGGGGGGCTCTATACAACGAGTCTCCCCCCGATCCTTGAGGTCCCACCTTGCGACGGGTCGGCTATAATCTCTGCGGCAGTTTTGGGGCCAATTCAGCTGGCATAAGACCTACATACCCAAGCATCGATTGGGGGAAGAAGCTGAGAGGAGAACTTAAAATCGAAACAGCGATTACAACCCGAGAAAAGTGAAGAGAAGGTAAAGATCATTATCTTCTGAGACGGGACAGATTGATAAAAACAGAGAGGAAAAAAAGTAGATTTTTAAACTGCAACAGACTAGTGAAAAGGAGGGGAAGACTCGGCAGGAATTGAATTTAAAAAGAGACTAAGTTTAAAGAAGTTATTAAAGAAATGGGACTATTGTTTTGAATACCTGTGGCTTTGGAGCTGTGAGAAAAAGACACCATCGCGAGATCTGCTGTGGGAAGACGGGAGACAGGAAGTGCGTAATAACAATAGAGTGGCTGGAGAGAAGCGGCCCTTGTTGGAGGGCAGGAAGTAGGGAATCGCCATTTTTGAAAGGGGAAGGGTCGCGGCTTCAGCGGAAGAGGAAGTAGGCCATCTTGGATTACAAAATCATAGAGAAACCATAGAGAAAAGACGCCCGACATTTTGGATTCTTTAAAATTTAATTTCTATAAGAAGATTGGGACATTTAAAATAGAAAAACGTTAAATTTTACGCCACGGAGTTAAGGAAGAGAGCGGATTCGTGGGAGCGAGCTAAAGCAAGCCCCACGATGTCAAAAAAAGAGTGGCAATCGGCAATAGAAAACCTGGATAAAAACCTGGACAAAAAACTTTTAGATATGATTAAAGAACTTAAGGACACGAAATTGGAGCTGATAAAAGAGGTTAAAGAGGTTACACAGACAGTAAAATCGGAGCTGTCAGAAGTGAAAAAAGGTATGGAAACAATACGAAGTGAATTACAAGGAACGCAGCAGAGAGTTAAAACAGTAGAAGACGCGATGGAGAATTTAGCAGACACGCAACAAACAGAGATGAGATTGGTGAAGGGGAGAATGTCAGTTGCAGAAACTAAACATATGGAGAAGCAGCTACGTTTTCGTGGCTTGCCAGAAGTGGAAGGAAAGTCAGCGCAAGAACAGATGACTGAGGTGTTGGCTGAGTACCTGGGGAAGGAGGAGGAGGAAGTTGTGGCTATCCTAGATGTGGCATACCGTGTGAATTCGAGAATATCAACCCAGAGGAAACTACCAAGAGATGTGATTGTGCAGTTTACAACACGAAATATGAAAGAGAGGATTGTGACAAAACAGTTTCAAGATCCATTGGAGATTGATGGCAAGACGATTATTATAATGAAGGAACTGCCCAGATCAGTGTTACTGGACCGGAAAAAATATAAAGTGCTAATTCAGATTTTGAAGGACATGAAAATCAGGTACAGATGGGAGTTACCGGAAGGAGTGTCCTTTGAGTTTGGAGGGGCCAAAAAACGCATCAGATCTGAGCGAGAGATGGAGCGATTTATTAAGGACAATGAAAAAGACTTACCAACAAGATCATGAGTATGGAGTGTAAAGTATTATCTTGGAATGTAAATGGACTAAACTCACCGAATAAGAGGAAAAATACTTTTCACTGGCTACTAAAACAAAAATGTGACATTGTTTGTTTGCAAGAGACCCATATCAGAAAGCAGGATGTAAAATATTTAAAATCTGGAAAATTGGGCAAAGAATATGTAGCGGCCTCCAACAAGAAAAAAAGAGGAGTGGTGTTGTACATAAAAGAGGAGCTACAGCCAAAATTTGTTATGAGAGATGTGGAAGCTAGATTTGTAGCAGTGGAATGTATTTGGAATTTAAAGAGAGTGTTGGTAGTCGGACTTTATGCACCTAACGGTGCAAAAGAAAGCTTCTTTGAGGATTTAAGGAAGCATTTAGACGATCTTGCATACGACCAGATAATTCTTGCTGGAGACTTCAATGGAGTGACAGACTTGGAACTAGACAAAAAGACTACAACGGCACAAAAGAAAAGAGGACTATTACCAAAGCTTTTTTTTGAGTTGATTCAACAAGAGACTCTTGAAGATGTATGGAGGAGAGAATATCCTAAAAGCAGACAGTTTACTTTTTATTCTGCAAGGCATTCTACATTATCAAGAATTGATATGATCTGGGCCTCAAAAGACTTAGCATTATGGACTAAGGAGGTAGAAATAATGCCTATGGTAGGCTCAGATCATAACCCAATTATGTGGAAATTTGGAAAAAAGAGAAAAAGGAAAGCATGGAGAATAAATGAGGACTTGTTACAGGAAAGAGAGAATATGGAAATACTGAGAAGAGAGACAAAGTTTTTTATACAATACAACGTGAATAAAGAAGTACCAACCAATAAAGTTTGGGATGCTTACAAGGCGGTTGTAAGGGGCATACTAATGGACTTAAATGGTAGAGCAAGAAAGAAGAAAGAGGAGAAAAGACAAGAGATTGAGGAGAAAATAAAAGCCAAAGAAATACAGCTAAAAAAGAGACCAGGGAAAAAGAAGGTATACCAGGAAATTAAAATACTTCAAGAACAGCTAACAGCAATGAGCAATAAAGAATTGGAGTGGAATCTCAAAAGACTGAATCAAAAAGCGTTTGAGGGTGCTAATAAACCTGGGAAGTACCTGGCATGGCAATTGAAGAAGAAAAGGGAAAAGAAGATAATAAATAAAATTTGCGAAGATAACAAAACGTATTTGGAGCAGGCTACCATTAGTAGAGCCTTTTATAAATTTTACGCTAAGCTGTATAATAAAAAAGAAGTAAACAAAGAATCAATAGCGTCATATTTGGAGAAAACCAAACTTCCAGAAATCTCGGAAGCTTGGAGAAATAAGTTGAATAGTGAAGTAACTGACGAGGAAATAAGTAAGGCAATACAATCTGCAAATCTAGGAAAGGCGCCAGGGCCAGATGGACTTACGGCTAAATTCTATAAGACAATGGCTAATGAACTGGCACCATTCCTAAAAGAGGTGATGAATGGGGTTTTAAGGGATCAAAGGATTCCAGAAACTTGGAGTGAAGCGAATATATCATTGATCCCAAAAGAGGGCCAAGACCTGACTAATGTGAAAAATTATAGACCTATATCGCTACTCAACAATGACTATAAAATTTTTGCGAAGATATTGGCGGAGAGATTGAAGGGGTGGCTCTCGGAAGTCATAGAGGAGGAACAAGCAGGCTTTTTGCCAGACAGACAAATAAGAGACAACTTAAGGACAGTGATCAATGCTATTGAATATTATGACAAGCGTTGTGACAAAGAGGTTGGTTTCTTCTTTGTTGACGCTGAAAAAGCGTTTGACAATTTAAACTGGGACTTTATGTTTGCCACTATGGAAAAGCTACAATTGGGAGAAAGATTCATCAGAGCAATTAAGGAAATTTATAGAAACCAGACTGCAGCAATTGTGGTGAATGATGAATTGACCAAGAAATTGACGATAAGTAAAGGAACAAGACAAGGTTGCCCGTTATCTCCATTGTTGTTCATTTTAGTATTGGAGATTCTGATGATACAAATACGTCAAGATGATGAAATTCGTGGAATAAAAATAAAGGACTATTCATATAAGGTCAGAGCATTTGCGGATGACATAATGTTAATTGTAGAGGACCCATTGGAGAACATGCCAAGAGTGATAGATAAGATCAAGGAGTTTGGAGACTTGGCAGGTTTCTTCATTAACAAAAAGAAGTCAAAGATATTATGCAAAAATATGACTAAGCAGAAACAACAATTGTTAATGGAAACAACGGATTGTGAAGTAACAAGTAAAGTGAAATATTTGGGAGTCGAATTAACTGCAAAGAACATAGATCTATTCAAAAACAATTATGAAAAACTATGGACTCAGATAGAGAGAGACTTGATTAAATGGAATAGATTGAATTTGTCATGGTTGGGCAGGATTGCAGCAGTTAAGATGAATGTGTTACCAAGAGTAATGTTTTTGCTACAGACAATACCAATCATCAGAGACTCCAAACAATTTGAAAAATGGCAGAGGAAAATATCAGATTTTGTTTGGGCAGGCAAGAAGCCTCGAGTGAAAGTGAAAGTTTTACAAGATGCAAAGGAAAGAGGCGGAATGCAACTGCCCAATCTGAGACTTTATCATGATGCAATCTGCCTAGTTTGGTTGAAAGAATGGATGACATTAAAGAACAAGAAACTATTAGCCCTAGAGGGATATAAAAAAATATTTGGATGGCATGCATATTTATGGCATGACAAAGTAAAGGTCAACTCGATGTTCCTGCATCACTTTGTTCGGAGAAGTCTATACATAATCTGGAAGAAGTACAGAATTTATCTACAAGAAGGAACCCCTTTGTGGGTGGTTCCATATGAGGTGATAGACCCGAGAGCTGTTGATAATGAACAACAATGTTTAACGTATAAAGAAATAACTAAAACTGAAGCATCCAAACTTAGAATAAAGACACAAGAGGAACTATCACCTAACTACGATTGGTTCCAGTATAGACAGATCAGAGACTTATATAATTCGGACTCTGTAAAGGGAGGTATACGAATAGAGAATTCGGAACTAGAGCAGACCCTTCTTAAAGAAGATAAGAAAAGAATATCCAAGGTATACCAAGTACTGTTGAAGTGGTATACCGAGGATGAGATAGTTAAAACACAAATGGTGAAATGGGCTATAAACTTTAATAAAGAAATAACAATGGAGGCATGGGAATACTTGTGGAAAACTACAATGAAGACAACGACATGTATTAATATCAAAGAGAACATTTATAAAATGATCTATCGTTGGTACATGACACCAAAGAAGATTGCGCTAGGGAATTTGAATACTTCTAATAAATGCTGGAAATGTAAGAAGCATGAGGGCTCCCTCTATCATATGTGGTGGTCGTGTGAGGTAGCCAGGCAGTACTGGGGGGAAATAATAAGAGAAATGAGTGAAATTTTACAATTTCAAATTAATAAGAACCCAGAACTCCTGCTACTGAGCTTGGGAATGGAGGGAATTCCAGCCCAACACAGGACGTTGATATTTTATATGACAGCAGCAGCTAGACTTTTGTATGCGCAAAAATGGAAAGTACAAGAAGTGCCAACTATTGAAGATTGGACTTACAAATTGCTGTATATGGCTGAAATGGACAAGATGACAAGAAAATTGAGAGATCTGGACTCAGGGCAGTTCAACACAGACTGGGAGAAGCTGAAACAATACCTGGAGAAGAAATGGGAGGTGGGAGGAAAACTGTGGCAGTTTGAGAACTACTGAAGTATTGAAGTAGAGGGGGGAGACTTTACCGGGGGGAGAAGAGATAAATGTGAATTAATAAGCAGTCAGATTAATAGATTGACATATATATAGATATATATAGGTTAACAAACAGAACATAGAGAAAATAATTAATTATAAGGACTAAATATAAGGAGCGATTAACTAACAATATTTTCTTTTTTTTCTGACAAGTTTTGTACCAAACTGAATGTCTGAAGATATAGATGGGTCAAATTGATTGACTACGTGAGGAGAGATATATAGAACTATTATAAAAAGATAGAATGAGTAATATATAGAGAGAATAAGTCAAATTGTTTGATATAAACGAACGTATGATCTATATGGTTTATGATATATAGAAATACCTGAAATTGAAAAATTGGGATAAATTGTTTATCTAAGATGGAAATAAAGGCTTACAGTTTGGGCATATAATGTTAAAAATAGTTAAGGATGTACTGCTTAGAATAATGGAGAATATATATTTGTTTTAGATAGAGGAAGCTAATAAAAGTAAGGGAAAGGGGACAAAGGGTTGGAAAGCTGTTGGAAGTCAACAAAAAGGGGGGGGAAGGGAGGGGGTTAGAGATGAAAAAATTGGGGAAAATTGAATGTAAATGTGGAAATAATGGATTCTAACCCAATAAAAATTTTTCAAAAAAAAAAAAGAGAAAGTGCGGCTCACATATCCGTCTTGCACGATCCACTAATGTTTTCATTATGCCTCTTTTCTGTTGGGGGTGGTGATTGGAGTTTTTGTGTAAGTACCGATCAGTGTGAGTTGGTTTCCTGTAGACCTTGTGACCTAACTGAAAGTTTGCTTTGCGGATGACCAAGGTATCCAGAAATGGGAGTTTTCCCTCGATTTCTTTCTCCATTGTGAATTGTATGTTCAGGTGGATGTTGTTGAGATGATTCAAAAACCCCATCAATTCTTCTTCCCCATGGCTCCAAATGATAAATGTATCATCCACAAACCAGAACCATACACTAGGTTTGTGGGGTTATTATGCCATTATTATCCCCACAACAAAACACCCTGTGAGTTGGGTGGGGCTGAGAGAGCTCCAGAGAACTGTGACTAGCCTAAAGTCTCCCAGCTGGCTTCGAGTAAAGGAGTGGGTAATCAAACCCAGCTCTCCAGATTAGAGTCCTGCACTCTTAATCTTAACTACTACACCAAACTGGCTCAGTTTAAATATTCTAATATCAAAATAGTCCACAACCCAAAATGGGAAAATAAAGATCTGTCAATATTTATATTACGAATGTTTAGAACGGCTGTGTAAGATGAAAGGAACACATCCTGACATTAAAGGAACTCAGTCCAAACCCAAATGCAAAATTCTAATGATGTTCTTCTTTTTCAGATTGCTGCACTGAAGGATGCTCATAGGGAATACTGTAGTCCAACAGGTAAATATTCCACAGATGTGTTACTTCAAAAACGTAAACCATTGCTCTTTTTTGTATTTCAGGTGGAGCCGTGAAGATGGGGAAAGGACCCAGAGGATTCCCCTGCCCAATGAGTGGCCGGCTAAAAGATTAAACTTGTTTCATACAGATATACTTCATCAGGGGCCAATTGATCGTTCCTCCGAAATCAACAAGAATTCAACATGTAAAGTAAGCACAACTCAAGTGCTTCATTCTCAGCACACCATGTAAATGGCCGTGCCTTAACCTTGACATCAAGATGACTAGATTTCTAGATGAACAAACCCAGGAATGCTGTGGCCAGAATGTTGTCAGAAGTGGGTCATAGGAAGCATACCATGCCAATCTTGTTCCATCTACACTGGCTCCCAATTTGTTACTGGGACATTCAATGTGCTGGTATTGAAAGCCCTTATATGGTTTGTGGTCAGCATACCTACAGATCTTTACAAGATTGAAAGGAGAAGTAGAAATGTTTAATAAATAAGAAAAATAAACCTGCTGCTTTGGTCCTGTTGTGTCTTACTGCCTGCTTAATCATCAGTACTTTATAACAAATGTTTCATGTCATCGATTTTAAACAATTTTACAGCAGCTTTGCAGCCTTCAGCTAGCATCCACCTGGTCAGTTCAGGCATCATCATCATCTCAAGAACGTAGGAATAAGTTAGGTTGAAAGAAAGTCTAAGTGTTTGGTTATTTTGATGGCATCTATCCATCTGTCTGTCCCACATTTTCATTCTGCACTTTGTCCCAGGAATTCAAGACCACATATTTGGACCTTTAGACCTCCATTTTATGCTGTCAGCAATCCTGTGAGGTAGGTTAGCCTAAATGAGACTGATCAGTTCAGGCTAACAGCTTCAAACATGAATGGGGGATACATTTTTATATCTTGGATCTCCCAGGGGGCTTTTGTAGAAAATAGTTGGCTCCTAGTTAAGTTGAAATGAAATCCTGCCTTCAAGTCATAGTTGACTTTTGGCAACCCCTGGTGGAGTTTTCAAGGCAAGAGGCATGCCTAAAATTCTGCCTGCTGACCCCATATTACAATAGGTGCTGCAAGTGCAGATAGCTTAGGCATCAGGAGTTGTGCCATATTTGGAGAGGAGTAAGATGATCTATGAGGCTATATACAGCACAGAATCAGGCCAACACTCCTGTTTGCCACTTCATGTGAGCACAAACTAAAATCAAAGTCACTAGAGGTACAAATCAACATTTTATTTTTATTCTTGCCTACAGTATTCCTGTTATTTGTCCCACCTGGACAGCAGCACCACAGCTTGGACAGGGGCTGCATTTGCAGCCCTGGAAGAAGGAAAGGCAGTTGGGCATTTCCTAGGCATCTGAGGGCTTTGCTGGATGGGCGGAGCTAAAGGCATATTTGCCTGCTCTGCCCTTCCCCAGCACACAGTTTCTTTGTTGCTCGGCCTGAGCAGAGCACACTTCAAGCTGAGCCTCCTCTGAGGCTGGTTTTATTGAAGGCCCTCAGGTCTAGGCAGCAGTAGCTGCCTTGGAGAAGCTGTGCTATTCCCCCGTTTGCTACCTTCAACTCCAGCTTGCTACCTTCAACCTCCAGGAGGAGAGCCAGGGCCCAGCACCAGGCTCAGTGGTTTGGCAGAATTCCCCCCCCCCATTTACATTTGGGACTTGTTGTCTATCAGTCAGGAGGGCTAAAGCAGGGTGAGACCCAGCCCCTGTAGGCCTCTGGCCTACTAGGCTCCTTGCCCCCCCCTTTTTCACTCTGTTGGTAGGGAGTTCTTCCAGTAGCAGCAGTAATAGGCTTTGCTGTAGGCCACAGGGATGAATTGCTGCCATCTGAGGGGCAGATTGTTTCATATACTATTGCCACAGGCTTAACAGGGTAGATGCTGGTGGCCCCCCTCCCTGTCTAGGCTTTTCCCTCCCCCCCCAACCCCATTTACACTTTGGGGGCTTGGGGTAGGTTCATGCAGATAGGATGGCAGGCCTTCTGGCCTTAGCAGGCTTCGTTACTTGAGGGAGATTAGAACTGGTAGTGTGGGCTGGTGGCCATCTTTTATTAAGGCAACTACAGAGATGTGGTTATCAGTGGCCATTATGTGATGCTGGGGTAGCCATCTTTGTTTAGGGCATCTTATCGGGTAGCAGCCATTTTGTGTGTTGGGCAGCCGTTTTGTGGGTCACCCCATAAGTGTCCATTTCACTTCTGTACCCGGTTTAACCATGCCGCCCTAGAAAGGCCAAAGAAATTCCAAAGGCAAACAGCTAGCAAAGAGGCAAGCCCCTGAAAGTGCTGTGCCAGTGCTGTCCTCCTCTGATAGAAGTCCTTTAGCAGTAGAGTTGCCAACTCCAGGTGGTGGCTGGAGATCTCCCGAAATTACAACTGATCTCCAGGCTGCTGGGCTCACTTCCCCTGGGGACAATGGCTGCTTTGGAGGTAGGGTTGCCAGTCTCCAGGTTGTGGCTGGAGATCTCCTGGAATCACAACTAGTCTCCAGGCCACAGAGATCAGTTCACCTGGAGAAAATGGCTATTTTGGGGGGTGGACTCTATGGAATTATGCCATGCCAAGGTCTTTTCCCTCCCCAAACCCCACTTTCAGGTTTCTCCAGGTTTCACCCTCCAGATCTCCAGGAATTTCCCAACTTGGAGCTGGCAACCCTATTTGGAGGGTACCCTGCTGAGGTCTCTCCCCACCTAGGGCCACACCCTCTCCAGGCTTCTCCCCCTAAAGTCTCCAGGAATTTCACAATTTGGAGCTGGCAACCCTATCTAGTAGATGTGATATACTGGATTGCATTGCAGCCCATGTACAGTTCAAAGGGGTCCAGAGGCCAGGATCAGGTTGGACCAAGAGGCTGGAGTCAGCTGCTGTGTCCTCTGTGGGAAGTGTTAACAAGATTTTCTGCTCTAGAAGGACCTTCTGCCATAGGCGAGCATGAGGAAAGGGACATGCTGGAGATGGAAAGTGAAGCGATGGACCCAAATGCTTGCTGTGGAGCCAGCAGAAGGAGAGTGTATGCTGGATGAGTTTCAGAAGTGGTGGGGGCATAGCCCTGGTGGCAGATGGTGCTGACGCATATGTGGCTTCAGATCATCCATGCTGGCCTGAAGAGGCCTGCCCTATAGTGTGATGGTAAGCACACCAAAACACAGCGGGCATATGCATGGCTGTGGGGCCCTGGGTTCAGCCTCTGTTCCTACACCTTTAGTGCTTTACACTCAGGCAGAACCCAGGCTAGCATGTCTCAGGGCCTGAGCTAGTTGGGACAGTGGCCTTTGTGGCCACAGCCATGAAGCAGGCAGGTTGCCAGTCCGCACACATGGTCAGCATTATTCCCTGTGACATGGCAATGAGTCAACGGTTAGGCCTTAATGGGCTCAATGCCCCTCCCTTTTTGTTCAGTACCTGGATATAATATAAAGGGCATAATGACTTAGCTAGTGCTTCATGGTTGCAGTGTGACGAGAAATTCAGTGCGTGGGGGCCGACCTCAAGCCTGGCTTACCTTGGGATAGGATACTTGGGCTGCAGGTGATGTCTCCTGCAATACCAACATGGGGGATCGCTTTGACAGCAGTCACTTTGTTCATAGGGCTGCTGTTGATCCTAGTATCTGTTTCCCCGGTAGTGTAGTCCATTCAACCCTGGATGCTTTGTTGGAAGTTCACCTCACAAGGGGTAGTGCTAGGAAATTCTGTAGATCTGGCCATGAACGCCCAATCTGAGGTGCCCCCCAACACCTTCATGGCTTGCAAACAGGGGCATGGAGGTAGGCCTGGTGGGAAGCTGAGCAGTGGTCCCAACAACAACAAACTGGAGAGGGGACCTGACACATAAATCTATAAGTTCTTAGTGGTTGCTGGCTGCATATTCCAGGCTCCAGGATCCCCCTTTATTTGCTAGTGGGTTTCACATGGATGTTGGATCTCTGTTCAGGGCCCTGGTACAAAATAGCAAGGGAGTGTGCTGAGGGTAGGGTGCTGCCCCCCCCTTTTTGATGCCCCTCTTTTTCCGCATATAGGTCCTTTGACCAGAAGTCAAGGTGGCTTGGTGATGTGGGGTCTGCAATTAAATGACAAAATGTGACACTGAGCCTGCCTTTCACTCACCATCTCAGAGATTTTGTGTCATGGGTTTCCCTTCATAGGGGAATATCATAAGGGCAATCTTATAGTCAGGGCTCTTCTAAGGGAGTGCTCTGTCTTTTAGTGGCCTTTGAGCACTTCAGCCCTTTTTGCAAGTGAGGGCTTTGCAGGTTCTGGCCATTGCGAGGGTTAATTTGGTCTATAGAGAGATAGCACCTGATAGAGAGTTTCTTGGGACCCCTACTTGAGTCCATAGGTTCTTCATCACAGGCTTAAGTCTTGTAGGGGTATCAGGGAGGATTTGGCAGTGTAGGATGAGTTAAGTTTCCTAACTGCTTTAATGGGCTTGCCTTTTGGACGGAAGACCTGCTCTTAGAGGCAGAATTTTCAAGTTAGCTCTGATGCTTCTTGGTTTCCAGATGTTAGAGGTAGTGTTTTGTGGTAAGGGAGTTTGTCTGCCACATTGTTCACTTTTGGTGTGACAAATCAAGGGGCAGTCCATGTTCTCAAGTCAACCCCCCCCCCCAAAAAAAGAGTTATGCAGACCATTTATGCTCTTGTGCTGCCGTTTAGGTGACAAGAGGGGGGTCACCTGGGTGACCGCAGTGTCATGGTATGCCCATTTCCTATAGGCTTACATGGACTTGCTGCACTCTGGCTGGTAGGGGGCTTAATGGCTCAAGGGGAGTTATGGTCCTCCGCCTTAGGTCATCTCACAGGACATGTCCCTTTTCCCTACAAGCTCATGCAGTCTTGTACCACTCAGGCAAGTAGTGGCCTGATGCCTCGAGGGTAGGTGCCGACCTTCACCTCACATCCTGGTCATTCACCTGGGGGGTGATGATCTTGAATTACAGGGCACATCCCTTTCCTTACAGGCTCACACAGGCTTGCACCACTTAGGCAAGTAGTGGCCTAATGCTTTGAGGGGAGGTGTGGACTATCGCCTCATGTACTGGTCATTCACCTGGAGGGTGTTGACCTTGAATTACAGGGCATGGCCCTTTCCTTACAGGCTCACACAGGCTTGCAGCTCCTTGGCAAGTAGTGGTCTGATGGTTCTAGGGGAGGTGCAGTCCTCTGCTTCCTGTTTTGGTCATTCACCTGGATGGTAACGGCTTTTGGAGAGGGCTGGAGCATTATTGGTTTCCCCCCATCTTACTGAATTCGCCAACCTCTACAGAGGTGATGGGGTCTGCCTATCGGTTGCTGGCTGTGACATATTCCTGGATGATTTACAGCAAGGGCTCAGGTTGGCCATAAGCCACCTGTGGGGTGCAAGGGCCTAAGCAGAGGCTTGGCCCTAGCGGTGGCAGGTTAGGATGGGAAAATGAGTGGGACGGTGACCCCCTTAGCACATCCCCATTGGTGTGGAATTGGGGTCTGTCAGGAGCGACTGGTGGGCTCCACAGCAGCCGGTTGCGAGGGCAGACTGCCACGTGGCTCCCCTATACAAGTAAGGCCCTTCTGCTGTATGGCAAGGTACTGCAGGCTTGGAGGGGGAACCATTTGCCTGGCTGGTTGGGTACAAGCCATATGTTGTATGGCTCACCCCCACAGCAGTGGGGGCTTGGCCAGACAGGTCAAGGCAGAGGTGACCCCAGGGCTTGACCTGTACCATTAATTAGTTAGATCCCTTGCCGTATTAACAGTTTATGTCGAAATTAATAAAGTGGCCCAATTCAACACACAAGCTTTGTGTCTGCCTTTTATTTTGACGGGCGGGGGGAATATCTTTCCCCCCTTTATATGCATTCTTGCATATGTTCATCATCAATATATCTAATTCTTAACATGGCCCCATCTGTGGATACTTAAATCCAGAGACTTGAGCCGTGAACAGACAAGACAGATCTTCCTACAAAAACAGATTTACAGAAAATTCTGAAATAAAAAATACATTGGGGGTTAGCCCCCCTCCCCCAATCTAAACAGTGCCTATACATTTAAGAAAGGAGGTCTTAGTAGCCATTATAGGGGTTGCTAGGCAAACATAACAATATTGCTAACCTCAAGACTGGGTTTCTGTCAGTAAAATGTAGAGGGGAGCATTCTTTCCAGTCATACTGTGGCCTCCCAGTCTGCTCTCTTCCCTCCTGCCCTAGAGGCAGGATGCATTGGGGTTGGGGCAGGCCCAGCAGGCAACTTGCTACCATGCAATTTTTCCCGCTCACCCAAGTTCAGCAGAGGATGCTGGATTACTCGATGCCACACAATTCACTAAGCCTGGTAACAGCCTTTTCATGACTTGCATGACTTGGCTGGCCTGGCAATGGCTACCATAGAACTCACCTGAGTGACTTATTGCTACTTCATAACTTTTGCAACTTGGCCAGACTTTTCCCCAGGAGATGCTGCCAGGGTGAGAGAAGGAAGGAAACCTGAGAGCCAATATGGTGTAGTGGTTAGAGACTAGCATCTGGGAGACTCTGATTCAAACCCTCATTCTGCCATGTAGTGGCATTGTGGAAGAACATTGTATTTTGAGGAGTTAGTGGTGTGCCGCAGACCCTGCCATCTTGCCCAATCTCAACCAGAGCCTAAATATACCTTCTTTGCCGATGGAAGCTGTTTTCTGTTTAACAATTTTGCTTTGCAATTTAATATTCACTTGTCCCAAGCACAGTATTGGGGGTATCTAGATTATTCAGTTGGCCTTGAGCAATTAAGACAGCCTTGGATATTAAGGGCATTCTTGGTCTTGCACCTCCCTTTCTTGACAATCATCTCCCCTTTAATCATCTATCTCACCTTTTGAAGTGAATCAAGATGCCAGGTGGAACTATGCAGTTTTTTCCCATATAAGTCTTAGAAGCCTCTTCGCTAGCAGAACCTTGGCTCAGACTGAACTGGTGCAGTGCTGTGCAACCCTGGCCAAAGGAGTCTCCCTGCTGTCCTCTGGGGTCCCCAATACCTGAAGGGGCATTGTTATGAGTATCAACTGTCTCTCCTATCTGTTATTTTATTCTTGCATGAATGCTCTATTATGTTATTCTTTTATGTATGATTTGTTACTTTGTTCATTGAATTTAAGCACTTATTTCTCTTCTGTATTTCACTTGCTTGTGTTTAATAAATTTGTTTACCTTTCACACCTGCATGTTCATTGCTGTCAAATCCTAAAATAACCTTTTGTCCTTTGGGAAGACAATGACTTTGAGCTAGTTGTACACTCTCCGCTTAACCTACCTCACAGGGTTGTTGTGAGGATAAAATGGAAGAGAGAAGAATGATGTAAGCTGTTTTGGGTTCCTGTTGGGTGAGTTATAAATGAAGTAAACGAATAAATAAATAAAGCTGAAGACTGAGAGGGCAGCTAAATATTGATTGGTAAATAGGAAAGAGAGAAGGAAGCAGGAAAAGGGAAGAGGATATGGACTCTGCCTGGAAGTGAGAAAGAGGGCATAGAGTTAGGAGAGGGATACAGGGGGTAATGAAGTGGCCTTCACAAGTCATTGCAGGTTCCATGCTTGTTTCTGTTTTGTATACAGTTCCATTAATTTCAGTGAGAAACATGTCTGGCTTTCCACTTAGTTGCCATTACATTGCTGAAGGCAGTGGACAGTAGAATTCTCCCTAAAAATTTGAGGCAGGTAGGGGGAAATGTCCCAGCTTTAGAGACAATTAAAATTCTCACTTGAAGACTGGCAATCCAAGAAAGGTAGGTGAAGTTAGCATTGCAGAGTGGTAACAGTAGTTTGCCTTTGACACCCAAGAAAGACAGCAGTGTTACAGGGTGAGTGTTTAGCATCTCATGAATACTGGCAGCATTACATGTTATGTAGAGCTGGTACTTGAGACCTCCCGAATGGCTGTTTTCCCTCATACAGTTCAGTAACATAATAGCAATTGCAACAGCAAAGTAAGTGACAGAGGACCTGTCACTGCACAAGGTCTCTGAGAAAGTAAGTAGCATGGACAAGAAAATGATGATCCTACTTGGTGCTCACAAGGGACTGGAAAAATAACCTTCCTGAGAGTGCAATGATGAGTGGAAAATACCATGCATAAAAACCTATCAGCACGATCCTCTTTGAGAAGATCAAGATGTACAGTACTAGTTGGTCAATATGACTTTCACTAACTTATTTGCTGACTCATTTTCTCCCCTCTCCCTATTTACGATAAAACAGAATCAGAGCAGCAGAAGAATGGTAAGGATTGGTGACTTTTGACCTTTTTTATTTGGAATCAGTATAAAAATCATATCACATATGTTTGGGTTTTTTTAAAGAATATTTTATGATCCGGGTTACCATCTCTGGTGTTATAATTTTATACTCTTATGTATGAATAGTCCATCAGTATGTTTGGAACTGATTATTATTTAACACATCAGTACTATTGGAGTTCAGTACATATGTCAAAACCTTGACAATGAAAGCAGATAAAACATAAACAGGAGAGGAACATTACTGGTGTTCTTTTAACATGGATCCAATGAAATCTTTGAGTTTTGTTTTAGGTACAAAACATTCCACATTATTGTGTTAGCAATAGGCAGTATAAAACCACAGTACGTTTTCGTTTCAATCTTAGAATAATAATGCCATCTCAGACATGCCCATTAGTTCCAACAACATTACACCCCCCCCCCTCATTTCTAGCTCCAGGAATCTGGGCAACAATTCAGTATTCTGGACATTCTGTCAATTCCTATGTGATATGTGTCCATATTAGCAGGCTTTTTAAAGAGTTCAGTGCCCATTTGTCTCTGTCTTTAAGCAATTTTCTTCACTCTCGGTGCAAAGTTAAGCTGAGGCCAAAGATGCTGATTTAAGCTCATGAGGTTTTGGTAGAAGCAGGAGAAGCTCATTATATCTTCCATGATGTGTTGCAGTTTTCAGCATGATTGAAACCACTCTGTAAGTGCCTTTCTTTCCTGTGTAAGTGCTTTTTTTCTAATTGAAATCTCAAACTCGTTTGAAGAATTGCTTCAAGATTCTGGAATCATAAATATATATATATATATAGCTCTGTGTGCGTGTGTGTGTTTCAGACCTTAGAATGGTCATAAAACAGCTGATCTCCAACTTCTAATCAAACTGGGTCATTTGCTACTATAATTAAAATCACTTTATTATGAATGTGGAATTCATTTTTTAAGGAAGTAAGACCAATGACTTCCCAGCACTTCTTCTTTTAATTAGATCTAGTAATGCTAACTGGAATGTTTTTCCCATGATGCCTGGGGGGAAAAAACCCTTCATTTTAGAATGAAATTGAAATAGTAGTTAAGGGTGAAATCCTGTGTATAAGTACTATGAAGCAGTGGTACTCAATAATTCCATAGCTCACAAACAGCCACAGCCAAAATTATCATCAACCAAAAGGGCTACATGCGTGCCCTGTGCACCACCACCAAAAACACACATACAGTAATATAAGATATAAGAACTATTAATATTAAGCTTTAATATTAACCTGATTACCAAGGAACCTCACTCTGAGCATGTAGCACTGTCTTTCACCAATTTTTAATCATAGTCAGCCCTTGTGTTTCTAGAGAAAGAGGAAGAGAGCTAGAAGAAGCAAGAGGGCTGGAGAGAGGCAAAGATTAAAGTAAAGATAGCCTTGCTAGGTTCCCGCTGATGGCAGCAATCAACCAGAGATTGTAGCTTCTGCCCACCAATCACTGGTGATTGGTGGCAGGAGGTCAGCTGCCTGGAGATTGCCTGATATCAGCTGGGAGGCAGGATGGGGCAATGGACAGAAATGGAACCCACCGCTGCCCCCACCTTCCCCACCCCCTTCAGCCAGTTGCCAGGGGTACCCAGCAACCCTAAGTATGTTACCAGAATGGGTCGCCTTGCAAGGTGGGGGAATTAGCAAATGAAGAGAAAACTATGCAAGAGGAAGTAACAAGCGAAATCCTCCAGCTATTTTTACCAAGTCTCCTCCCCAAGGAAACTGATGAGACGGGTGTTTTCCAAAGCAAAGAGTACTTTTATTTAAAGGGGAAATGCACACACAACAAGAGGCAAATATAAGGTCACAGGTATGCAAGAGTCCTAGGAAAAGCAGTCAGAGTTTGGAATAGAATGTAGGGTCCGGGTGATAGTTGTTGATCAAAGGAGTAGAGTAGTCTGTGGAGGAAGAAGGCTTCAAGTGGCCAGTGTTCTTGACCAAAAGAGGCTCAGAGGGATTCTGAAAACACAGTGCTTAGATCCAAGTAAGCATGGTTGGCACTGCAATTTGGCTGAGGCCAAACCAGAGTAATTATAGGGCAAACTGTGCCCTGAGGCTGGAGAGTGACTTCAGCCTGTGAAACAAAGACCTAGGTGATTGTCTCCTGGGATGGACAAAAGACTTGAATAACTTTGATTGGCCTGCCAGAGTGGGACAAAGGAGTTAGCTTGCCTGCTCCTAGAGCCTGACAAAGAAACTATAAATTTAATTAAGTGCCTCCGGAGGTGGCTGATGAATTTAGAGTTGTGATTAAATGTTCCCAGTAAGAACTTAAACTTATCAGAGCTGATTGATGGCCTTAGATTGAAGGGCAGGGTTTTAGCTGGAGTTGTGCTCAATGGGAAGAAAGGAGATTGGAATGTCTGAGGAGGGGTTGTCTCAAGCACATTTCTTTTCAAGCAACTGCACATTCCACAGCTTGGACGGGTCAGAATCAATAACACCTAATCACTCAGCATTCCATTCACATGGCATGTGCTTTCCAGTCTCCCAGCTGGAAGCCAGCAACATTTTGCCCTGCTGGCCAGCTTGCTTACTTCAGCATGAAGAACATTAGTTAAAGGCTATATGATTTTTCCTAGTCATAAGCAGGTATTAAAATGGCAGAGAGCCAGGCGGATTGCTCACAATTAAGGGGTCTTCCTTCCACTGCAGAAGCCTGCTCTGGTGGAGCCATGAGGGTCCTGAAGAGAGGCTTCAACCCAGTAGACCTGGGTTGCAGGCTCCTGCATCGGGAAGGCTTGTGCACCTTTGACATCCCTTGGCTCTCTCTCTCTCTCTCCCTCCCTCCCTCCCTCTCCCTGGTATGAAACTTGCAGCTCTGGTAAGAGCAAGTTGGCCAAGGCTGTCTTATGCCAGGGAGAGACTGAGAAGATAGCAAAGGAAGTAAAGGGTGTTCAGGCTTCCTACTGCAGCACTGTGAAGGCTCTCTTTGCAAGATGCTTTTGTACTCTTTACTTCCTGTTCTGCCTTCTTAGTCTCTTCCCAGCATGCAGCATAGCAGTTCAGGAGACAGAGTGAAATTGCCGAGGGGCCCAAAGGAGGTCAAGCTGGGCCATGGTGAAAGAGGAGTAAAATCATCACCTTCCCATTGTGGCCAACTTGCTCTTTTCCTGGGTGGCTGATGTGTTCCTGCTGGTGGTGGTTATACTCTTTTCTCTGTGGACATCTTGCTTTCCCCTCGGAAGCTGCCCAGGCACTGAGATGAAAGTGGAGAGGCTGCAGAGAAGGGTAGGGGTTTGATTGGAGAATTTTAGTATCATCTCTAGCATTAAGTCTGCACTTCATGGAGAACGGCAGCTTAGCTGTCCTCCACTCCCTCAGTGGCATGTATTTCAAGTTGGAACCATCTGCCAACCACAGGTCCACCTTCCTGAAAAATGATGCAGGTGCCATACTGGGAAATAGACCTCAGAAGAGCCACAGAACAGTGGTGGCATATCAAAGACCAGACGTAGCTCCGGAACCACTGAGTGTCACTTCTATGGAGTAATTCCAATTAAAATCATTTACTCACTCCATAATAAGTAAAGCCAACCTGTGGTTGCATCACTGCCAAACTGGCCATTCCTGGCAGAAGGTTGAGTTTGCCAGGGTGAGCATGGGTATGTGGTGAATTTATTTTTAAATAATGTTTTGACAGATGCTGGATGGGGGGTGATCTTGCAGTAAGATGGAAACCTGAAGAGAATAGCAGATTGTTGTTGCATAGGTGAGAACTATGAAGCAGATAAAATATCATTGGGGTATATGTTTGCCATTTGACTCAGAAAAAGAGAGTCCTGAAAGAATACGGAAGCAACACTAAACACATCTACTCAGATGTAAGTTCCACATTATTCAATAGTGGTTACTTTCAAGGATGTGTCCTCCCAAGGAAACGAGGGTTATTTTGACACCGGAAGTCATTGAAAAAAAATGGTTTACCCATTTAAAACTTTCTACAGACACCACTTTCCTGTTATGCTTTCCCCTCAATTAACTCCAATGCCCTGAAGACCCTTTCTTCCCTCCACACTCCTTTTCTTTTTTAAGTTTTTAAGGTAAAGGGGGTCATTCTGGCCCCCAATAAACTTGGCTTGAAAGTGAAAGTACTTTGTATAATTGTGAATGAGGGTTCTAGGTACCCCAACACATTGAAAAAAATATTTTAGCACCTTTTCCCGTGTATAAATAGATGGACCAACACCTATTATCTCCATTTTATAGAAAGGTGGAGCAAATAGTGAAAGCTAAAAATTCTCTCCATAATTTATATCCATAGATATTTGCTGTGCAAAAATATCACATTTTTGGCTTTGGGGTTTTACACTACTTTTGGAATTGGGGTTGCAAGGACCCCCAAGGAAACCACTGTTTGCAACCTGAATTGTTATGTATGTAGTAGGAGCAGGTAAAAGTCCTGTGTTTAGCTCTCTCAAAACTTCCCTTATGTCTGTAGTCATAAAGAAAAGCTCAAATTGAAATGTATTGCAATTTGGAAAACGGGGGTCATTCTGTCCCCTGCAAGCCAAGCCTGGGTGTGCTTTTAGGCATTCTCTAAACCTCTTCATATTTTCAAGACTTGAAGGAGCCATTCAGCCTGGAACTTTAGATAACCCATAGCCATCTGTCCACTGAGTAGATTATTTCCCTTTGTTATTCAGGACAAGCTCTTAATTGTAAGGTTCCAACAGGTGCAGCCTGAGGACAGGTTACAAGAAGGCTAGCAGAAAGAATAGAGATATTTTCTCTTCTTTTTGTTAACCCTTTAACTGGCAGAAATGGAATACTTCTTTCTATTGTAAGGGTCAATTATGTGCCTATTTTTTCCTTGTCCTCAAAAATAACTTTCGTCAGCAACACAAGACAATGAAGTGTAAATTTTAGACTCATGCTCAAAAATACCCCTCATTGAAAATATCAAATCCTCACAGAAATGTAATGGGTTAAAATTGACCCCATCACTTTTAAAGCATAAGACAATTTATTTTAAAGAAAGCAATCATTTTAACTGTCATAATATTGAAACTGCCACCATGTATGACTTGCACGCTGCTGCCACCCAGTGTGAGTTGGCCACATAGTGGCAATGGCAGGCAAATTGCACATGGTGGCAACTGCAGGCAACTTGCACATGATGGAAGCGGTGGCAAACTCACACATGGTGGCAACACCGGGCAAGTCACACATGGTGTCAACTGTGGACAAGTCGCACATGGTGGCAATGGTGAGCAAGTCACACATAGTGGTAACAGCGGGCAAGTCATCCATGGCGGCAATGGTGGGCAAGTCACACATGGTGACAACTTCAGACAAATCACACATTATGGCAGTTTCAGTATTATAACAGTTAAAATGATTGCTTTCATTAAAATAAACTGTCTTGTGCTTTAAAATTGGTTGGGGTCAATTTTACCCCATTTTCATTTCTGTAAGGACGATGTTTTCAATGAGGGGTATTTTTGATCCCGATTCCAGATTTTACACTTCTTTGTCCTGCATTGGTGAAGAAAGTTATTCTTGAGGCCTGATTTTTTTCTTAGTAACTAATGCCATGATTGAGAGAGCTACCAGGTTTCCAATTTGGGGGGTTGTAAGTTGGGGTCATTGACCCCAGTTCCAAAGTAGTGCAATGTCCTCCCCCCCCTCTTTGGAGGGTTAAGATTGCAGTCTATGATGGAAGTCTTTTATGGCTTTTATCAACTTCAATTGATAGAGCACTTGCATCTCATCCAGCAGCGTTTTTCCTCACAGTGACAAACTGTCCAAGTGCCCTGATGGGGTTGGAGGAGACAGACCAGTGTCTTGGTAAAACCCCAAGATGCACATCCCCCCCTTCCCTCTAATGTATTAAACAAATGTTTCCAAAGCTAATAGGTGGAGAGGGGTCTCTCTTTGTGATGACTCAACTAGCAGGAAGACAATGTCATTGTCTGCATAGTGCCAGGAAAAACAACAACGATGGATTCATGAGCATTGTGCATGTTCCCCCTTTCTGCAAATGGAGTTAAGTGCCTTCTCCCCTTGGAATCTGACTGGTGAATGCTTTTAAAGAAAACAAGATGCTGTAATGTCTGGGTGCTTGCTGTTGCTGCTGCACAGTGAGAACTGAAAGAAACACAGTTTTTGGTGGGAGGGTGCTGTTATAATTTGGTTTTCCAGATTTGGTTCACTGTTCTGGAAGTGATTCTGAACCTGTCACTATGAGTTAAAATAAATGCACTGGAAACCACCAGTGCTCCATGTTGTCTATTGTTAGTCCTAGAATTATGTTCTGCTTCAGTATGTTTTCTACTCTGTATTGGATTCTTGCTAATACTATGTCTTTTAAACTATGGGATTATTTATGGAAATGTCCTTGATGCTATATTGAAATGGTCCCCCTCTTGCTGGTCCCCCTCTTCAAATGCAGTGCATTAAGGTCTACTCATGCTAAGACAGATCCTGTTCCTCCTGTAATTTCTGCAGTTAGAGAATTCTGGCACATACTGTTATGACAATATCAATTTGACACATTTTCACATGCCAAATTACATAATGAGCCAATCTAGATTTAAAAATTGGGAGGACATCTTTTCTGTGGAAGGCTTGGACAAATGGGGGAATTCTTACTTTGGATCAATTGAGAGGCTATGAGTTTTTGTCATTCTCTCAGCTGATCTAGACACGACTTGTCAATTTTTGTTGAATGAACAAGTTTTTATCGAAATGTGCAAGTACATTTGTTGGTATCCAAATACGGTCCTGCAACATTGAATGTTTCATAGTCTCACCTATTTCTGAAAACTCTTTACTGAATCTATGCAAGAAACGAAATCTATTATATTTGTTTATAAATATTTGATGTTGGTTAATAAATATGATATACAGAATCTCATCAGAAATAAATTGACTAAGGAGCTAGATTGCCCAATTTTTGCCAAAGCAATGGGACAAGACCTTAAATGCTATACCTGTTACTTCCGTGGATCTTAAGATGTGATTTATTCAGCAAAAATATGTTTAGGGTATACTGTACACCACAGTGCCTTATTAAAGGACTAAGTACAGTATCTAATCAATTAACTAAGTACAGTTTCTAATCACTGACACTGTAACTTACAGGACATGTCTCTTAAGCATATGTTTTGGGAATGTACAGTTATTCAGTCTTTTGAGGAGGACATTATTACTCATATTATTATTATTATGTACTTTTAAACTACCTACCTGTAACCTGTAACCTAACTGATGGTCAACAAAAATGGACCCTGCATGCCCTTACTGGCTAAAACCTTTATATTACAACACTGGAGTAACAAATGCCCACCTCTCCTAATTCAATAGATAGAGGCCTGTGATGGACAGGACTGGCTGCAGCTTTACCTCTCCTGAGAAGACAGCCAATTGGAGTGGGCAAAATTCTGGGCCAATGGGAATGAATGTCCTTTGGAAGGAAAAGGAGGCTCTTGGGGGCTGCAGAGGAGAGAAGGGTCTGAGACACTGCTAAAGGAGGCAGCAGAAAAATAGCTGATTGGTAATCTGTTCTTTTATATTGAAACCTTCCTTATTTAACCCCAGTATAAGTTTAAAATCCATTCACTTCTATGTTCCATCACATAAATAAAGTTTTTAAAGTTTTGTTTAACCCTGGCTGGCTTGAGATCATTAGTTGAGGGGAAATATCTGACACACACACAACACTTTGGTAACATTAAATGGGCCTAGTATAAATGGTGGCAATGTGTATATATAGGGAAAGTACCTCCGAGTTCTCTTTTCTTCAATAGCCCTGGGCAGCAGCTGGGTGAGGTGAGATAAATATAGGGAACTGTCTGTCTGTCTGTCTAGTGGAATCTCTGGAAGAGGAGAGAGGGGGCCGTGGGAGGATTTGGGTCAGGGCTCTCTGCCTGCTGTAGTGAAAGCTAGACAGGTGTTGTGTGGTGGTGGACTCGTGGTCTTTACCTGCCTAGGAAGCCCCAAACCTGTGAAGGGAGGTTTGGGGTGGGTGGTAAAGGGTGTAAAAGGCTTGTGGGTGTGTGGGGAGGTCACACCTGTGATAAGGAACTTACAACTATCTGTATTCCACCATATAGCATATAGGCGACAATTGGGAATGAACTTATTTTTAGATATTTGGAAACCTTTTGTGAATGCTTATATGTAATCGCTATTGTCATATTTTTATTTCTATTGTGTTTAAGGTTTATTTTAATTTTTTTCAAATACAAAGTTTAAAAATAAATAGAATGGCACCACTCCAACTCCATCCCTCATGACCACAGGTATATATCTGGTCCATATCTCCAGCACAGACATCCCACCAGGTTCCCTGGTGGAACATCCCCCATGCAGAATATGGCCCCTATGCAGAATATGGCCCCTATTAGCCATAGAGACCCAGGGAGTCCCAAAACAAGGAACCTAGTGGTGGTGAAGGGAGAGATGCTCCAGGCCCAAACTGCTCTCAGCCAAGCCTCTGCTTCATCTGCACCCCATCCAGTCACGTTGAGTCTGAATGCCCCATATTGGAGTGCAATGCAGAGGGAGATGTGGCACTCCTCACAATGGTTCTCCAGCCCTGCTACCTATCTTTCACCATAGAAGTGTCAATTCACAGGTGGAAGCAGACAGCTCTGCTGGATTTAGGCAGTTCAGTATCCATGATCTCAGTGCACCTCCTGCTCCAGAACCTGCCTGTCCTTTGAGCCTCCCAAGTTGCCTGTTTCCATCACCATGTGCACCAGAGCCTAGTGGTCTAAGTGCTGGTGACATTGGGGGGCATCACACAAGATGTGGAATTAGACTTTGTGAAGGAACTGCCATACCTGGTGCTGCCTCAGAATTCTAAGTGTTCCTCTACAATGCCATCATTTTTCCTATAGACATTATTTCCTATATCCTTTCTAATGGCTTTTATGTTGTTTTAATTGTAAACTACCTCAAGCTGGACTCTGAAGAGGTGGCACAGAAATATCCTAAATAAATCAATATCCTTGTAGTAAAAGAATGTGGTGCATACAGAACATGCAGTGTACTTTTCCATTGCTAACATTCCTGTACAGAAGCAAAAGTCACCTGCAAACTTGAACTTTGAGGGGGGGCGGCGCAGTACTTTACCATGGCAAGGCTTCAGTGTTATTTCTTTTTTGCTACACATTGGATAGTGAAAGCTGTGAAAAGATAATTTTAGGTTTGATTGTAACAATTTTATACACTGGCTTTCTGAGAAAGAATTTGTCATTTCAGACCCAATTTTCAGAGAAACAGAGCCATTGCCTTGTGCTACACAGGCTTGCCAAACTGTTTTTAACTTCCTGCTCTGTAGCTTATGCGAGTGATTGCTTTTGCTACTTCTCTGTTTATTTTACAGCTACTGACTCAGAAATGTTCTAGTTTGGAAGCTTATTGAATGTTTGCTGATGTCTGACATGTTCTGGTGAACTCCTGTGTGCTCAGCATAAAAGTAGCAGCATGAAGCTTTGAACTCGTCGCTCAATCTGTTCAGTAGCTAAGTGGAATTTCATCGCCTCATTTTCTCTTTTCACTTTGGAACTGCTAATATATTACAAATATTGAATTCAGTTTTAGAGAATTAGATCAGTTACTTCCCAGCATAAGAATTTAAGCTTTATTAGATTATGTAGAGATAACTGCTCAGAGCTGAATTTTCAAGTATTGGGTAAATTGGTGCAACTGGAGGCAACTCCAGCATGACACACTCAGCCATCACTTGGGCTGATTCTACACAGTGTTTTACAAATTTGTACTGTAATCACTCACTGTGGTTTAGGCTGTGGGTGATATTAAAATACTTGCCACCATGCCAAACTCCTGCTGAAGATGGCAGCCTCAGAGGTTTCTTTACGTGAAAAAATAGATGGAAGCTACACAGAATTAATGTTGCTTTTATCGTATTTTTTTCACCTACAGAAACTAAAGGTTAACCATTTCCTCATTGCCACTTCTTTCTCCAAGTCCAATAAAATGCTACTGGACAGAAAATATTATGATGTCCTACGATGTTCCCTCATCTTTAAATAGCAGAAATGGCATCAGAGGTGTTTTTAAAATTCAAAAATAACTAACTAGTTTATTTATTTTAGAAGAGAAAGGTTAGGTGAAATCAGGAGTTGAAAATTTCTGAGGCAATCTATATCTGAGGTAAAATGAGTACATGCACAGCCTTTAGTTCTTATGCTCTCACAGATACTTATTATATGCTTTTGTTTTGAGGCTTTGGTTCCCTTGGTTTTCCCCAAAAACTCTAGTATACCTTCTTTTAGTATTGTGTTTCTCTTTTGGGTAAGGAATTCTGGTACGCACTTTCTAGTACCCCAGTCCCTTCTCTCCAAACACCAGTGATTTCCTTCAGTTGTTAACTGAATCTGAAGGTCTCCACAGGCAGTTTTCATTGAAACCCAATCAGAGATCTCTTCACTCTCCAGAGCTACCTCCCTGTTTGACTGGGTAAGGAAAATCTCATCTCCTTAGACAATCTATCCCTTTTCTTTGGCTATATTGGGAGTCTGCACCTACTTCTCAAATTTTCTTGACAACTTTTCCCCAGTTCTGTCAGTGTTAAAACTGCTCCATTAGAATTCCGTCTCCCTTAACTGCTTCACACTCCATTCCTCTCAGCCAGGACTGAAAAATAGACCCTCCTCTTTCCAGCTCCTGCTACACAATCAGATTCCTTGGAGTAGCCTGTCACTCAAAGTTCTCTGTTTCTGTGAAGCATTAACCCTTAAGAGTTCTGCAGTTGAATGTACAGCACTTTCAGGTGTTTTAAAACATGCAGTGCATCACATGCCCCTTCCTTTATAGACTGACCTCCCATTGGAGGTCAGTGAAACAAGATAATATGGGGTGGGATAAGAATATGGTCATGTTAGAGTCAGATTAGTTTCTGGTTTAGTGCAAATCCAAACAAAATGAAGGGAAAGTCAGTGGATAGGTCAGGAAGAGCGCAGGTGTAGATTCACTGCACTGAACCCTCAGACTAAAATGTCATGCAAATAGTGGTACAAAACCTAAATAGTATATTTCAAAATCACTGTTTATCTGACATTCAAGACCCCCCCTCCAAAATACCCCAGGAGGATAAAAGCATCTAACAATATAACAATAATATAAAAAAATACATTCCAGTCTCACAGGTTGACAATTTAAAATATTGTGCCCATGAACAGAACCATAGAATTGGAACGAAACAAGATCTTGTAACTGTGAGAAGTAATTAATCAAAAGGTATAAAATGCTTTGCACTGCTATTGTTATTTTGATGAGTGTTGGACACGAGGAGACCTTTTACTCTCTGTGTAACCATCATTCCTTCGCATTTAATAAATGTTGTAGACTTGCTTCATTCACAGGACTCTGCATCTGTCTCTTCTTATAATTGGCTGAGGGACATTCGGACCACAGATTATGTGGAACATAACCTATAGCCATAAGGCAGGGCAATTCAATACCACCCGATCACTGTAAGCAATCCAGTCTCAAATGCGTGGCAAGAAAACACAGAAAGGTTTTTGCAAATAAATAAAGTAACACACATCAGAGAAAAGAAAAGAAAACAGAGCCTCTGGCCAGTCTCAAACCATACTCTTTCAGCTGCTAGAGTTTTCTGAGACCTTGAACATGAGTAAAATGTATATATTTGAGTATTCCAAAAGAAAATTGGGAGGAGAGCAAATACCCAACATTACCACCCAAATGTAATTAAGAGTGAAGTTCAAAATGAATAGGTATAGAGGTATGAAATATTGGAAAGAATTCAAGAAACCTTAAAAGAATTTTGATAAAAAACAGAAAAAATTATGAGCACTTGCAGACAAATACTGGAAAAGGCTTAGAACAAATCATCAGTCAGTCAGTCCTTCAGCATTTAGAAAGGATGGCTGTGATTACTAAGAGCTGACATGGGTTTCTCAAGAACAAGTCATGTCAGACTAACCTTATCTCTCTCTTTTTTTAAAGAAAGTTACTACCTTGCTGGATCAGGGGAATGCTGGAGACATAGTTTATCTCGATTTCAGTAAGGATTTTGATAAGTTTGCACATAATATCCTTGTTGACAAGTTGGTAAAATGTGGTTTGGATTCTATTACTATTAGGTGGCTCTGTAACTGGTTGACAGATCACACCCAAAGAGTGTTAGTTAATGGTTCCTCATCCTCTTGGAGAAGAGTGACAAGTGGAGTTCCTAAGGGATCGGTCCTGGGGCCTTTTCTGTTTAACATTTTTATAAATGATTTGGATGAAGGAATAGAGTGAATGCTTATTAAATTTGCAGAAATTACTAAATTGGGAGGGGTAGCAAATATGGTCTAAGATAGAGTCAGGCTATGGGATGATGTTGACAGGCTGGAAAACTGGGCTAAAACGAATAAAATGAATGTCAACAGAGATAAATGCAAAGATCTGCATTTAGGAACGAAAAATCAAATGCATAATTATAGGATGGGGGGGAGACTTGTCTTGGCAGTAGTATGTGTGAAAAGGCTCTAGGGGGGTCTTAGTAGACCATACACTGAACATGAGTCAGCAGTGTGATATGGTAGCTAAAAAGGCAAATGCAGTTTTGGGTTGTATAACCAGAAGCATAGTGTCCAGGTCACGAGAAATGATGGTATCACTCTATTCTGCTCTGGTTAGAGTATTGTGTTCAGTTTTGGGCACCACAATTTCAGAAGGATATAGACAAGCTGGAATGTGTCCAGAGGAGGGCGACAAAGAAGGTGAGGGATCTGGAGACCAAGTCCTATGAGGAAAGGTTGAAGGAACTTGGAACGTTTAGCCTGGAGAGAAGACGACAGAGTGGTCCATAACCATCTTCAAGTACTTGAAGGGCTGTCATATAGAGAATGGCGCAGAGTTGTCTTCCGCTGCTCCAGAAGGTCAGAACAAATGGGTTGAAATTAAATCAAAAGAGTTTTTGACTAAACATTAGGAAGAACTTCCTGACAGAGCGGCCCATCAGTGAAACAGGCTTCCTCAGGAGGTGGTGGGCTCTGTGTTGGAATAGGTGACTCAGTATGCCTTGAACACTGGGGGCACTGCATGTCTCTCTGAATGTAATGTATAAGTCTAGCAACCTGCCACTTTTTTGTCTAAGGTGGGAACTCCTCCTGACTCCTCCTTGTCTCTATGCCTCTTGGGAGATTTTTCTCTCTTGCCTCATGGTCTTCCAAGGAGAAGGAAGAAACCCTGCATGCTCTGCCATGAAGGCCCTTTGTCCACAGACCCTCACTTTTCAGCCTCGCCGCCTAACTTTCAGGCCATGGTTTAGAATTCGGGAATGTAACTCTTTAGATTAGGAACTTTCCCTTTTACCTCAAGATATTGCTATGGAAGGAATCTACTTCAATAAAACTGTAAGTTGTATCTTTCTTTGATTTTGTCTGAAGACTAATCAATGCACATTATAGGGGTTTTAAACACTTCTGCCTAAATTACTCTGCTGTTACTCTGCTATCTTACTAAACTAAACCAAACCAAATATATATTTCCAATACTTTGGAGGTTTTTAAGCAGAGGCTAGATGGCCATTCAACAGCAATGCTGATTCTGTAAACCTGGGCAGATCATGAGGGGGAGGGCAGAATGGGTTACATCAGTGCTAAGTTCTCGTGACCTTCTTACATGCCCAGGGTAATGCCAATTGCTACCTTGGGGTCAAGTAGCAATTTTCCACAGGCCAGTTGGCAAGGGATCCTGGAGGTATTTTGCCATCTTCTGGGAATGGAGCAGGGGGTCACTGGGGCAGTCGGGGGGGGGGGTAGTTGTGAATTTCCTGTGTTGTGTAGGGGGTTGGACTAGATGACCCTAGAGGTACTTTCCAGCCCTCTGATTCTGTGATTCTATGAAATCTAAAATGTCTACAGATTTCACCTAAAGCAAAATTTGAAGAAAAAATTGATCTTCTTCCAAATTATTCCCACCTGGATAATTTCAATGTATGTCCCAATTGCTTTGATACAACTTACAGTTTACTCAAAGGATGTTCAGCATTCCTACTTAACTTTTAGCCATCACAGCTCCTGATATCATAGGAGAATTTAAAAAGTCTCCTCTTTTTCATAAAATGGTATTTTCCAACTAAAGAGCAATATCATCTTCCTCAAATATATGTGGCCTTATAGCTTTGGGGCAAATTTTTGGTGTAGTACAGGCTTTTAGTGTTAAATGAGCAGAAATTCAATTAGATCAATTTATACGCCATTGATACATGCCTGTATCATTGTCAGGAATAGTGCTTTATTAGAAGTGGTGTAAGTCAGTCATTTTTAAATTCATCGTAAGTATAAATTTAGTGCCTGTAGTTCACAAGGATAATACTGCCAAGTAATTTTCTCTTTCATATGACCAATGGCATTTCAGATTATGTACTGCTGTTGTGTAGGGAAATCAATTAACATGATTGTAATAACCTGTGGAATGCTGCCAGTCAGCACTGGGAGTAAGAAATGCATCATCTAATGGAGCAGAGAACCAATATTTAATTTGGATACTTTCACTTGAAGATGTCTCATAATGCCTGTGAAAGTTGGGTTGTCAACTTTTTTTCCTTTCACATTTCAATAAACTGAAACAGTATACAATATCTCATTTTGACCATAAATAGAAATGCCCCCTTCTCATACCCATAATTCTTTTTTTGAGGGACAGCTTATTGATTCTTACAGTGATGATCATGCTGTTGGTGTAATGATTGGCAAGAATGCTGAAAAAGTGGAATGTTCTAGAGCCATGGTTCTCAAATAGTAAGTTGTACCTCCCTCAGGAGATGCAAATGTTGCAATATTTCACCAACTCCTGCTTATGTTTTTTATTTGCTCTTGAAGACTCCATGCTCCTCCACCCATTTGTTACCAGGCCATTCTTGGAGCCTATTAGCAGCATTCTCCTACCACTCTGTGGCACTGAAGGGAGCTGTATTCTTCCCTGAATACCAAGCAATCTATCTATATAAAAGAGTAGATGACAGAGATAAGGGGTTGTAGCATAGCTTTCTCCTTATGGCTAGTTATCAATTTTGCAGGTTTGTTTGTTTTTGTATGAAGAAGCATTCCATTATGTCAGCTAAAACTGGAAATGCTGCCACACATGAGCATGAGTTTATGACTAGGGGCCAAACTAAACATGATGAGGCCATCAACATGTATCTCCTGTGTTCATATACTGGAGGAAGGAGTTACGGTAAACAAAACATGATCAAGAGGCAGTAAACGCTGCTCTTTCTTGAGCTTTTCTCCTGCTGTCAGGTGGCCCATCCACCTTTTTCATTTCTAAGATTTTAAATCAGAAATGAGACAAGAGAAGAGAAAAAGAGGCTCTAATAACAGATGAAGTAGGCAGCAGGTGGGTTCAACATCCCCCACACACTCTTTTTGCTGTTAAAGACTCCCATCCCAGGTTTATTTGAAGCGGGACAAATGCATGAACATAGGCCTCAGTCATATCTAGCATGGCCACATGGGCAGATCAAAATACAAATGGCTTTTAAGGATGTTACAAAGGCAAATCTTGGCAATAAGACTTAACCAAGCAATCCTAAGCAGTATAATTAGAATCCTACTCAGGTATATTCAGTAGGGCTTACTACCAGGAAAGTGTTCTTAGGATGGCAGTATATAACACACAAAAAGAAAAATGATTTAAAGGATCACCTTACAAGTTCATTTCTGACAGCAAAAATGCCACCACATGGTAAGATGTTCTCTTTATTTATTGGCAGTTTAGGGATGTTCAATATGGTATATCTGGTCTGAAAATATACTGGAAAAATACCTTATTGGGTATATTCAGGAATCCTGAATTCTTAGATATACCGATACTGGCTTGCCTGTTAATTCCATTATTCCCTATGGAACAGTACAGTAGATGCCTGTCCAATTAACATTAACTTTAACTTTAATTGAATTTTTATACCGCCCATCTCCCGAAGGACTCAGGGCGGTGTACAGCAAAAATAAAACATACAAATATAAAACAATAAGAGAATAAAATATAAACATATTAAATAGTTTAACTCAGAAACAAGACAACTCAATTAAAACACATTTAGGCCAGCCCCGCTTGTTGGAATAATAACGTCTTAAGGGCACAGTGAAATTACATGATGATTCTCTCATAAGAGAGTTGGCATGGTTGGACAGAAAGTGCAGTAGCTCTCACTAACATGCAATGACATTTGTCTTTGAGAGTAACCTCCCTCACCCTCCTTCCCTGCTCTCCTCTTGACCAGGAAAACAATGAAATGTAAAGAAAAGGGGGGAGACTTCTGTCTAGCCTACAGATTTTGTTTTGTCCTGAACAGAATTTTACAAGCTTGCAATGTAAAGCAGTATCTCAAAGTTCAGCATTTTAGTCTTTCATCCCCCACCCCACCCCCCGGATATGAATAGCACTATTCTTAATTATGGGACTGGATTAAAGCTGAAAGAATGTCCAGTTGTGGATGTGAATAGATGCAAAAGGAATGTCCAAAGTTGTGCGACACACAAAATAGGAACATGGAATGTGAGAAGTATGCAGCCAGGTAAGCCAGAAAAAGTGAAACAATAATAGAAAGTTTAAACATTACAATCCTGGGTGTTAGTGAACTAATGTGGACTGATTCAGGACATTTTCAGTCAGAAAACCACAAAGTGTTTTACTGCAGAAATGACAAACTCAAAAGAAATGGTGTTTCCCTAATACTAAGGTGAGATATAGCACAAGCAGTCAAGAGCTACAACGCAAAGTCTGACTGAGTAATATCAATCAGACTTCAGGGAAGGCCTATCAACATAACCATCATTCAAGTTTATGCTCCAACTACAGATGCTGAGGAGGAAGAAATTGAAAACTTTTATGCAAGTGTCCAAGAAGAAACTGATCACACACCTAAACAAGATATGCTGATAATCATAGGGGACTGGAATGCAAACGTAGGAGACAAACAGAATCAAACATTGTTGGAAAATTTGGACTAGGATCACAAAATGAAGCAGGACAGTGACTCATAGAATTTTGTGAAGCCAACAACCTGTTCATTGTAACCAATACAGGAACCAGATTACATAATGGGAAGCAGAAGATGGAGAAGTTCTATTCTGTCTGCTAAAACAAGACCAGAAGCAGATCATGAGTGGCTAATATAAAAAATTAGAATAAAGCTGAAGAGAAACACTAAAATAATCATAGTGCCAAAATACAATCTAAAGGATATTCCTGAAGAATTCAAAGTCCAGGTAAGGAATAGATTTGCAACACTAAGTTTAATTGATCATGAACCGGAAGAACTATGGGCTGAAACCAAAGATAGTATCAAGGAAGAATGTACAAAGACTATTCCTGTAGCCAAAAGAAAGGAGAAGCCGAAATGGATGACTGAGGAAACTCTTAAAATCTCTAAAAGACAGATGAGAAGCAAAAGGTGACAGAAACAAAGTCAGAATTCTAAATGCAGCTTTTCAGCGATCTACATCCAGTGACAAAGAAATCTATTATAATAACCACTGCAAAGAAATAGAAGAGAGCAACAAAAAAGGAAGAACAAAGATCTGTTTCACAAGATCTGGGAAATTAAAGGGATATTCAAACCATTACCCCCTCAGCGTGGCAGGCGAGTGGCGCGGGCGGCACTCCATGCCATTCACCTGCCTGGCTGAGGGGGCGGCCAGCTTGCTGCGGGCTCCCTGTCCTGATGGGCAGGCAAATGAGACGGGCGGCCGCTCAGCTGCCCGCGCTGCCACTGGCGTGCTCCTGGCGGCTGGCAGCTGCACCTGGCGCCCCCTCTTTGGCAGCGCCGGGGGCAGACTACCCCCTGCTCCCCTCGATCCTGCCCTGCAGTTAGCTAACCAAGCAGTCCACTTTTGGTGTGACAACTTGGCAGTTGTGCATGTGGTCAACACTCTGTCTTCTAAATCCCCCATGGTAATGAGGTTTGTGTAGGCCTTTACCCTAAAATGTTTGTAATTAAACATCTTATTTAGGGCCAGACATGTTCTGGGAGTTAACAATGGTGTGGCAAACGCTTTGTCTTGCCAACACATGGAATGATTTTGGCAGCTTGCCCCTGCGGCCGATCGGCAACCAACACAGATGCCCCAAGAGCTCTGGCAGCTTGGACAGCAGAAGCAGGCAGGGCGATCCAACTGTCCATTGCTACCAGCACACGCAGGGCCTACAACCGTGCGGTAGGGCAGCTTCACGAGTTTAGGGAGGTGGCTGGGCTCCAACAACTATGGCCTATTCCGCCTGAATACCTGATGCACTTCTGTGTGGTTCAGCGTGGGAGGGGCCTTTCAGTCAGGTCCATTAAGGAACAGCTGGCTGCTTTAGCCTTTGTGAGCAAGGCACATGGCCTAGCAGAGGCCACAGGGGATTTCAGGATTCATAAAATGTTGGAGGGCTGATCACGAGAGGTTGTGGTGCCTCGTGACCTCCGGCAGCCCATCTCTCCACCAGTTTTGAAAGGGTTGGGAGCCGCTTGGGGGGAAGTGTGTTCCTCAGTATATGAATGGAAGCTTTTTCATGCAGCTTCCTTGATAGCATTCTTCCGGGCCCTATGGGTTAGTGAGTTGGTGCCCCAATCCCATAAGGACACTTCTGGCCAGGCCTTGTCAGCCCAGGATATTAAATTTGTTAGGGATAAGGACTCCCTTTGTATCCGGAGGTCCAAGACAGCTCAGAGGCAGTGGGGAAGTACTTTTCTTTTAGTCTCCTGTGTGGAGCGAGAGATTTGCCCCGTCCAGGCTCTTAGTGAGTATGTGAAACTTTGTGGGGAAGGCCAGGGTGTCCTATTCCACCATGAAGATCAGACCCCGCTAACTAAGTTTCAATTTGGGGCAGTTACGGAGACGGTGCTTCGGAAAATTGGTTTGCTGGGGGTCAAATTCGGCACCCACTCCTTTAGGATTGGGGCTGCCTCTACAGCAGCTGCTATGGGGTACCCTCACCAGGCAATACAGCGTATTGGCAGATGGCGGTCGGGGGCTTTTCGGACTTATATCTGCCCCTTGCCTCAGTTTTAAAAGGCCATACTAATTGCTCTTTCCTTAGGTGCCATGTTGGGCCAAGGGAAGAAGAAGATTCTGATTTGTGGCCACAGCATGGTGTTCTGGGTGGCTTATCAAGCCAGGAGAATGCCAATTGGATCCCAGTTGGGCTTGAGTGCTGTGGCCACTATTGAGTGGCAGGGACGGCGTGGCCTTAGATGGTCGGGCCTACTGCCACTTTTGTTTCAGGGAAGGATGGGTCCTCCCCCACACATTTTGGTCATCCACCTTGGTGGTAAGGACCTGGGGTTGGTGCAGGGAAAGGCCCTGTCACTGCAGGTAGCTGAAGACCTTCGGGTTATAAGCAGCTGATGGCTGGGTGTGCTTATATTTTGGTCTGAGATGCTACAACGATGGGTTTGGCGGGAAGCCTTTGATCCTAGGGCAATCGAGGGGGCCCGACGTAAAGCTAATCATGCCATTAAGAAACCCTTGGGGGATGGCTTGGGCATTTATTTACCACATCCTAGAGTAACTCTGCTAGGTACTAGAAAGCAAAGTGACTGTGTTTTACTTGGAGAAGGACCATAGTTCAAGGACAGTGTTTATGTTTTGTATTCAGAAAGTCCCATGGTTAATCTTTTGTATATCCATTTATATCCTTAGATAGGAGCCCTGGAAATAGCTCTGACCTGGCAAGGCTACTACCAGTTAGATAACAAGGATGCACAGTCAGAAATTATTAAATGCTGGATGATGTTCATTCATAAGTACTGTAAATGCTCTAAATCCAAACAGAATTATTTACATTTGTGAATGGTCAGAAACCTTTTTATCCGACTGTTTATTCTGGCACTAAGATGTCTGTTTTCATTTTATTAGGCTCCAGGAAGGAGTAAGAGAAGAAAGTAAAGAGTGAGTCTGAGAGGGATTTTATCTAGCCAAGTATTATCCCATCTTCCTACCCAACAGAATAATCCCAGTTAGCATTTCTGTGCATACTGTTTCAGTTTACTGCTACCATCATGCTGGTTTTGCAATAGCTTTCTGATTCCATTTAAGCATAGGGCCATGTTTTGTGTTAACGACTGCCTTTTCTGAAGCTTTTCTGAGGCTTTCATAGCCTACTAGACTTTGCTTCACAGGCAGTGGGATCGAGGCCGAAAGGTTCAACTTCAAGATAAATCTGTTCATGTCCATGATAGGAAACTTATTTGTAGCAGAAGAAAGGGTTTTCTTGTACACTCTGGTAGGCAGGTATAGCTACACAGACGAGGAAAGGACTAGAACCAAGACCTAGGCTCTCCCCTCTCTGCTCCAGAATTACTATGCTATGCTAATACTATGCTAGACAATAGTTTGACTTGGTATAAGGCAACTTGACATACTAAAATATTCACATCTTTTTATCATTCACATTTTTTTTATAAACAAGGATTAGTTTAGTCTTTCTTGAGTCTCTATGTGCAGACCACTGTTGTTAGCCTCCATAAATATTCTGTGTTTTTAACAACCTTGTTAAACCACTCGCTATTACTACACACATGAAAAAATCCCTTCCCAGTAGTGTGAATTGTTGAGATTCAGATGAAGATCTGGCTTTGTGGGAAATTGCTGACATGCTGGTTTAGTAGTAGGTTCAACAGAAACATGTTTATAAATCTCCCTTTCATCTCAACCAGCATCTGTGGATGGTATTTGGCTTTGTTGGCTCTATTCTCTGGCCCCAGCTTCTGCTTTGATCAGAACAGAATATGACAGGCACAACATTCGTTTTCATCCAAGCATACATAAGCAGCTCTGGTCACAGGAGATCTTTTCTGAGATGCCTGGCGAGCTGCATTCTGTATGAGAGAGTGTGTGGGGAGGGAATGGCATCTGTTTCTGGAACATGCCATAAAATTGAGTTATTACTAAGGCCAGACAACACTCATTACAACTATTCTAGAAAATTGAGGGAAATCTGTTGCCAGTTATTTTCATATGGTTCAGCAGCATATATCATTCCTTTTGCTCTCACATTTCTAGTCTTTCCCTATTTTTGAAAAAGTCACCTGGCTTTGCAGTTGACTTGCAGTTGATTCTAAGAACAAAGCAAATAAACATGGGTTAAGCAAAATGTCTTCTACTTCCATGACAAATTTAGAAATCTATGGAAAGGCAGTTCATTGATGTTAGATCTAGCAGACACCTGGTTCTGGCCCACTCTCAATCGACTGCAAGACTTTTACAGACTTTTATGGTCTTTTCATGAGTCTTGCCTGTCCGTTTAGATGTCAGTTGCATAAAAATAATGACTAAGAATAAGATTGGCAGAATGAGGATTTATGAGAAAGCTGGTGAATTTATTTCTTTGGCTCTGTAATTCACAAGATGTTCTTTTATGTGATTATTGGTCCAAATGTGCTTTATACTCTATGCATGTGAAATGTAATCAGAATGCAGTAGCTTTTCATGCCAAAGGCACAGAATTGCAGAGTTGACAAGCAACAAGATAAATTAGCCCTTCCAAGATCAGGATATTTCAGAGAATATTTTGATATACTTTTGGAGAGTTGTTAGAATTGGGAATTATGACTGCAATTCTGGGTAAAGTTAGTCATGTGTCAATCAGAACCATTATCAGTAACAACAGATAATACTGATGCACCAATTGTTTTCATCCTGTGTAAGGCAGATTCATATGTTTACATAAATACAGCAATCTTCAGTGGGATTTAAACAACTTAAATATATGCAGGTTTGCAGGCTAAAGGGTTAAGCCAATACTCTTGTGGCAATTGGCATGTTATTTTAGAAACAAGACAGATGTGGTATGTATAATGTGAGGAGTCAGGGAGAATTTTGATGAGAGAGTTGACAGATTCTTCAGACAGAAATATCACCTATGGTGTGCCTTGAATCAGCCCTCTCAAGGCTTTAAAGCAAGCTAACTTCAACTGTGCTACAATCCAGATTCTAGATCCTAGCTGGTAATATGTAAATGCATTTTGCTTTTTATTTTTACTGTATATTTTATAGACCCTTTATATGGTTCTTCCCTACATGAGGACACAACATCAGTGTATACAAGAATTCACTCTGTGCTTAACAAAGTCCAGGGCCGTTTCCAGACGGCTTACCTGGCTCCGGAACGTTGCGCCATCTTGTGGGGAAAACGTGAAATATCGCGTTTTCTCGCGCGAGTTTTGCGCGACGTCGCGCAAAACTCGCGCGAGAAAACGCGATATTTCGCGTTTTCCCCACAAGATGGCGCAACGTTCCGGAGCCAGGTAAGCCGTCTGGAAACGGCCCTGCTTCTCTTCTACTCTATGTGTTTATGTACAAACAGACTGTTAACACAGATCTACAGAAGATCTGTACACATTGTGATCTCCCCATCCAGATATTATTTGCTCATACAAAAGTGGTATGTATGACATACATGATCCGGATGAATCTGACTCTGCAGCTGAAGCTGGTTGAGCAACTTTTTCTAAGGTCCCAGATTCACTACTGCAAGCAGCTTATGTGCGTATGTGTGTTATGCATGTTTGTTTAATTGATTGTGTGTTCTTGATTTCCACAAAAAAGGAGCAGTTTGGTCAAACATTTTCCCTGAAAGAAATCCCAAAAGGACTGACTCCTCCCATTATTGCCTAGCCCAGCAGTTAAGATCCTCTTTTCAAGCCCGGTTGTCTGTGTCCCCTGTGTCCCCCAGGTTGTAATGTTTTGATTGTAAATAAGTTATTGTGTTTTATTTTTGCTGATTAATGAGAGGTTTTTTAACTGTTTTATTGTAGGTTTAAATGCAGGACTCTGAGGAAAGAAAGAGGGGGAATGGATGGATGAATGGAGTGTGATGTGATTGAATGCTGGTTGTACCCTAGGGGGCAGAGTAAACTGCAGTTTTAAGACAGAATGCTGAGAGAAAGTGATCATTCTGGCTAAGCCAGGAAAACTGTAGAAGCCTGAAAGGAATCTCATTCTGTCAAGTTCAGTGCATCTAGGTGGAATTCTGAGAAATTCTGGCTAATTCAGGCAATCTCTGTACGTGCCTAGGTCAGTCTGCGTATATTTAAGACAGAGACTATTCTATGTAGGTCAGGCAAGCTGTGTGGAAAGGCCTGAGTGAATCTCCATCTGTGTGGATGAGAGAAGTCTTATTCTGTTCTGTGTGAAAAAATTAGACTTTGTGACAGGGTCCAAAAGTCTAATATACTAATAGTCAAGTGGCCCTGATCTGCAGATATGAGAACCAATGCCACTTATACAGGAGTTACACTTCCTTATAACCCTGCAAGTCAGTCCAGCCTTGCAAAAAATTCTGAAGATATTGAAAATGTGTGGGGAGGTTAAAAAAAAATTCAACAGCGCTGCTCCTGCACCATAAAACAGAAAGCTGAGCCGACAACAATGTGCCTGCCAACATTTCAGACTATTGAAAAACACATGGAGCAGCCTGCTTTCCAAGCCACAACAAGCAATGGTTGAAACTTTCTCAACAGATGACCCAGAACAGATGACGGGATGACTAATGAGTCTCTCTCCCTTCCACAGCCCCCCTACTTGAAAAAGACAGAAGCCAGCTGACAGGGAAGCCTCTGATGCTGCAGCCTTATAGCTGGATGACTGACTGACAAACCTCTCTCACCCAAGCTTGCAGGTAGAGAGCTGCCTTCAGAACCATGACTGTGCGCAGTGATTTTTCAGGAAGTTCATGACTTCCAGAGCCAACACAGGCACTGCGTCCTCTCCTTCTGGAGCACTAATGACTGCTGCCACTGCTAACACACATCCACCAGGGGGATTGTTCAGCCAATCGCTTACGTGCTCGACATTCTGAACAGCTGCAGAGGAATGGGGCGGGGGAGCAAATATTGAGGGGAAGGCAGTCACACAGAGTACCAAAGATGAGTGTGTGTGTGAGAGAGAGAAATAGTGGGCATTGAAGGACAGAGAAAGAAAGAAAAAGTAAGACTGAATGAGTGAGTCAGCAAGACAGAGGGCATTGGGTAGGGCTGCCAGGTCCCTCTATCCTCCCACGGGGAGGTCTGAGATCTGGCACTTACCTTCTTCCTGGCCATTTCAAACCCTCATGCATGCTCGCTTTGGCGGCAACATGATGACGTCACTTCCATAAGTGACATCACCACGCTGGCTGTGTGGCAATGTCACTTCTGGAAGTGATGTCATTATGCCATTCACACGAGCGCTTCCAAGCTTTGCAGAGAGCTGATTCTGCTGGTTTGGGGCCCAAATTGGCCCCGCACAAAGTGTGGAAATGCTCCTGTGAGTAGCACGATGACGTCACTTACAGAAGTGATATCACACACCTGTAGGGAGTGCATGCATGGCATGTGCTCCTGAAGTGTCTGCCGGTGGCAGGCAATCTCCAGGAGCTTGCCCCCTCCCTCTGATCGCCCAGTGATCGGTGGATGAGGGGGTAAATCCCCAGGAGTTTGCCTGCCACTGGTGGGCACCTGGAACCCTAGCATTGGAGGACAGAGCAAAAAAATGTGTGTGAGAGAAATAGAGACAGAAGGCATTGTGGAACAAGAAACAAGTTTGGGGGTGGATGAAAGAGAAAAACAGTTGTGGGTAAGTGACAAAGAGAGAAAGTGAGAATATGTGTATGTGATACAATGGGCATTGGGGAAGGGGAAAAGAGAAATATTAAGATAGAGCAAGAGACAGAAAGTGAAAGAAGAGGTGGCTGCTCCCACAATTTTCTTGCAGATTCCCACTGAAATCATTCCGTTTATGAAACTATTCTGAAATCAATACGCTCATCAAAACTGTGCAGCCATCATGCTTGTCTTCTAAAAAATAAATTCTACTTCTGATTAAGCAAGAAAGGATCCATTTTTTTCCTCATAGCCACCTCCACGTACTGACTGTTCTTTCATACTACCATCTATAACAAGCCCTTCCCGTAGTACTAGTTAAATAGAAAAGATCTCAGGCAAGTGTCTTATGTGGCAGCAAAATCCTTTTGGAAAGCAAAAAATATATAGGCCAGGTCACACAAACAAGGCAAAATGCCAATGGTGGTGCTAGCAGTGGCATTCAGACTCCAAAGGGAAGGTGTTCTCAAGTTAAAAGCCTGGGTAAACTAGAGAACACCTGAAGTTCCATATGGGTGGAAATAAAAGGAATGCTGGTTTTGACCAGGGCTCTATTGAGGTAAAATTTAAAGGTAACATAAGGATGAGCACAATTAAAGATCCAAGGCAAGTCCGAAACAGAAACATTATACAGGAGTCATAGATCCAGAGGAGTTGTGATTGGTTCCAGTTAGGGTACTAGTGGATGGTTTGCCCTTCAAAAGGTAGGATCTGCTTTTCAGGAAATTTGATATTTTCAATGGACTGGCTGACCATAAAGTTTGTATGTGTGGCTCTATATTTTACAACATGAGCTTGAAAGCAATGATAGTCAGCCTGTGTCCTCTCAAATACTGTAATAAAATTTTGGACAATGGACTTTGAACTCTAGAATCCTGTACATAAGTAAGTCAGTTCAGAGGTAAACTGTCTGATCTCTAAAGAGACAGAAGTTAAGGAGAGGCTACTAGTCGCACAAAACCTAGAACTTGCTCTCAATAGTTTGTGCAACATTTTGCTTGACTCATACTAATTCGGTTTGACTTCATGATAGTCTTTTAACTCAACACAAATCCGCACAGCCATTCATACTCCCATTCTTATTTGAATAATCATGACCATATGGACAGCTCTTTCTTCTTTCCATAGCAATACACTCAGTGATGTTGGCTTATCCCAAATTGTTCAACATTCCTACTGAACTCTTTAATGAGCAGCAGCAGAGGGATCTCAGAGTTCAATTTGTTAATTAGCTATACAGCTTCTGGCAAGTGCTAGGTCAAAAATAATTGATTTCAAAGGTGTACAACATACGAGGTATTATACAAAAATGATCTAATGAGCAAAGAGGTTTTCCAAAACTATTCTCAGAACATCAGATGGCATAGAAACTGAATGGAAAGTAGATTTCATTGTTCTGCAGTAGTATGATAGACTGAGATATATGATCTTATTCTAACTATGGTAATAGTTTACAGTGCTGTATTATGGAAAAAAATATAAATTGAATTCTATGGTTGGACTGGGTGATTATTGATTTTCCAAGGAAAAGGTTACACTTGTCTATGTGATGTGAAATCCAAAGTTATGTAAAGTTTAGTTTGCTTACAAGATTGATTTTTTTTTGCCGTTGATGACCTTTTCAGACATTATTATTAATACTGTTTGATGGAAATATCCTTCAACAGGTCTTAGTTTTAATAAAGTACCCTTGAATATGAAATATGCTGTCTCCTCCCTGCTTGTCATCATTTATGTGACATGTAATATTTCGAGGAAATGTTACCAGGACAATGATATAATTATAGATGAAGCTTATATACCTCTTATTTTTAAACTTGACCTGTTCTTGCAGGCTATTTTCAGTGGATTACTTGACCTCCTAGGAGCACTGAGTTAGATGCCACAATCTATGTCCCAGCAGTTAAGTCTCCAGTGCATCTCCCACTCCAAAAAGGAACTAATGCACTCAAATGCTGCACAGGAAATGGAACACCCCATAGAGAGGGCCTTGTCCATGTAAAATTTACCCTTGAAGGCAAATCCCAGGAGCTTGAAATCATCTGGGTGCACAGGAAGGAGACAGAATGCAGACTTAATATCACATTTTGCCAACTCCACCCCCATCCCACACCTGTGCACCACCTTGACTGCCTGGTCGAAGGTCATGTAGCACACTGAGTGCTTGGGAATTGCATCATTCACCAAGCCCCCTTTTGCAAAAGACAAGTGGTGGATTAAATGGTATTCTCCTGGTGCCTTCTTGGGGACTACCCCGAGGAGCGACACCCTCAGGCAGGGGACAGGGGGAATAAAGAACGGCCCCAGCACCCTGCCCTCCTCACACTTCTTTCTGATTTTTTCTCTCACCACCTCCTCCATGCTGACGACTGAACATAAGTTGTCGGACATGAAGGAGGTCTTGGCCCCTTGGAATAGTATACAGAAACAAGACTTAAAACCATTAAACAGAAACAAGGCATCTTGCTGCTTCGGGTAAGCTCTCAACAGATGCTCAAGTACCCTCAGCCTTTGGGGCTGGGTCCCTTTACCAGCTCCTCCCCCTCCTGACTACCTGCTGCTCCCTCCTGACTTGGATCTGGGGCAGGCTGCGTAAGGGTGGGGACCTGAACACGAGGGGCATTTGTGCTTTTACTTGCATGATTTTCTATTGCAAGCCCCTTTGGATGTAAAGTCCCAGCAGTGCAGCTGGGGTTGAACCTACTGCCCTGCATTAGTGCGAGTACCAGCCGCCACTGTTGGGTGGTGAATCAGATAGCCACTGTCTGACTTATCCCCCATGTTCAGTTTTGCTGGTGACATCACCTGCAGCAAGAGCTGCTGGTGAATCTGGTCCCAGGGAAGGTGCGGATTGAATGCAGCCCACATTCTAAACTTTCGTAGTACTGCAACCATGCAGCACTGACGAAGTCAGTATAACCACTATAAATTATGTTGTTCAAGTGTACAGTTCATATTTTGTTGGTGTTTGTATGGCTTATGGCTTATGGCTTCGGCCGGAAAAGCAATAAACATATTATTGTTGTTGTTGTTGTTGTTGTTGTTGTTATAAATGATGTTGAAGTATTGAAACAAAGAGACCACCCAAAGTATGTTATTATTATCTTCATGACAATCACTCTGTGAGGTGGGTGGGGCTGAGAGAGCTCCAGAGAGCTGTGACTAGCCCAAGGTCTCCCAGCTGGCTTCAAGTGAAGGAGTGGGGAATCAAACTCGGTTCTCCAGATTAGAGTCCTGTGCTATTAACCACTACATCAAACTGGCTCTCACACAAAACTATATCATCCTCAGTGACTCTCTGGCTTTCCTGATTGACGCCGCCTTCCACCATTGCTGTGCCTGCCAGGGACTCAAGAGCAGAGATATATTTTAAAATATCTTTCTGAAACGTTACCTTAGATGCTGCTCTCACTGGTCTTGTCTGCTTGGTGGTATCTGCAGATGTTGCTGCCAGCCCTCTGGCCTTTTCCAGTGTCTCAAGTCGCCTCAGAATCTCTTGCCCACCATTGACTCCTTCATCCTCCTCTGAGGAAGAGAGTATGGGTGGGGCCGTCCTGGGGGACTGCTTCTTAGTGGGCTGTTTGCCCTTGGATGGGGCCTTGCCTCTTCTTGATGCCATGTCACCTGTGGGAAGTCACACTATATTGTGAATTTTCTTTCCTTTATATATTTATTTATTTATTTTTATAGGTAACCACTTAATTACCCACTTACTTACATGCATCCAGGCACTCCTCCAACCTCAGCTAGCCCCCCTCCTCCCATGAGGGCAATGAGAGTGGTTATTAAGTGGTTAAGTCAGGTCTTAACCCAGGCCCCTGTTGCCAGACCAGTTCTGCCTGGCCCAGGTATATGGCCAGTACTCCAGAAAATGGCCACCTCCCACAATATGGCGGCCATGGTGTCTGGCATGCTCACTTGGCCCACCCAGGAACGCAAGCAACTTGGGCCATCCCAGCAAACAGCTGAAGATGGCAGCCACAGGGGGCAGAGTGTTCTGCCTGGCCTGAGTAAGGCCTCCTGCCTTCAGTCACCTGAAAAAGAGAGAGGGGGCAACTGCGCTGAAAATCCCTCTCCACCTCACTCCCCCATGCTGACTCCACACCTCTGACAAGCCGGGCTCCAAGCTGCCTGCCGGCAGTCCCTTGCACTGCTGATTCACTGCCAAGCCACTGCCACGCCGCCGACAAAGCTGGGCTCCAAGCTACTGCCATGCATGGAGGACTCGCCCGCTGCTTTGCCACTTGGCCCACCTGTTCCTCTGGTGATTGCGGACGCAGCTCCTGCTCTGACTGATCATGTGGATCAACTGCCAGCTGAGGGGGCAGAGCTGCCTTTTATGGTATCCATCTCCACCCCCTGGCCAAGTCCCTAGATGCCCGGGATGGCATGCCATCTTCTACTCCTCCTTCTGAGGAGGCAAAGTGTGGCCCTCAGCTGAAGCCATGGGCAGCTGCCAGGAGGCCATGTTATATAAAGAAAGAGCTCTGGCTATGTCTTTCTTTGCTACCCCTGTTGTTATTCTTTGACAAGGAAATTCTTTGTTTAAAACTTCCAGATTCCCAGTTTACCTCACCTCCCACATCCATTAATTGAAATGCAGATCTTAACACTTTCTCACACCTTAAATAAATGTAAATTGACAAGTCAAAAGAGCCTACAGTACCTGGTCTCACAGCGAAAACAAAGCTGAATTGGTACTTCACCCTCCCGACTCACTTGCAGATACAATCACACAAAAAGTGGAACACACGTGCATCAAGAGGCAGCCTACACGTGAGTTGTGGACTACACATAAAATCTTGCACTTGAGCATCCCTGAGTAATTAGTATAATGTATTTCTACCCTGAGAAAGAGTCCCTCCACTAGGAAAGTCTTTGTCCATTAGAGTAATACTTCATTGGAAGAGAGTAACTGCAGACAAGTTTGTGGGAGAGAGTTGTTGGAACTATCACAGTGTTTCTAACATAAAATTCTGAAAACCATTCAGGGAGATTCCAAATCTTACATTCAACTTTTGTCATAGCGCTGAAACGGTCATGTTTCTACTTATGATAAAGATGCAGCTCTAAGTTTTTGTTTAATGTTCCTTCTGGACACTCGGCTTTGCTTCTCATAACAGTTCATGCTCTGATACTTGGCTGCAGAAAACTGTGATGGTGATTCAATGTTGGTTTTTCTATGCATTATTAGTTTGGAGTCTGGAATTAAAGCTGAATTTAAAAGTTTTCAAAGAAATGGTTCATTCAGAAAAGATTGATCAAATTTAACAAGTCATGACTCATCATGAATAGATTGCTTCCTGCTATCCTATGTTCAAATCCCAGAATAGTGCAAAGGATTACAATACACACATACAAGTGTCCTCTGAGAAAAATGTTTATTTTGCTACAATTTCAGCTCATCCTATCTCATGTTTTAGATGGCCATTTTTTAAAAAAAAAAGTGTATAGCCTCTGGTGTTTGTGATACATATGATATTGAAGATTTATCCTAGTATTGAGTCTGCCATCTGATAAGTAAGGTTGCTCCCCCTTGCAGCCATCGTAGGAGTAAAAAATACTGGTCTCATTTGAGGAATATAGACTTTCTGGTTGCAAACATCTGTAGAAAAGGAGATATCTTTGTGCTGGCACCTGTTAAAGCCAAACAAAAATTGACAAATGTTTTGGACAGGTTTCTTAATTAATAAATGGTTTTGTGGGTATGGGCTTAATTAATACACATTATGTAATATGCATATATTATTGGTTATTATTGTTTGAATATTTATTGCTGTTGGTTGTGTTGTCATGTTGTTATGGTCAAAGCAATAAACCCTATGTCATCATGACCAGAAAGCACAACCTTGTGTAATGCTGTCACTATCTTCATTTGTACAGCAGACCAGATGGGCTTTTTCTTGCTTGGTTTTGCTTTTTCATAACAAGTTTTGATTTTTATTCCTCCTAATTGGTAGTCAATAGTCTATTTAAATATACACAATGTTTACACATGTCAGAAATGTCTACTGAACTGCAGCTAAGGAGCCTTACTTCTCAGGAAGAGGCGGCGACAGGTCTCTTGTTGCTACTGTCAATAAAGAGAGATTTGCAGTAGTAATGGAACATCCATATTCTGAGTTGCCCCACCTTTTTCCTGCCCCTGCAACCCTGCTGGTTGCTCGGACGTCTGGCTGTGTCCAACCGAGCGCTCCGAGCGGCCTAGCGCAGCGTTTCATGCCGTGGCCCATTCTGCACCCACGGCTGCCTTTCTGAGGCAATAGGCGTCATCATTGGCTGGCTTCTTAAAAATTTTTTAAAAACCCTTTTTGTGCTGCCGCGGCTTGCGGTGCCACGTCAGCGGTTTCAAGCCCCTTACTGGGCTTGGGGTCACTTTGCTTGGGCCGCAGCTAACCTTTGCCATGGCCCCATTTGCCGCCGCGGCCGCCTTTCAGTGGCACGTCCCTCGCAGCGGCGTTTTTTAACAGGCTCCTTGCCTGTCTCGTCATTTTCGGTGCTGCCGTGGCTTTTTGCGCCGTTTGCGGTGGCACAGCAGCGATTTCAAGCCCCTTACAGGGGTTATAGTTGCACAGGTCTCTCCTGGCACTTGGGAGCATTCAGGGCTCAATGCCAATTCTTCTACTTCTTTTATTTCTTTTCTCCGGGGGAGGCGCGGGGGAGGCTTGACTGGCGCTTGTGTTGTGTGATTTGTTTAAAAATAAATAAATAAATAAATTTTAGGCAGCCAGCCCTTCCCCTGGGAGTTGGCAGTTGGGGCAGCCATTTTAGACAGCCAGCCCTTCCCCTGGGAGGCAGTTGGAGCAGCCATTTTAGGCTGCAAGGGGGCCATTTTGGTTGCCGGGTTCCGGGGTGGCAGATTAGCAACTATTTCGGTTTTGAGGCCTTTAGGCTTGAGGCCTACATTTAAGTAAGAATAACAACAGCAACAACAACAACAACAACAATGGCAGTAATAATACATTAATACAATAATAATTCAGGAAACTACCAGGGTAGATTTAGCCCTATTCTGTCGAGCCCTCGTTTTTGTACGCCATGCCTAAGGGAAAGGGTAAATCTAAGGGCAAGTAGCCTGCTAAGCGGGTGCCTCCTAAGAGGCCAGTGCCCGTGTTATCTTCATCCGAGGAAGATGACGTTGATCTGGAAAGGCAGGAGATACTGTTGCCGCCTTAGAGCAGGCGAGAAGTGGCACTGCAGCAATAGGTAGCTGCCCAAAGCGTGCCAGACCCAATACAGCACTGTCTATGGCTACTTTTCAAAGGGAAGTGCTTAACCGTTTGTCTGCTTTGGAAGGTACTTCAAGAGAGCCAGTAGCAGACGTACCCGGTGTGCAGGCAGGAAGCATCGCGCTTGGGGCCCAGGATGCTGCAGAACAGGGCTGGGCTGTGGAGCCAGCACCTATGGCTTCTGCGGTGGATTTACCCTCAGGGGATGGTAAGTCAGCATTGCCTACTCAAGCGGGCCCGTGGGCCTGGTGGCCTTGGGGTCAGCCAGCCGGCATGTTACCCGCAGCTACACCACATACACAAGGCAATCCGGTCACTGTAGGGCCACAAGCATCAGTTACTCCTCCTGCCATGGGGCAGGGGCAGGGAGCATTTGGGCCGTGGGCAGCTTGGAATCAGCCTTCCCAGTATCTTGGGACTCCTTGGGCTGCTATGCCTTATGCTCCTTATGGGGCAGTCCCATTCAGGGCACTTCCATTTGGGGACACAGCTATGCCTTTGGGAGATCACTTGACTCCCAATATGAGGGATAAAATACTAAAGGGGGAGTATGTGGACGTTTTTGGTCTCCTTTTTCGTGACTTGGAGAAAAAAGAGAAGGATGACCTTGATGATAGAGAAAAGGAGCACTTGAAGCGCAGGAAAGTCGATCGTACTTGGGCAGATTGGCTACCAGGTATGCTTATTTATGTAGGCGTGATTTCTAGGGCGCAGCCTTGGTGGGCTGCATCCTTGATACAGTATATTGACATAATCTATAGGGGGTATTCGGACTTCTCAGGCGCTGCATGGTTGCAGTATGATGCGGAGTTCTGGATGCGGGCCGCCCTTAATCCTGCCTTGCCTTGGGACCAGGTGCACCAGCAGCTTTGGCTGCAGGTCATGTCCCCAGCCAGGCCAAATATAGGTGATCGTTCCGATAGTGGCCATATAGTTCAGTGGCAGCAAGTGGCTCAGATTCCCCGCCCCCAGGCCGGGCAGTCGGTTCAACCCCGCCTGCTGTGTGTTCTGTTCTCCGGGGCCTTTGCCTGGTGTGGAGGAAGGTGTGCCACTCAGAATTTGAGGCGGCATTGTTTCATGCGGCTGCTCTCACAGCATTTTTTGGGGCCCTGTGAGTCAGTGAGTTGGTGGCACAATCCTTTAGGGATGAATCTGGGCGTGCCCTTATGGCGCAAGATCTGAGCTTCACTGGCAATGCAATTACATTTAGGATTAGGCGATCTAAAACAGACCAGTGGGGTAAGGGAATGTTAGTTCAGCTAAGTGCCTGCTCTGAGCCGGGATTATGTCCGGTGAGCGCGCTTAAGCGTTATGTCGAGTTGAGAGGGGACGGTGAGGGTTTACTGTTTCGTCATGAGGACAGCACCCCTCTCACCACATATCAGTTTTGGGCAGTTACAGGCAAGGCTCTCGCCAGACTAGGTTTGGCGGGTGTTAAATTTGGCACCCATTCCTTCAGAATTGGGGCTGCTTCAACAGCAGCGGACATGGGTTTTTCTGGGCCTGTCATTCAGAAAGTGGGGCGTTGGCGGTCCTCTGCGTACAAGGCTTATGTGTGCGACCCCTGTCATCCTTGTAATTTGTGTCTCATGGTGAGAGGCTTCAGATCCTCATCTGCGGGCACAGTATAGTCTTTTGGGCAGCCCACCAAGGCAGAAGGACTCCGATCGGGTCTCAACTTGGCCTTAGTGAGTGGGTCACGGTCGAGTGGCAGGGACGAAGAGGCCTGCGTTGGCCAGGGTTGCTGCCACTCCTCTTTGAAGGGAGAACCGGCCCATCTCCTCACATCCTGGTCATTCATCTAGGTGGCAATGACCTAGGCTTGGTTAAGGGCAAAGCCCTGTCTTTGCAGGCCCGTGAGGACTTCCTGTTGATAGGCAGGTCCTGGCCTGAGGTGCTGATCATTTGGTCAGCAATGCTTCCTCGCCTGGTTTGGAGGGAAGCGTTACATCCTGCGAGGATGGAGCGGGCTAGGCATAAGGCCAACAGAGCCCTGGAGAAAGCCCTAGCATGTAGGCTGGGGATTTATTTGCCTCACCCCTTGATTCAGTCTGATCTGGCTGATCTTTATAGGGGGGATGGGGTCCACCTCTCTGCAGTGGGCAACAACATATTCTTGAATGATCTACGGCAAGGGATCAGGTTGGCCATAAGTCACCTGTGGGGTGCAAGGGTCTAAGCAGAGGCTTGACCCTTGGCATTGGCATGTTAGGATGGCAAAATAAGCGGGCTGGCGACCCCCTTGGCACATCCTCATTGGTGAGGAATTGGGGTCTGTCCGGAGCAGTTGGTGGGCTGTACGGTAGCCAGTGGTGAGGGCAGACTGCCACGTGGCTCCCCTGTACAAGTAAGGCCCTCTTGCTGTACAGCAAGGTGTTGCAGACTTGGAAGGGGAACCATTTGCCTGGCTGCCAGGTACAGCCATTTATCAGATGGTTCACCCCTGGGGCAGTGGGGGCTCGCCCACACAGGTCAAGGCGGAGGTCCAAGGTGACCCCAGCGCTTGACCTGTACCGCCAGTTAGCTAGATCCTTTGCCGTAGTGACAAGTTATGTGGTAATCAATAAAGTGGCCCAATTTTAATCCCAAGCTTTGTGTCTGCCTTTCATTTTAACTGGGGGGGCAAGACGGCCCCTTCCCACCCAAAAGCGCAGCGGCTAGGGTGGGGGCCGCTTTTGCTGCTCGGAGGAAGGGAAGGCAGTTTCCCTTCTTCCCCGGCATACAGGCATTCAGGCAGGGAGGAGCTAAAGGCATATAAGCCTGTTCCACACCCCCTCCCTTCGCAGAAGGACGCTGGTTGCTCGGCCCACCCACCCTCCCTTTTACAGTGCAGGCTTTTCCGGTCGCTGTTTATCAGGGCCAGGTAGGAATTTTTTCTCTTTTCCCAATTGGCATGAAAGGGGAGAAGGGTTTTTTGCCTACCTTGCACTGTGGGATTTGTATTGTGTAATTAGTTGGTGGTGCTGTACCTAGTTCGGCCACTTGCAGGTTAGGATGGAAAAATAAGCGGGCTGGTGACCCCCTTGGCACATCCTCATTGGTGAGGAATTGGGGTCTGTCCGGAGCAGCTGGTGGGCTGTACGGTAGCCAGTGGTGAGGGCAGACTGCCACGTGGCTCCCCTGTACAAGTAAGGCCCTCTTGCTATACAGCGAGGTGCTGCAGACTTGGAAGGGGAACCATTTGCCTGGCCGCCAGGTACAGCCATTTATCGGATGGCTCACCCCTGGGGCAGTGGGGGCTCGCCCAGACAGGTCAAGGCGGAGGTCCAAGGTGACCCCAGCGCTTGAACTGTACCGCTAGTTAGCTAGATCCTTTGCCGTAACGACAAGTTATGTGGTAATCAATAAAGTGGCCCAATTTTAATCCCAAGCTTTGTGTCTGCCTTTCATTTCAACTGGGGGGGCAAGACGGCCCCTTCGCACCCGAAAGCTTTTAGGATGTGGTGGTGTATAAGACCTCAGAAGGGAAATTAGGGGTAAAACCATTCAGGATGCCCACGGACAGATGGGCATACTTACATTATTCTTCCCACCATAAGATGAGTCTCAAACATAACATTCCATTTGGCCAGTTTTTAAGAATTAAACGGAACTCAACTAGAATGGAGGACTATAGGAGGGAATCCACTAAGATGAGGGATGCCTTTCTTTCCAGGGGGTATCCTTATAGAGTGGTGGAAAATGCGAGGAGACGGGCGGATGCCATGGGTAGAAGTTCCCTATTACGTCCAACCACCAGGCAGGAGAAAAATAGACTGGCGTGGTCACTGGATTTCCCCCCCCTAGCTTTGTCAATCATGAGCATCATCAGACGGAATTGGCATATAGTAAGCAGCATTACGGGCTGCTCTCAGCCTCCCTTGGTGGGGCTGAGACGATCCAAGAACATAAAAGATCTGGTGGTGCATTCTGACTTCAAAAGTGAAGAAGCACCTCGCTCCCTCCCCACTGGCCATTTTCCATGCGGCCACTGCAATGTTTGTCCCTTGTCTGTGAATGCAAGCACTATAATGAATCCTGTGTCCAAGAGGAATTTATTTTCGAAAGATTTTTCCACGTGCAGTACCTGTAATGTGGTCTATACAATTAGATGTTCTTGTGGGCTGTTGTATATAGGAAGCACGACCCGCCCAGTTAGGCTCCGCGTTCAGGAGCATATGTCAAAAATCAGAAATAAAGTTTTGGAGGCGCCCCTCACCCAACACTTCATTCAGCATCACACAAACGAACGGGAATTGGTATTTACAGTTCTGAAGGTTTTACAGGAGGGGGCAGGCATAAATATGCGGCGGTCTTTACTAAGATTGGAGACAGAATTGATCATTAGACTACGCACCTTGGCCCCAAATGGTCTTAATTTGGAGGCAGATTTTACACCTTTCTTGTACTTTGAAGTGTTCTCAATAAAGAGGTATGTTTCAGGTGATAAGACACCAGTACTGTATTTCAAAGAGACGGCGTCGTTAGAGTCTGTTTTGTGTGGCCGAGGGAAATGGGTAAAGGCGTGTGTGCACTTTAAGTAGTTAACAGCAAGTAGCAACCCTCATCGGGGCGATACTCTTATAAACTCCACCCAGAATTATACCTATACAGGAGAGGAGATCGAGAAAGGATAGAGGTTTTGCCCAGGATTAAAATAAGGAAATTCACATGTTATACGACTCCTGCTTCATATAAAAAATAGGTTTCATTGGTGAGTACATAGAACCGGTGGATCTCTTTTGCATTTTACATTATAACTCCAGTGCAATTGTTAAGATTCATGTATTTGGACATATATTGAATTGTATCCATTTAATTTGTGTTCCCAGGCAAATGTATGGAGGCTTTTGAAGAAGCGTGTATATAGCGAAACGGGATACTTAGCCAGGCACACCCGTTGCCATTCTCCCACCGGGAGAAACCCCCAACTGCTCACGGGGGTTTGCTCCCTGTATGATTATTACTAAATTGGATGTACAACACGTTGCCTGAGATGAACCAGTAAAAGAACTTTGGAAACGAATTTGCGTCCTTTCATGGTCCTTTTTCACTTCAGCTTGGTTTTCAATTGTGACCGTTCCCACTTTTGGTTTGTTGACCCCAGCACTTGACCTGTACTGCCAGTTAGCTAGATCCTTTGCCGTAGTGACAAGTTATGTGGTAATCAATAAAGTGCCCCAATTTTAATCCCAAGCTTTGTTTCTGCCTTTCATTTCAACTGGGGAGGCAAAGAGAGATTTGCAGAAGTAATGGAACATCCATATTCTGAGTTGCCCCACCTTTTTCCTGCCCCTGCAACACTGGAGGGATTTTTCAGATTCACTCCACCCCCTGACTGATAATGAAATGTCCATCTGTTCTATGTGAAGCACGTTGTTTCAAATGTTTTGCATGGGAGTGATGAAGTTGATCCTTAAGAATCAAACATATTTGGTTCTCAGTCAAAGTTTGAGCAGAATACAGACATCAGATGTCTAATTTTTTACATTTAATACCAATCAGTTGTTCTATTATATTCTAGTTGTCTGTGTTAAGAGTGTGGGACTCTAATCTGGAGAGCCGGGTTTGATTCCCCACTCCTCCACTTGAAGCCAGCTGGGTGACCTTGGACTAGTCACAGTTCTCTGGAGCTTTCTCAGCCCCACCCACCTCACAGGGTGTTTCGTTGTGAAGATGATAATAACATAATTTGTAAACTGCTCTGAGTGGGCATTAAGTTGTCCTCAAGGGCAGTATATAAATCAAATGTTGTTGTTGTTTGTTATTGTTGTTGTTATTATTATATGGTCTGTTGAAATGTGTATTTCATCAGCAATGACCAAAGGTATTTATTTAAATACATCTCAAGGTAGTTAGCAATTTTCCCGTTTCCTACATAATGCCTACTTTGAAACACAAAATAGCCTACTTACCTTATGTTGTTGTACAATACGGACTTCTTAAGGAAAGAGAAATCCTCTGCCACTACTACCAATTACCCACACACAACACAGTGACAGGTCAAAAATTATTGACTGCAACAACTATAATTGATGATTGAAAGTTAATCTGCCTTAATGAGAAGGGAAACAAAGGTCACCTGATGTTAATGTTGCAATAAGAAACTGGTAAAAGCAGCTGTGTTGGGTGAGAAACATTTTGTTTTTTAAAGGGGAAGAATGGCATGGCAACTTTTGCGCTGAAGAAAACGTATACATTTAACAGCAGCAGCTGGCAGTACACTGGGTGGAGCAGACATAATTCAGTTTCCATGACAGAAACTGGCACCGAATGGAGAATAGAGACTGCCTAAGGGGATGAAAAGGCCAAGGAATTATCCACTTCCCAGAGGTAAGGTAATCCATTCACACCTCTAAGAAAGTAAACTATATTCCATTTTAAAAAGCCATTAATTATATTTTCATTCATTAAAACAAACTAAAATAATATGAAACTGGGTGCAAGCTTTGAATTTATACAAAATTCTTCCTCAGTTTAAAAAAACCACAAAAAAGCAATGTTTTGAATGTTGTGCTCTTAGATGTTAGTCTTCTATGTAGAATACCAGTCAAAAGCAAATACATAAAGTGGTGCTTAGTTAAGCTGGCATCAGGTTGCACTTTGGGGTCTGGAGAGGGACATTGGCAGCCTTCACTTTGAAAATACAAAAAAAGTGAATCAAATGTCTGTTTAATTCTGAAACAATCACACAGACAGATCCCTTAAAAGGCTGAGAGGAGATGAAAAGCACTGTAATCAATTATGTTAACAATACTGGAAATTAATTTTAGACGATGCATTAAGTAAAAAGTCAATGGAAGCCAGTGGAAGCCAATTTTCTAGTAGGGGGGAGAACAGCATACTCCTTTCCCACGTTATTTTGAAAAACCCATCTATCCGTTAAATCTGGGTATTTCCAAAATAGACAGGAGCTAAGGTTAGCCATGTTGGTTCAAAGCAAAAGCTGAAAACAAAACAAATGAGATACCAAACAAAAGAAATATGATACCATTATTGTGTGTCATGCCCCTTCCTGCCCCTGCACTCACCTTGGTTGTGCTGAACTTGGATATCTCACTGGCCTGCCACCCATCTCTGCAGCCTCTCGTTACAGCCAGGGCTGCCTCTTTCCATGGGTGGCCCAACATTGTTGGTGCTAACTATGGGTGGGGCAAGATGGGCTCCTCGGAGGCTGTCATTCTCTTCTCCCCCTGGGTGTCACCTGATGACACTGCATCTCACTTATCCCTCATCAGTAGCTTGGCTGTAGCATGCTGGTTATGCTCTGGCCCTCCATGGCTTGCCGGCTGGCTTCCCACCTGGCCATCAGAGGCTCATAGCCCCTGCCTCCCTTCCTTTCCCCCTAGCCATAACTGCACCTGGGCAGAGGCTCACTGCCCACTTCAGCCATGCCTCTGGGACAGTGGGCTAGGGTGGGACCACACTAACTGACTGTTCTACCAGACCATCACAGCTATCTACCTGAAACTGTCATCAGATCTTGGCATTTTACATCTTTTTACATTTTATTGAATCTCCTCCTTTTTAAAATTTATTTTTTTCTGCAAACCTGGGTTTCCTCCCAGATTTGTAGAAATATCTCTTCAATTCATACCTTGTCACGTTACATACTTTTAAACTCTGGGACAATATTCAGAATTGGGTATCGTGATGGGTTCCACTCATTTTATGCAACTGATATAGTGTATGTCTGGACGTTCATTATTTGCCAGGTTAAAAGTGATGATCAGTTTTAATTGTTGTGAGCTTGGTTCATTTTCACCAAATAAATATCAATATATAATATTACTTGGTCTTCTAAACACCTAATGCAAATAAGAACAACTGAAGTTGTTTATGATAGTCCAATGGAAATCCTTTCCTTGACATATTTCTTAATTAATTCTATTAATTCTAATGATAAGTTCCAGCTAGAGAATTACTAGACAGTTAGTGAATGTTGTTTTCTTAGAACATTTGTTATAGTCAATTGCATTCTGATAAGAGTTGTTTTATTAGGTTTATAACTGATTTCTAATCAGTATACACAGACTCCAATATTGAAATTCGTGCTGATGATGAGGCTTCATTTAAAAAACCAGCAGCACATAATGGAAAATATATATGAACAATTCAAATGGAAACAAAGTCAGAAGTGATGTTCATAAGATGCAATGATTTATATTTATATAAACCCCAGTAAAATTGGGCATGCCTAAATATAAATGAAGTCAGGAAGACCTAAAATATAGCTAACTTCCATTGAATAAAATATCTAACCTTATACATGCTAACCCAAATGTCCAATTGACTTCAGCGGGGCTCACACCCAAGTACATGTACATAGGATTGCCCCCTTAATTTCACTGAGTTGAACCCTATCGGTTTTTCTACTGATATCAAAGGAGTTAAGGACACTTTTTGAGCCCCCCACCCCACCCCCTGACTGCAATAGGAATCATGGAATATGCATGGACAAAAAGCCATATGGGACAGGACAATAGTGAGGATGAAATTAGGCAATATCACCCCTTTTCATTCAACCCTCTCTATTCTGTGACTTGGCTTCACTGGGTTTTGGATCAGAATTTGGAGCCTAGAGCACTAATGGCATCATGGTAAGAAGTAATAAGCTTACAACGTAATTTTTAGATATCTAGTGATGGCCAAACCTACAAGCCATCCTTTCCTGTATCTCCTCACCAGGTCATGTTGCCAACTGAACACTAGATACCACCAGCTAAATTCTGAAAGACATTCACTTCCAGTTTATCTGTGTTCAAGATGCCAAGACACTCTTTTCTGGTATACCAGCCACCATTAGTAAAGCTGGATAACAACTCAATCCAAGGAGGCTGCTGAACATCTGTCCACCCCATTCTTTCTCCATGAAGCTGATTGGCCCAAGCTGCGTTTTCTCTTTGAATCTCTGAGGACAGGAATGACTTTTTTTCTTTCTGTCCCTATATAGGAAAGATGAGGAGCACTGAAGAACGTGACTTCATTCTGGTTGATCTGCAAAGGGTCCAGTGTGACTTAAATGTTGGTAAATGGGGTGAGGGATAAGAAGGATAGTGAGCTTCCATTAATGATTGGAATAGAATGTTTTTGCTTAAGGTAAAATTTTCCAGTGAGTACCCTGAGACATCCCAAGATCGCTTAGGAGACGTTTCCCAAACTCACTTCTCAAGGCTGCCCAGATCCTCACAGCTGGGACTTCAAGACTAATTTTGTCTTGAATGGGTGGTTGAAGAACAACTCCTGTCAGCATACCATAGGGTGTGCAGACAAGGGAAATCGAGGTGCAACAGAAATGCTGCTCTAAATGTTGAGGTAGAGTGGGATGCCCTGTAAAACTGGAATATCTTTTTGGCAGCCTAATAGTTAGGGTAACCTGTCCTAAACTTGGAGGATTTAATTTGCACACATCAGCTGTTAGTTACTAAATGCAATTTAATCCAATTTTATGTCTAGCATTCAGAGATAGGAGGGAAAACAAAACTGGCTCATTTTTAAATTTAGAATTTTATTTTTAAAAATTTCTAAGGACACCAGGGCAAAGAACACTTATTTTGGGAATGAATCCAGACCACTTACTGCTATTTTGGCCATCTGTAAACTGAGTACAATAGTAAAAATAATTAGAACTTTCTAAAAAGGACAACTGTGTGCTTCTCTCACCCTATGCCTCTTGATACTAGGTAGCATATCTTCATTATGCAAAGTGATTCCAAGCAAGGAAATAGCTTATTTAGGCACGCGCGTGTGTGTATGCCTATTGCCGATAAATATGTATTCACCCTTCAGTTTATAGAGCTGTCAACTTTTAAAACCTATGAATTGTTATAGTAAAATTTTACTTTTGCCCAGAGAAAATTTCCAAGAATGCCATATTGCTTGCTAATGCCACATAAGAAAACCAGGAATGCCATTTTCTTCAGCAATTATTAAGTGATATTCCTCCATAGAAAAAAAATATTGTTTTGTATTTTGCTCTCTTGCCCCCAAGAATGAAGGTGAGGGAAAGAGCCAAAAAATGTAGCGTTTTTTTTTTTTAAATGCTTTCCTCATTTTTTTCATGACAAGAAGAATCAAATTTCATTTCAAATTATATTACCTCTTCGTTAGGACATGGATAATTACTCTCCTGTACAAAGCTGCAGGTTTATAAAAATATGAAACACTCTCTGAAGCTGGATTTTATAGAGATTTAGAGAGGCAACATGGAGGTGTAATAGTTGCTTTCTTTGGAGATCATTGAAGTGAGTTAAGAAGATGAGAAAATCAGGTCAGAAGATTGACAATGAAACCCCGTGTAAGAAATACATCAAATGTGAAACCCTTTGTTTTTCCACTCCTTCATCAACTTTTCTGAAAACAACAGACAATGACAAATTGTTATTTCACAATAGTTATGCACAAGATACTTAACACTAAGAACCGCTTTGGAAATATACTGCAAACTGAAAGTCTGCAGTTAATTTGGGAACTGTATACAGCTGACATAATTTCCATGTCATTTTTATAACATATGCAAACAGCAACTGTTGTTTGCTACCTTTCATCAACAGACTCCAAAACTTCTCAACCAAGTTATATGGAACAAAAAAAACCTGGAACAGTAATTATTACAATGTGCATTGAGAAAACAAACCTGAAGTCATTCCAGTTACAAGTCAATCTGCAATGCAAAAATTATAAGCAACTGACACAGTCTTTGTATTTATGCTGGTATTTTAATGCTATGCTTTTTAGTTGTTAAACTTTTTAATGGTTTTATGTTTTATTATGTTTTACTTGGTCAGCCACCTTGAGCAGGTTCTAAATGCATAAAGAAATAAATATTTAAATACCTCATGAAGAATTGAATATAGCTTGAAGTATGTTGAGTTTTTCAAATATAATCTGAATGTGCGTACAAATTTGGTCAGATTTTTCTGCGGTGTACTGATCTGGGCATGATCTTATTACTGGATTTCAACCAAACCATGAAACCACGAACCCCATTCAAATATTCAATTTGTAAAGATATGTGTATGGATGAATGTGTGCCCCTGGCTCCATCTCCTACCCTCACACATTCTAGGTCTTCTCTGCATATGTGTAGATTTTGACTTTGTGATCTTTAGCCTCCATTTTTGAAAGACCATACATTAATTTGAAATCATGCGTGTAAGCATAGAGGATCACATTTCACATGTATGGAAGTCTGGTGCAGTGAGAAGTGATACCAGTAGGAATAAACTTGAACCCTACTACTACCACCACCACACACTGCTGTCCACAGATTACACACCTGCTGCAGAAATGTGGTGTCCCATGGAGACCTGGCACTGATTACAAAGTCCATTTTAACAATGATTGCTCATGATGAAAACCTTGAGCACTAACTCAAATGTCTACCGTATCTTTCTTAGCACTTAGCAGCTTAACTGTCTAGGCTGCAAGATTATTTCTGAGCACCTCATCCAAAAGAATCAAGAGAATTTCAAGCAGGTTCAGTGAAAGAAATTGTGCTTCTGCTTTCTGCACTTCTACTGGCAGACAAAGGTCAAGGAGAAGGCTCAGCTATGAATAGATCAGAGGTCAATTAAGATATTTTATGGGCAAATTAAAATCAAGTCCATCAAACTGATGTAGCCTTAACTGATTTATGCACATGATGCACTCATTCAGCCATTTTACCCTCAAAAGTCAGGTTATAAAAATGGGGCTAGATTAGGACAGTCATGAAAATGATGAATATTGGTGTCCATTATTTACTCTCTTGTTCCTGTTATTCAGCATTTTTGTATTCACATTTTCAAACACTATGTCACTATAGGTGAAAAATGTGTATAGGATAAGGGGAATCTAAAAACTGTTAAAAGACATCAAAAAGCTACCCCCCCCCCCAATGACAGGCAATTGATTGTGACCTAAACATTTCCCAAGTTCAGCTATAAAATATTGCTGCCATTTTGTATCAGGAAAGGTTGAAAAAAGTAAGTCGAGACATATTGCCCAATACAGTTAGTATAAGGTTTATGCTGTGTGATAATTATCTTCAAAACTAGAAAAATGCTATATTTAATATGAAACTACATTCATTAATATGTTAATTGGTCAAGTGGTAAAGAGAGCCAGCGTCATGCGATGGTTAGAGTGTCAGACCAGCATCTGGGAGACCAAGGTTTGATTCCAGCAATCAGTGGGAGATGGAAAGCCACCTGGTGATCATACACTACTGGCAGCCAACCTGGGAAATTCAGCCATGCATCCAGGCAGCTTTTGCTGGTCAAGGAGGGGGCCATGCATTGCCCTCCTGGAAGGAGGGAGAACAGAGCAGCTTTCCTGGGCATCCGGGGCTTTCCCGGGTGGGCGGAGCCAACAGCCTCTTCAGTCGCTTTCAAGTGCCTGGCTTCAGCTGCGCACAATGCTCGGCCCACCCTCCTCACTCTGTTTTGGTGCAGGATTAGCCGGTTGCTGTATTCAGAGCCAGGTAGGAATTTTTTCCCCTTATCCCCAATTGGATATGGGATGAGGGGGTTTTCACCTACCTTGCACCTGGACTTGAGTGGTGGAAATTGGCATGTGGTGGTGCTTGTTAGTGATGTCACTGGTGGGATAGAGTTTGGTTAGAAGCAGCAGGCCAGTGAGCACCCTTGGCACTTCCCTATTGGTAGGGAACAGGGGTCTGCTAGGAGCAGCTGGTACTGCGTGACGGCTGCCAGCGTGCGTGGGCAGACTGCCTTGGGGAACCCCACATGCAAGTCCTTCCCTCACTGCTGTACGGCTGAGGCTTAGGAGCTTGAAAAGGGGGAACCCATTTGCCTGGCCGGCCGGGTCTACTAGCCATCCACATGGAGGGCTCGCACCCAGGGCTTTGGAGCTCGCCCAGGCAGATCAAGGTGGAGGTCTATGTAGGACCCCGTGGCTTGGCCTTTACCGCTTTACCTTTGCCGCAGTTATGGTTAATGTTTTCATTGAGGTTAATTTAATAAATGTAGCCCTTAGATCCAACACCTGTGTCTGTCTCTTCATTCCAACTAGGAGGGCAATGCACACCATGCACTCTAACAGTGGGGCATGACGACATCACTTCTGGAAGTTCCATCATTGCGCTAGCTGTGGAAGTGCTGAGCTTTGCCTCTTTGGGGGCAATTTATGCCCCAAAGAAGTTAATTCTCAAATAAGAGAGTTGCCTAGAAGACCTGGCAACCCTAGCCAGAAAGGATGTTAGCAATTCTGGCCGGGAGGACAGGGCATGGAGTGCTCCCAAGTGGGTGCAAAAGCTGAGTCTTAGGGCCTGGAGAGACCTAACCACCCCTGCCCTGAGGCTGGGTTTAACATGTCAGAAAGGGGAGGGGCACTGGGAAACTTCTAGAATATGCAGATACATCCCCTCCAGTGTTCATTATCCTGGGAGTAAGCCTCTTCCTGGCACTGGCAGGGCCTGGGAGGAAAGCACAGCCACTCCCAGGAATAGAGATAGGCACAGACTGCAAAATTGGATCGGTTTGTGCTTGCGAACTAGCAGTTCGTGGAAGCCCATTTTCCACAGACTTCCAAGAACTGGTCTGCCAGTTCATTTGGTTTGGGTAAAAGCTCAATACCCCTTTCCGTGCTGCTGCAAAGCAGCATGGAAAGGGGCATGTAAACCCCCGATCAGCTACTTGTCAGGGATCTCCGTCACAAGCAGCTGATCCAAGCCGGTGAGGGTTATGCTCCTTTCCCTGCTGCTGTGAAGCAGCACAGAAAGGGGCATTTCACCCCAGATCAGCGGCTTGTCGAGGAGCTCCCTGACAAGCAGCTGATCAAGCCAGTGGGGGGTGAAATGCCCTGATCAGCGGCTTGTCAAGGATCTCCCTGACAAGCAGCTGATCAAGCCAGTGGGGGGTGAAATGCCCCTTTCTTTGCTGCTGCCAAGCAGCACAGAAAGGGGCAATGTATTGTCGAAGGCTTTGTATTGTTGAAGGCTTTCACGGCTGGAGAACGATGGTTGTTTTGGGTTTTCCGGGCTGTATTGCCGTGGTCTTGGCCCCACTCTCTTAACCACTACACCAAACTGGCTCTCCTATTCTCCTATTGCATCTCCAACTATACTTTCTTGACAGAAAGGGGCATTTAAACCCCTGGATCAGCTGTTTATCGTAGATCTCCCTGACAAGCAGCTGATCCAGGCTGGTGGGGGGTGAAATACCCCTTTCCGTGCTGCTTTCTAGCAGCACGGAAAGGGGTATTTAAATCTCAAGAACCATGAACTGGTTTGCGAACTGGAGCAAGTTCATGAAAGTTTGTGGTTCCTGGTTTGTGAAACGGGACAAATCACATGGTTCGTTTTTTTTCTCAGTTTGTGCCCAGCTATACCTAGGAAGGATCCTTTAAAAGGATCTGTCCAATGGGCAGTTGGAGGAGGAGAAAGCCAGACCTGGGTTCCACATCGCAGGGAGCATAGTTTGTGCAAGAGAAAGAGGACTAAGGATTCTGTAACCCTCCCCCCATCCTCCTTCCTTCTGAAGCTAGCAGGGAGCCCCTGTGGAGGAAAGGAGGAACACTGGAGGGTGAGTCTGCCCAAGGCTTTGACCCTCCCCCACCATGGCAGACCCTGAAAACAGGACTTACTCATGTTGTTCATAGTGGGAAATAGTGCATTCTATAATAATAATAACATTATATAATATTTGATTTATATACTGCCCTTCAGGACAACTTAATGCCCACTCAGAGTGGTTTGCAAAGTATGTCATTAATAACCCCACAACAAAACACCCTGTGAGGTGGGTGGGGCTGAGAGAGCTCCAGAGAGCTGTGACTAGCCCAAAGTCACCCAGCTGGCTTCAAGCGGAGGAGTGGGGAATCAAACCCGGCTCTCCAGATTAGAGCCCCGTGCTCTTAACCACTACACCAAACTGGCTCTCCTATTCTCCTATTGCATCTCCAACTATACTTTTGTGCAATCTGCTCTTTCAAAAAGGATGAAGGAGTGCGAGGGTTTTCATCCAACAGATATACTCATTCTCTGTTCTCATACTTTGCAAAGGACATGAAATATGAATCTAGAAGAATGTAGAGGGGAATGAAAAATGTTGCAGTTGGAGAAAAGATTATATAGATTATATTGATCTGAGGTGAAAATCATATTTTCCCTCATCACACATCTCTCCGAAATTGGATACTAATACCATCCCAGTGTTAAATTGTAGAATAGCCATTGCCAGTTGTTCCAATGAGGACATGGCTATACTCCTTGCTCCCAAGGAAGTGGACACAAAAAGACACAGAACTTCCTTCAGCCTCCCTGGTCCAAACCTGGAATCGCCTTTACTTAATATGATTGGTAGCCATCAAGCACAGGATCTTTGGCTGTCCATGTCTCTCGCACCAGGATAATATCAAAATTCCATTGGAAAAAGGAGTTATCCAGAATTTTATTTTTGCTTTGAAACCAGCCGGCAATGTTCTATGTCAAAATTTCTAAGAGTTTTAATTAATCTAGTGCTGGTGTATACACCTTTATGCTGTAGACCAAACAACCTGAAATTTTGTGAGAGTGGCTGTGTCCCATGTCAATAGTTCTTCTTTTGCTATCATGAGGAGGTCAAGATCTTCCGTATTATTAGCATCCGTATTATAGTTGCCTTGATTGATTTCTGAGCTGAGGAGATTGGATTAAAAAGCTGAAGTACTTCTGTTGGGGAGAAAAAAACAGCCTGCCAATCTGTAGGTTTAGAAAAAGGCAATACCAATGGGGCAGTATCCAAAACTATAGTTTCCAGGCATGTCCTATTACTGGGTTCTGGAGGGCTCAGGGGATTTACCACTTCTTCCATTGAAAAGGAATTCAGTCTCACTAGATGTATAAGCATGATTATTTATCTCACCATTTGACTGAAAGTTATCAGGGATGAATACATTTAATGATTCTGCAGTGTTGAGCAAATTAGACATAGATTACTCTATTCCCTTCAACAAGGGGAGGCTTTTCTGAGATCCCTTGAGTATGTGACAATAAGGGGCTCTTATGTCTCTCTTGCTCTAGTTTAGAACATTTCTGTGTATAAATATTAAAGCAGGTTTGACAATTAATAGAATTTTCTAATAAGGATGAATTCTCATTGTGAGGTGCAAACAGATCCTGTACCTGTTCCCCCACAGAAGTCACATTTATAACCGAGGTCAGTAGTGAGTTCTTCTGTTCCTCAGCAAACACTCTGACAGGGTGTATATAAATGGAAGCAAGAAACCTTCTCATTCTCAACAGCATGAAGAGAATAGTGGTTTGTCTGACTGTTAATAGCACCCTCCAACTAGACATAGTATCAGGAAGTCTTATTATCTGCACCAGGTCGACAAACTGCAGCTCTATACGAAGCAGCTGATTCAATGAATGACTGGTCTCCCTGCTGGTCACCCAATTACCTTGATTTAAAGGGTTCCAGTCAATTAACAATTGATTTGGTTTTTTTGTAATGTTAAATTACCTGTTTCCCTTAAAGCTGGCTACCCTAATCTGTCAACTTGAGTTTCAGAAGTAACGTATGGCAATTTTTCCCTCCTCTGCATTTTTCCTGAGGAAACCACAGTCATATTCCTTACTTTCTGATTTGCTTCACCAGACTTCCCAAGTCCACTTCTTAACACATTTCTTAAAGCATCCAACTTAGTTGAAATTTTGTTAAGTTGTTGAAAAATAGCGACCAAGTTGTCTGCAGTAAGTACACACTGAACCCTTATGATCTTCAGCAGGTTAGTTAATCCTCCTAGGCCTTCCTCCTTGTAGCAGCCAAATCTGAGTTTGCTGTTTTTAAATTAGTGGCGGGATGGCAGGCAGCCTCCTCCCTTTCTTCTCTAGCTATGTTAATCCCATGAGAGCATGGGGGAGATGGCCTTTGAGTGCTCTGCTCTTCTGCTTGTTCTAAAAACAAATCTGTTAGTAGAGGAGGAGGATAGTTCACTCAACAATTCTTTTCAAAGTAAGTTGTCTAATTGCAACTGTTTCGTCAACTTTGCGGTGGATGGTGATGGTAAGTCAGAGTTCTTCCTGGATCTTTTCCTGTTCTTTTTCATGTTTGTTACTTGTCTTCTTTCCTCTCACCCTTCTGTCCCACAGCTACTATCAGTCTACTTTACCGCTGCCAACTCACTACTCAGTTTTCACAGAAGCACTGGTGATAAGTTAAAAACAAAGCATAACAAGTTAAAAACTGAGCATAAAGCCCTCTTGACTTCCAGATACAGTCTCTTACTTGTGCAGGGAGGAAACATTCTTCGGACAGAGAAGGAACAAATTAAAACAAATTAACAAAGCAAAGTTACATAACATCAGCAGCAGTTGCCATCTTGGACTCCGTCCTGCCTGTATGGTCATATATTCATGGAGCATGCTCTCTTCCATTTGGGAAATAGCTTCTTCCTGATACACAAGGAGAGGGCACATGATTGTGAAGCAGGATCGTAATGTTGGTCAAGGTATCAGTAAAAAACAATTTTATGTGTATAGGTTTTTGTCCGTGTGGTACTCTATTTCATGAGCAGAATTTGGGTAATTCAGTTCCAAGCAGAGAAGGGTTTTAATTAAGAGGTCAGGGTCAGATAAGTTGACATGTTATTTAGATGACTTTGTGTTTGCAAGAAGGACAGGATCTGGTGTGCTTCTTGGAAATCCAGGGGCAGCTCTGTGAGGATTAATTCAAAATATGTATAAGGAAAAGTAGCTTATACTGAGACCACTTCACATTTAGTTGGGCCATCTCAACTTTGCTTTCCAGATAGAAACACCTGGAAGAGACATTTTTAATAAAAGGTGAGGTGACTTCCATGTGGAAACAAGACTTGTGAGCACTGGTTTCTGCCCAGTAGCAGAGTGAGAAGCTTACTTTGCTGCCCCTGCCTCCAGCTAGCCAGCCCCCCTTTCTCTCCCTATGTCACTCTCTCGTTTGGGGTCATTTCAACCATCAACCCAGGTTTTGTGGATAATCTCCACTTGAGGATTTGCGCTCAACCCTTTGCTGCTTGCTGCTTAAAAGTTTAGTTTTGTGGTTTTATTTATTATTATTTTATTATTATTTTGTATTTATGTCATTTATAAGAAGTTCTGTGGTTGTAAACACAGAGCTTCCCTATACATCCCTGCCTTTGTGAGGTTGCCTGATCCGGGGAACAGGAGACTGTGGGTACACCAGGGCTGATGCACACTCACCTATTGTGCATCAGCACTGGTGCAACACAGAGATTCTGCATTGTGCTAGAAAATGATGTCATTTTCTGGCTCAACAGGAAAGTGCATGTGCACTTCCCCATGGAAGTGCCTCCCCCTCTCACTAGTTAGGTGAGTGGTATAGGGGTAGCCTCTGGGGACCGTGGATTCCCTACCCCCAGTTGGAGACTGACATCCCTATCGCTATGTAAAGTATTTTACACAGACAGCTGCTTGGCTTTTAGGTTGTATGTTGCCCTGGGGTGGTGGTGGTTTGGATATGGGGGCTTATCCCCAGCTGGTGGCTGCTCCAAGCAGGAAAGGAAGTCATCACAGTGATACTTTGCCATTTCATCAGCTAAGCAGTGGCTGAGGCCACAGAGGCTTCAGCACTAAAGGCTCAGGGATCTCCATTCCTACTCATGTCTGAAGAAGAGAGCTCTGACTCTCAAAGGCTTACACACTGAAAATCTTGTTGGTCTCTAAAGTGCCACTGAATAAAAAAAACTGCTACAGTAATAGTAGAGTGGGCAAGGTCCAACTTCAAAGTAAGAGTCCTTGCAAGAAACAGGGAGCCCCAAGAAAGCATGTTGTGCTCTCTTTAAAAGGGCTGGGGCATCAGGGGATGAGGATGTCCTCAACTACCTGCTCCAGGTACTGGAGAGGTGGAAGGTCCTGAAAGAAGGAAGACTTGGATGATGGTAAACCCCCTTTCCTTTCAACCTGAGACCAGTGGAGTGCAAAAGGACCAGGCAATGACTGACATCCAGGAGCTGGACAAGGCATGGATGCACTCAGCATTTTTATTGAAGATCCTCAGGATACATGAGTATAATTGAACATTACTATTAATGATTATGAGGATGTAGTTCATTGTTAACTTGCATGATAATACTTTAAAACATTCTTGGGGTCCTGGCCTCTAGCAGGAATCCATAGATCTATGGTTGTGGTAGCAAAAGTTAGGATTATGCATGTGTGTACTATAAACAATGATAGTTTTCTTCCAGTAGCCTTCCTCAACACACATTTTTTCCTGCCTTTCCCTGGTCTTCCATGAAAAGCTCCAGTAAATTCAAATAACTGTGAGCTCCTTGGAGGATGGAAAAAAATGGGAGAAGAATTTAAGGATTGTAATGTTCACCTTCACATTGACAGTGAGCACTGGCAGCCATCAAAATTCATATTCCAAGCCCAGATTTTATGAGTGTCAGCAGCTTCACTACCTCCCCCCGCCCCCCCAGGAATTGTGCTTTAAACATATTCAGAGAAGAAAGCTGCTGGCTTTAGAATATAATCAGAAGCAATCAGTTGCGTGCGGAGCAGGGATTCTCCACTGTCAAAGTCTATTGAATGTACTTTTGTGCATATTGCAATTTTTTTTCAGACCATTGAAAAGTTTTTAAAACTATGATGAGAAGGGAACATGCAAGTACATCATGGCTTATACATTGCAAAGACTTGTTGCACCAGAAAATAAGGGTTGGTGTGGGATCAACACTATGGAACATGAAGTTCTATGTTGTACTCAAGTTTCAGAGATGATGAAATCTGATAAAGATAACATTAGTATGATCATTTAGGCTGGTGTTCTGCAATGATGACTTGAAATGTTGGGACTCGGAACCTGAACGTTGTTTTTTTTCCCTCCAAGTAAGTATTTGAAACACTTCACAAGACAGTATTCCATAATCATTAAGGACACATGCTATGAGCCTCATATCCTTGATTTAATGATCAGTTCGGCCGTGAACTAACTGGGATCCTTAGTTCACATATAATACTATCATAGATTCATGTTTATTGTTTTCCAGCTATTAGCCATAACAGAAGGGAACACGCATGTTCCTCAACTGAAACTTAAAAACCATAATAAAACTCAAAGTAGGCAACATTAATAAAACATCGACAGCACCTTATCAGTAATCATACAAGTTCAGACTACAGTAAATTGCATAACTATTTTTTTAAAAAGTCAGCAATGTTGAACTACTGCTAGCATAAGCCCAGTGACTATCCTTTTATGGATTTTGCCAGTAAAGAAATCAATTTTTGTAAAACTGTCCAGAGAATCTTAACAATGAGCTTTCTCTGAAATTAAATTGCAGTACATGAGGAATGTCTTCTACTATCCTCTCACTACATAAACCGAATTAAGTACCTAGGAATATGTTCCCACACTGCCTGTCAACATCAGAGGATAGCATATTACATTCTGAGCTTCAAGAATGCCTTCCATCCTTAAAAGGGAAAGAAAACCATTAAATAGTTTTCAAAATCATGTTTATAATTGAGACTAACACAACATGGAGGAATTGTGATGCTAGAGTTTTGACTTATGTCTTGTGGATAGAAAAGACAAACACTTTTCCTAAACTCACATTTTGTGGTAACAGGATACTTATTGGAAAAATAATCAATAGTAAAACCACAATTGTGAATTATTTGAATTGATTTTGCAAACCATGTGCTTGAATCTGGGAAGCCTGGATGTTGACTCTTCAGGAAAAGATTTGATATACCCACTAAAGGTGTGCACCACAAAAAAAAGCCAAAAATACACACAGAAATTGCCAGTTCAGCTTGTTAAAGTTACTTCTGGAACGGCAGAACAAGTTCAGGAACCTAGGTTGCAATGATTCCCCCCGCCCCCCGCAAAAGATGTTGTGTTTTGTTTCACTTCTTGCCATGCGGGCAGGCCAAGCAGTGGGGTGGGCCATCCAGCAGCATCTTGTTTTCCTTAATGGCAACTCTGTCTGTACTCATTATGAAACCTATTGGATCCCAAGGAGAGAGACTGAGCTGTTAACATTCACTCCATTAGGGGAAGGGAATGTGTTCTCCACTAGAGGTAGGCACAAACAGGGGAAAAAAATGAACACGATGTTCGTTGCCATCCACGAACAGGGATTCACGAACATCGATGGACGTGACATGGGGAGACCCATGAACCTCCAACATGTTCATAGTTGGAGGTGGGAGGTTCATGGGAGCCAGAATGGCCCCTTTGGGACTTAGCTGAACTTCAGTCAGGAAGGGCATGATCCATGGGTCTCCCCATTTAATGTCATTTTCTTCACAGTGACAAAAACTGGACTGTCTACTGGAAGCTACTTTGAGGGGTTACAAACTGATCTTCTCAATGCCCAATACCCACCAACGTTGCAGGGGACATAGTCCTCACTGTCCTCTGAAGATCCCCCAAGTTTCAGAGAGATTGCACCCTGGGAAAGGCATGATCCATGCGTCTCCCCATTTAATGTCATTTTCTCTTCACAGTGGCAAAAACAGGACTCTCTGCTGGAAGCTACTTTGAGGGGTTACAAACTGACCTTCCCAATGTCCAATACCCACCAAAGTTGCAGGGGACATAGTCCTCACTGTCCTTTGAAGACCCCCCAAGTTTCAGAGAGATTGCACCCCAGGAAAGGCATGATCCATGGGTACTTCCCTTTCCTGTCATTTTCTCTTCATAGTGGCAAAAACTGGACTGTCTGCTGGAAGCTACTTTGAGGGGTTACAAGACGGAAGGAAATCCAGAAGGAGTTCAGACAGAGTTCAGACAGTCCATGCCTATGTTGCCAGGGGAATTGATTGAAAGGTGCCAGATTGTCTGGCTTTACAAAGGGCTGACGAACGCTATGAAGAGGGCTTGGAACGAACATATGTTCGCCAGGAATGGGGCCTCACAAACAGCTTGCTCGCAAACAGCTGATTGAGCTATTCGTGGCTTAATTTTTTTCATATTGCTGTTCGTGCCCACCTCTATTCTCCATTCACAAATGCATTTTTTTCAGTGCTTCTTGGGCAATGGCATTGGCATTGAATGGCTTGTAGGGATACAATCACAAAAAGTTTACTTTGCGCCAGCAAGTGGAGCAGCAGATGGTACAGTGTCGCCATCATCCTTTCTGTACGTTTTTACACACAATGCAAGGAAAGGCCAGCAACATCCACGTGGGCATACATACGTGGGTTTGAGGAGGGAGGGGTCTCCTTCAGCTTCCAAGCCCCCAGCTGCTGCAAAGGCTCCTGTTATGCAAATTAGAGTGAAAATTGGAAAGGAAAAGCAATCATTAAAGCCACAACAAGGAGGCCCCAGGCATGTGGTGCTGGTTCATGTCCATTCAGTGGCCTTCTGCTGCTGCTGTCCTTCCCTTAGGTAGATTTCTACATCTTGGCTATCTTGCTTACTGCACGTCAGGGAAAGAACACCTCCCATGAGGAGATATTCTATATTGTGTTGAAATAGAAACCAGACTGTGTGTTATTGACGGACAGTACTTTGGAGTGACTTGGATGATATGAAACTGTATTGATACAGAAATATTATTATAATTAGAGTGTGCTGTAAATACGAAATTTGAGCATTGTTAACATTGTCATTAATGATATTGATGGTTATATTAATATTTGCATGCTGCACTTTTCATTGAATGAAAGACAATTTATTTTGGTATATAGTGTTTTGTATTCATTGTAGCAATTACCATTCAGGAAGACCCTTTTTTCTGTATTACATTGCAGTCTTTCCTTTAGCCTCTCTACTACTTGTTGTCCTTCCCTTAGGTGCCATGGTGCGAGGACTACCACTGTGGCTAAAGAAATCCTTCAAAGATAGCAGATCAAGGAGCACCAGAAAGAATTTCATCTGGCCCAGAAATCCCTCAGGCTTTTGGGGCTTTTCTGATTAAAACTGTTAACCCAGCGTTAAATAACAGAAAGGTAGCAGGCATGTGCATTGCACACTTGTACATGCACATACATCACATCTTTCCAGATCAGTATTCTACATGGAAGGATCAATCTGGACTGATTTTTTATTCTTGGGAACAATAATGGGATTCTCTTATTCAGTTTCTCCTGTAATTCCTTCTTCTTTCTTTTCATTCAATTCTAGGTTAAAAGTTTTAGTTGGAAAGGGAGCCTGATAGCTAGCAACCTTGCCAGGCTCCCTTTTTTTTTTACCTAAAAATAGGGGGAAAGAGGGCCATCCTTCCACTACTTCTCTTTTCATGAAGGCAAAAACCAGCATCTAGCTCTCCCTTTCTGTGTGCTTTTAGCAGGTTTAAACAGGGAGTCCTGGGCTGCATAGCAGATCTAGGTGAGGATGGATTCACCTCCTTTGTGGAAACTAAGCTAAAAGGCACAGGGAAACATGCCATAAGAGCAGGATTAAAAGGTAATTTATTAGCCTTGTCACTAAAGCAAAAATGTTTTTTTTAAATTTAGTTACACTGTGCTGGTTGGCAATGAAGTGTTCTCCTGCTTGCACACCATGCTGGTGCTGCTTGTTTCCCACCATTGTGTGTGCTTGGCCACCACCAACAGTTGCCTTCTTTGGGGTCCATTTGTTCCGCGAATTTTTATGTGCTTAAAGAGAAACTCATTGGATGACAGGTTTGGGGACTTTGGGGGTTCTTTTTTTTTAAAAGAACATTGTGTAAATGAGCAGCTGCCCAACACTTGCCTTCGCATGTGCCTCCCGAAGCATATCTTGGGGTCCATAAAACCAGTATCTCATTGTTGCATGGTCTCAGACTCAGTGGGTTGATGGTTCAGAGGGAGAACAGTATTCTGTGCAATTTTGGTACCACTGCATGCAAAATCAGCTGCCCAAGAGCCTCATATCTTTCACACACACACCCATTGAAAGGAAGAGCATGCATTTGCGCATGTGTGGTCAATGCACACACAAGAGACCAAAACTCATGAAATGTAAAAAACAAACAGATTAGTTCCAAACTGGCATCTCCCCAGCCAGAACAAACAGTAATGGAATAGAATTATTCTGGAACTCTCCAAAACTGAAACAGAAATTTTCTAGGTGCACATCCTTAACACCTACCTTAAAAATGATAAGAGGTTCAATTTACTAATCAAATGAATGGATATGGGTCTTCCAATATGACCTACCTTAGAGAGTTGTTATAAGAATTACTAGGATGATTATGTACAGTGGAACAAAGAAAAGGCACTCTTTAAATAGAAATACAGTTTGGTATGTCAAAGTATGTTTTGTTTATGCTAGTGGCCAGTAATGAAAAAAGATGATCTGGTTGATTGTTTGCCAGTGATCAGGAACATGGGAATTCCTCAACTAATGTTTAGGAGATATTCTAGAATAGGCATTCTACTTGCATACCTGAGACGGCGCCACAAAATGGACCAGTTTAAATTTGGGCAGACAAGGAAGTAAATGGTTGAACCTGTCTTTTCTTATTATTAGAGCTAATTGCAGTTTGGGAAAAGTTATTTAAATTGTGGAGAAGAGACAGTTTAAGATCTCTTCTCACCCAGAGAGTGACCCATTCCCAGTCTTTAATGCAACTTCCTGGGGCTCCTAATTAGCTTTAAATAAAAATATGGAAGATTCTCTTTTTTCCCCCTGGTTTGACCCAGAAAGCTGCACATATTTTATCTGGTTTTGATTAAAAGTGGAATAAACCTGTTTTTTGTTTTTGTTTCTGAGAATCTGATGCCAGACTTGGATCCCTGCTTTAGGAATCTCCTTACTTTCTCCCGTCTCCACATGCATATATGTAAATAAGGAATGGTTACAAAGACACACTAAATCTCCATCCTTGGTTTCTTTGTCCCAGTACAACAACTTGTACGCCATCTTAAAAGCTCAAAACACCATCCATGTAATACCTTTATTAGCACCAACACAAAAAATCTAACTGTATGCAAGTTTTCAGTTTCCCAAGAACTCTTAATCAGACCAGAAGTTACGAAATAAAAAGATGAAACTAGCTGATTTTAAGGAGATTTTTCAGGGCATAACAGTAATATCTCCTTATGCAGATTAGAATAGATATTCTGACAGGCAAAGAAAATTCAAGTTTCAGATTGCTGCAGGCCAGAGGCTGCAGAAACAAGAGATTGAAAGCTTGCACGCTGTTATGTTATATAAGGGTGGTCCTAAAAAGGTATTACATGGATGGTGTTTTTGGTGTTTTTTTACTTTTACCTTTACATCAACATGACCATAAACAATTTAACAACACTATGTCCTAAGCATTTGTTTGCTGTTCAGATTAAATAAAGTACTTGAACTGTGAAGCAGAAGTGGGTAAATTTTTGTTGTTGTTATTTTGTAATTTGCTCAGAAGTCTCAATGACCAACTAGCCTTACCCCTAGTAAGTGTACTTAAGATTGTAGATGTGATATTAAAAATGATATTATGTGGGATTAATATTGTGTGGTTTATTATGAATGGGCTATTATGTGGGACTGATATTATGTGGGATTGGAAAAATGAAATAAAAATTATTACATCTTTACAATATTTATATACTAAAAACCAAACCATGAATTGCTTAAATAGTACAGGACATGTTCTAGGAAATAGTTTTTACTAACAAATTTAGGAAAATTGATGGACTAAGAAGGCTGTAGAAAAGATACCTTGGCACAGGTATTGCAGGAAGTAAGTCTGCAGTGTTGAACTACAACATACTGCAGGTTTGTCTGAGTCAATTTTGAGTCAATTTCTGATTGAGACAAAAAAAAAAAAACACCCTGTCTGGAGTGAATCATACACTCTTCTGACAGACTAATCTGTCACTGTTAACAGCATTTGCTGTCCATTATTTGGGTCTGTAAGTAGCTCCCGGATATTTTTCTGCTGCAAGATATATAAATATCTACTTTTCTATCGCATGCAATGTTGCCCTGCTAGAGGAAAAGATGTATATGAAAAATCCTCAGGAATGCAGACTGAAAGTTGAATATTTACATATTTATTCAGATTTTTATATATGGACATAGCTAATATTTTATGCAGTCCACCCAATGTATTGTGAATGTGAAAACATGGGACAAGCAGTCCTGTAGCATGGAACCAACAATACTTCCATCTCTGCAGACCAGGGCTGTTTCCACATGTTCTTATATGGACGGCCCACTTACAAAATGCTGGCAGCTTTTCCCCAGGATTTCAGACATCTCAGTTTGGTTTGGTTTTCATTTTTTCGGTGCCTTTTCTGGGACTGTGGGAAAGTGCGGTACCAGAAAAGGTGCTAAAAATGGAAACCAAACAGCCTGCAACCTTTTGCAAATGGAGACGTCTGCAATCCTGGGGAAAAGCCACCAGTGTTTTGAGAGTGGGCCATCCCCATATGGATGTGTGGAAACAACCCAGTGCTTTTCAAACATTTCAAATCTGGGGAACCCTTCTGAAATTTCATATGCTTTGTTCACCCTCCTCCATCAAAAAAAATACACCGAACATTTGTAGAGAGTTTTTCAGTAGAGTTGAATTGAGTCTCAGTTCCATCAAATGGCTCCAACAAGTCTTCCTCCATTAGGACACATGACAGGGAAGAGAAGGGTGGAAAGGACCTTTTCCAGGTCCTATCACCTTCTCAGTCCACCTTAAGCAGGTCAGCTCAGTCTACCCCTAAGCTGGTCTACTCAGTGTAAGTCGCCTTTTTCCCCATCAGTTTACTTTCATGGACAAGGATTCTACCTCAGTCTTTTTACAGATATTATATTTGACCCATCCCCATGTTTTTTGCCCTCGATCTATTCTTTGTTTTATGAGAAACTACAGCCCCTCTGCTCCTTTCCAAAACTGCATACACACAAATACCATGTCAGACCACACACATCAGCATCGTTTCATGAAATCTCCAATGAGGATAGTGAAATGTAGGATCTACTTTAAAACCTTTTCATTTTAGAAGATATCATTGATTTAAATTTGGTTGCAGGGAAAAGAAGCATACCTGTGTACTGCTCCATTGGATTACCAAAGACAACACAAATGTATGGAAGCTGAGAGTATGCATGTGCTGCTATTGTGCAGCCGCCAAGCGAACTCCAACAAATAGCAGTTAGTCAATCTGATTACTGAAAAACTGGTAGCATATTGTCAACTAGTGATGACAAGATGATCCTAACCTACAGAAGTTCACACATTCCTGGGTTTAATTGGTTTTATCATGTATTTGTATAATGCTTTATTTTACTTGTTAGCTGCCATAGTGGCACTAATTGGAAAGAAAAGCGGAATATAAATTTTGTAAATAAATATATAAAATAAGCTGGCACCCAGATTCATACAAGGAGAGACAGACTTAGTGCCAAGTAGTGTGTTTATATTAGTAGGAGAGAGTCTAACCAGGGCTTGCCACTCACATTCAGAAGAATGCATGTAGGATGCTTGACTAGAACACATTTGCTTCTATTGTGCCCTGAGGTCACTTTCCTGGCTCCCTGGGCAGCCCAGGTCTCTGGAACCCACTCTTAGCTTTCAGTGGCCATAACAGTCTGAAGCAGCAATTAACATTATTCTTTCAGAGTAAATCTGTTATTATCAGCCAGACTGTTGTTGTACATTGTGGATTGTAACTTGAACTCTAATTTGGATGCTAACCTAATATTATACGCACAACATACTTTGAAAGACTTAAATTTGTGCACTTAGTCAAATTAGGAAACAAGAACAATGAAAAAATCAAATAAATCAGAAAATGTGAATTTGGAAACAATTTACATATTATGGAGTATGCATGTTGGGTCTGGTGTCAGATGTGAAGTGGGTGTATGGTGGCCTATTCAGATCAGGACTGTGGTATTCATAGAGAAAGGCCTTCAGCCTGCTCCCAAGCCATTTTCCCAATCTGAAACAGCCCCAGAAGGCTTTAGATGGCTCGTTGGGGGAATCCATGTGTTCTTTGGGTAGCTCCCCACTGAGGGAACGACTGGTTCACTTCTGTTATGCATTCATCAGCTACTTTCTTCCTAAGACAAGCCAGAATTTCAGTACTAATGCACTTACTATTAAAAGTGGGCTCCACATTTCATTTCATATGGCATGTTTATGTTCAGTAAGCATTTTATAATCAAATACACCACCTCTTAAAATACAGTAAATGTATTTGCAATAGTTCCAGGCCAGTTATAATTCTTTTGTAAACCATTTCTTACAACCATGCAGATATCAGCATTCCATAATTATTTAACAAGCCATTTATAATGAAATGGACCCCCTTAAAATAAAGTAAGCACAGTAATGCTGATGTGTTATAACTATTCTGCTCTGTAAATATATCATAAATTATTTCTAAGGTATTTTATGCAGTGCAGTAAGCTAGCCCTAGTGTGATTATATGTTATTAATTCTTTGTAACTCATTTGCAAGCCCCTCTTAAGATAAAGCATTGCTGTTTCTGGATGGAGATAGAGGAGACAATGATGAATCAAATGGGAGTGTAAAAAACACTTTTGTCATGTGCAAAGAAAGTTAATACAGGCTTGGTACAGGCTAGTTACATTCATACACAAAGCCTCTGACAACATACAACATATGATGATGAATCCATTACTCCTTCATCATGGTAGAGACCTCTGGGAATCCAAGACAAAGTCTAGAGTGAGTACGGTTGCCAGGCCCCCTCGATCTCCCAGCGGGAGATTGAGACTTGGCTCTTACCTGGAAGGGGGGGTGCGCGCACATACGGTGTGCGCGCGTGCTCCTGCAAGCGTGATGACATCACTTCTGGGAAGTGACGTCACCACGCAGCCTGTGGGGCATGGATCAGGGCTGTTGTGGGCCCCTGTGAAGCACGGGAGCATTCCTGCGCTCCTCAGGGTCCCACAATGGGCCCGATCCGCACCCATTTTGGCACAGATCAGGTCCATTTCGGAGCGGATTGGGCCCGTTTTAGGCCCCTGTGGAGCGCGAGAGCATTCCTGCGCTCCGCAGGGGCCCACAACGGGCCCAATCCGTGCCAAAACGGGCCTGATCTGCACCCATTTTGGCGTGGATCGGGCCCATTTGGGCACGGACTGGGCCCATTGTGGGCCCCTGCGGAGCACAGGAATGCTCCCGTGCTCCACAGGGGGCCCAATCCAGGCCAAAACAGGCCTGATCCTGGCTGTTGCTGTGCGTGGGGGTGTGCAGCACCACAGGGGGGCATGCATGGAAGGTGCGCGCCCCCTGCTGGCCAGGTAGGGAGGGGCAGGGGTGGCAGGGTGGAGGCGGGGATCCCCCGCCCCCTCCGGGGGTCTGGCAGCCCTAAGAGTGAGTCAAGGACATCCCCACCCCAGGCTATACTTTTGTTCTGCATTATTCCCAAAACTGATCCTGAACTTACTAGAATGTGGTCATAGGGTTAGCATCAATAGAATGTGGCACTGCCAAGTTAATAACATATAATGCCACTCAAGGCCATTCCCAGGCACCATACTTGGGGTTTTTTTGCTGCTGGGAGTAAAGTCAACAAGGAGATCAAACAGAAAATGGATTTTCCCAAATCAAACTGGAAACCAAAGTGGATGTTACTTTAGTAGTTCTATCTTTGTCCCCACACTTTGTATCCAAATTCTGTCCAGACCTCAAACCAATATCTCACTGGTAGGCAAGACAACAGACATGAACATTAGCGTCCCCTTTGAACAACATGGCCTTTGAATAAAAAATATAGCAGAAAGCTTTCTGGTGCATTACCAACACAAGCAATCACACTATATCTGTCCATATGGGTCCTCTCGTTTCCATTTCAGAAAATATTTGTTTCACCTGGAATCCAGATTTACAGCCTATATTCTGATTTGGGATGGATTATTTTCATTCCAAGTCTCATTTGAGCCTTTTGAAGTGACAGTAGTTCTTTGGAGGAGAGGGAGTAATATACAGCACAAGGTAACTTGCCACTTCTGCCTTGTCAATAACACTATTCCTTTTTTGTACAATGTAGAGCTGTATGTTTCTTTCATCTCTTGGACATTAACTTGGAGGCAAACACTGAATTTCTGTGAAGATACCAACTTTTCCAGCAGGAGTTAACTTTTCTACTTGATAAAATAAAGCATTCATTCTTTACCAATGAACATATATGCACCACTGTTTTCACTGAAATGTGAGAGCAGCCTGCTATCCCCTAGGGAGTACACAATAGCTCGATCTACTTTTCTGTGATATATTACCTTTCAAAAGCTCTTCCTTCACATACATTAAGTAACCATTTAAAAGAACTAAAACAATAGCTTATGCCTGGTAGCAAAAGCACAAAGAAATACTGGAAAATGCAGGGCAAACAAAAAACCATTAACATTTAACTCTTGGACTTTTGGGAAATATCTACAATGCAAATAGTCAACAAAAATGAAGTGAAATAATTGGGAATCACAAAAAAAGTTAGGAAGGAATTCTGTGTTCTGTTCAAGAGGCTATCTGAAGTATTTCTTTTTAAAAGCTGCAGAAGAGAACATTGATTTTATTCAAAATCATTTTTTCTCTGCAGTGGTTTCAGGTAAGTAGTGTAAGATGCTCTAATCATTCATGAAGATGCTGAGTGTTTTCTTAAGTAAACAAAGTATATCTTTATTCAGAATAAACAAAGAAAGGAATACAAGGCCTAACAGAGTCTTTCGTAACAACTTGAGCCATTAAGTTAAAACCTGGTCTTGGATGTGCTTCAAATTCTGGGGCGCTGGAACTGTAATAAAACATGAAATGGACTTGTGAATATTACAAGTAGATTCATACAAGTAGTCACCGTAAAGGGATTGTATCAGGTCCATGCTTGTGTAAAAGAAAGTGTAACACTCCAAATTTCACCATCACATCCAGGTATCCTGAAAAGGGATCACAGTGAATAGAGAAGGAATTTCCTATAGCTGTTGGTGATAAAGGGTCCACTTGCAAGAGCATGCTCATGTTCAATGAATATCCATTATTCCAGATCGGGAAATATCCAGTGCTAGGTGATAGATGACCTTTCATTATTGCTTGCTTTGTACTTGATCCTCCTTTTGAATAAGAACAAACAAAATTAAGATAGACGCATGCAAGTAGTGTATGGACGACAGTACTTTGGAGAGGGAAGGACGTGCACTCTATATATGGAAACAAAAGTGCAAAAAAACCTCAGTCTTTAGCATAAGAGATCTAGGATAGCCCTGGAGCAGCACAGCAGTTCTCATCTTAACCACCAAATCAACAGCAAACAACATTTGTACAAGCTTGCTGGCCCATTCATGCCACAGATTTGTGAACCTCCAGTTAAGAGACTTGGCTTTCAGGCACAGCTGAATGAACTCAGCACTTCCCCATTTAGAAGTTAACCACTGCAGTCATATTAGAAAAAAATGCAAACAGATATTATTAGTGTATGTATAACAGGTCAATCCCTTTTGTATACTTCTTTTTCTCTACCTTGTAGCAGATTTGATATTAGTTCATGCTTCCATTGAGACAGTTTGATGATTATACCTAAGCATGGCTCACTAAAGAATTTATTATCAAGGGATGTCTTGGGATCAAATTACACATTCTGTTTTACAGCATAGTCTCCCATGCACCCCCCCCCCACACACACACAGTTGGGAAAACAGCACTGGAGGAAGGTCCTTCCTTTCTCTGTGCCATGGTCCCAACTAAACTTGGGTCCCCGTGGTGCTTCTGAATACTTCCCATAGACAACTTGCAGCCAGCATATAGCAGCAAGTCCCTGTGATAACTATATAGAAAAGGTAACATGTAGTGTGGAACTTATACAAAAGGAACGCCAAATGTAATGTGAGTTATTCCAATAGCTCTGTGTTAACCAGTTGCTAGATAACTGAAAAAGTTACAAAATTGCAAAAGCACTAAATCTGGAGCAACGAAGCTGAAGGACTGAGCCAAACGACCATAAAAATGTTCTTTTCTACTATTTGCTCCTTCAGGATGTGACCCCAAGACAAATTGCCTGTAATTGCTGATCTTTAAAGTGCGTGACATAATTTAAACATAGGAGGAAGCAAAGGTTTCTTGATTTTACTCCATTAAGTTCCTTTTTATTGCTTTTCATTTTGCCTAGTGAAGGCCTGGGCAAGTATTATATTTCCCCTACCTTGACTATACGTTAGACTTTATGTCAGTGTAACATTAGCAGGGTTGGATTTTATTGTAATTACCAAAGCTTGTATTGCACATTAATGCTGATGGCGTTTTTTTTTTTTAATCTGCTGTGGAAATTTTAGCTGATCAATAATGTCTGTCCCAACATGGGCAACAACACACAGTAGCAAATCTCTCACGTGTAATCCCCTTTACCAGACATTCTGCATTCAATCCACAACCAAATATGCAGTTTGCATAGCTTGGTTTGGGAAGTCAGAAAATATTCCTATATTTTCACAATAAGCTGAATTTTCTCTTCACTCTTAGGCAAGCAAAAGTAATGTTATTTCCTTTCCGAGACATGGGTTTAGTGTTTCTCTGGGCTGAGCTCAGGGAGAATCCATTGTTTTATGAGCTCATCCTTTCCTGTCTTTCTTTACACCATTGATTTATTTCTTTCATTATTGTTTCACAGGACATCAAAGTTGGTCAGTGAGGGGTTCTTTTTCAGACAAGGACAATTCTATTTTTATACATCATGCAGAAATGGTGCCTCTCTCTTTATTACTACCCCCCACAACAGCCTCCTGACAATGTAAGAAGTATATTTACTGCAGAACATCACTGGCATTCAGATCTTCATCATATTATAGAATTGGGCAACCAAGATGGGTTCCATATACTTAGAACTCTTCTTCACCTACACAGCAGAAACATTTTGAATTTTCATTAATGTCCCCCACCCCTAGCCTATCTAACAGAGCAGAGATTTATGGATCAAAAAGTATGTTAACCTGGGAAATGAGCAGGCAGGGTAGTGAAGTGTATCTTCTGCTGATTGGCAGATACTGAAGATGATTTCCTATGTAGTCCAGTTCATCCACCAGAGAAAATGCAGTCTGAATTTGCAATATACAAGTGATACGGGAATAGCAGGTATCAGATCCCAACAATTTGTCTTTTAACATTTCACTATGATACCTGTCCTTTATGTGCTGGGAGGAAGGATGGTAATGTAAGATAATATAATGTACTGTTCTGCAGTATGAGACTGCATAGGCCAAAGATAAGTTAAATTAATCTCCCATAGCCAGATTTCACCCTAGGTCAGCAATGTGGAACAGGAAATTTTGTGCTTCATGAATGTGAAAAGAATTAAGAGTGGATTGGTATGTTGTATGTTCCATTTGGGGTAGGAGGAAGCAGAATTCATTGTATAGGCATATATTGCAATAAATGGCGCTGTATGAAAACACTGAAATCAGAATTATCTTATATTTATTCCTGGAGAGAACAAAGGCATCCTATCTCTAGCAAGGAATGCTTTAGTGGTGATGATGGTGGACCATGAACTGCTGGTGATTTGTCTCTAAGTCTGTATCAGTAGAGGCCTAGGACCCATTGTTCCAGTCACAATAGGGCATGTGCATTTTATTTCTCTATTACAGCATCCATACCCTTACCACACAGGCTGCTTAGAATCATTTTTTTAAAAAATCATACCATCTGTTATAACTATTACAGAGACCATTAAGGAGAGCAATTATATGAGTCCAAAAAAAATCTTACTGAATGATAAGAAAGTAACAGGCAAGAAGCCTCTTCTAAGAAGAAGGTCTCTAACAGTTTAGCTTGTCATATTTATAGGGTTTCAGAGCCTTCTCTTAACAACAGATATCTATCCCACTTCAAAGACTCAGATTCTTGGCTAACATATTATCTAATCACTAGGGGTGTGCACTGGGGAAATATTCGGTTTTCCCACTTCAGGATAACCCAAAACCCAAAGCAGCAAGCTGCTTCGGATTTAGGTTATCAGAATCGCTTCGGTATGCTTCATAATGATTCGGAGCATACCAAAGTGAGACCCCCCACATCCCCCTGAGCCCCTTTCCCCCAATCCCACTTACCTTCCCCGAAGGAAGAAGCTGGCTCCTACGCCACCCGTGCTGCTTCCTCCACCTCCACAGCGCCCAGCTGGGTGGCAGGAAAGGCTGCAGCTGGCACCTCTGCCACCCGCACTGCCACTTCCACCTCTACAGTGGCCAGCTGGGTGGTGGGGAAGGCCAGAGCATCCGCCTCCACCACCGCTGCTGCCAATGGGGTGGCATGGAAGGCTGCAGCCGGTGCCTCCACCGCCCACACTGCCACTTCCGCTGTCGCCAAGATGTCCCAGGTAAATGGGTTGGTGGTGGGAGGGAGCCCTTTAGAAAGGCCCAGAAGCTTCCCAAAGTGACCCGAAGCGCTTCGGGAAACTTTGATCCAGTATTTCAGAATCGGGGCCATCATACTGGCCCCAATTCAGAAATACCAAATCTTTACGAATCGGGCCCAGTTTGGGGTTTTTTTATGAACCGGGAACCCGAAGCTCACACCCCTACTAATGACTTCATATACCAAACAAGGTTATCCATATTTGAAACATATTCTTAAAAATTATAACAATAGTTAGTTCATTTTTGCTACTTATCAAAACAAAGTCTATGTAAAATTAGTTATCACAAGTTTCTCTGAATATATTTTGATCTTCCACCAATACATCTATCCTTGAATAATGTTGCCAGCCTTTATGAATTTAAACGTTCCTACCATTCTCAGATATTCCCTGCATATTGGCCTTGCTACATGGTATACATTGATATTAGTTAGATGGCTCTTCTCATCTACACATGGCAATACAACTGTGTAACTCAACTGTTTTATGCCCTTCTCCAAGGTTGTTCTAGTCTAAGTCTCTAGACTCCCTTTGTGGCCTATCTAGTTATGAGGTTGAGCTAACTCTGTTTCTGTGTGCAAAGGTATCTTGAATGGCTTTCTTGGTCATATCCAGCATCTGTTCTAGCTAATAATTCTAGCTATATCTATGACATTGTCATTGTAATTTGCAGCCTGAGAATCCATTTTAGACTCAAGATCCTGCAAAGTATGCTAGTGGTACAATGTGAAAACTTATCCTGAATTCTAGAGAGATGCTTCTTGATAATGCTTCTCGTAAAGCAATTTCTTTTTTTGGCTGATTGTGGTTAAAACTACTTTTCTGTGTTGGAAATTTTGAAGGTTTTTTTGCCTTTCTTAAAAATAAAATCCTGCATGTTAATATTACACACAATATGGTACTGAATCTAATGGTATAATATTAATATGAAATAAATCAATTTTTCCCTAGACAGATTAGAACAAACAGCTTCTTTGTTCCCTCAATGTCCTTTTTCTATTATTCCTTCTGGAAATCTATAGAACCTTTAACAACCATTCCATTATCATGGAATACAAAGTATATTCCTAGTGTCTAAAGAAGGGCTCACTGTCATCAAAAAGTTTTCCTAAAATTCTTTAATGTCATTGACAAAATGGTTTGGATGCATGTTAATATATCAAATTTCAACATAACACCTGTCATCTGATATATATGGGTTCAACATGTCTACACCAATGGACAGCTCTACCATACATGAGATAAGTCTGAATATTGAGCTTTACTCTTCCAGCACCTAAAAGGATCCATGTCATATATATATTGGGCTTCCCCAGAGGAAGCACATAATGAAAATTACTTTAATTGATAAATAAATCTTATCACATGTCTTATCTGAAATTAAAACACTTAAATCTGCAACACAAAGGGCTTTATAAGAGTCCCTCTTGTACCCTGCTACTGAAATTAGGCAATATAATTGAGTCACTCTCTTCATTGCTTTCCTTTGAAGAATTCAGAACTCACACAAATTACTTAGCAAAGAACTCATCAAATCTTCAGTTACAACCATATATTTTATAATAGATATTAATATGAGCATTGGATAATTCCTACCCTTTCATTTCCTCCCAAATAATGAATCTCCCATTATATACAAATCTAAATATATAACAGTTTCCCAACTAATAAAAACCTTGTGATGTGTTAATAACTTGTTACCTTGATAACTAGTGAAAGCAATAATATCTGGATCCTGTTCTTCCTTCAAATAATTTAGGGAGGCATACATTTTATCATGAAAGCAACCCTGTGAGGTAGATTAGTCTGAGACAGCTTGACTGATCCAAGGTCACCTTGTGAGCTCCATGTCTGAATGTGATGATATAGTCATTTGATAGTAATATATTGCTATACAAAGCTGATAAAGAATAGCTGATGGCAAAATTTTGATACCTAGCATGAAATGTCATACTGAAACAGAAAAGAAACAGAGTTTCTTTTCACCTTCTACAACACATTAAGATGTTGCTAAGTATAATATTGGGACTCATGCAAAGAAGATAATTGAGGAAATGTCCTTCTTCAAAAAGCCTTGCAAAGATCTCCTCAGGCTAAGTAGAAAGAAAATACATGAGGGAAAGAAAGGGGGGGGGAACCTTACACTAGGAATTCATGAATGTAAATAAAATGTAAAGAGGGACAATTTTAAAAGGAGGGTTTTACATTGGATCGTTAGCCGTAACAAATTATTCTTTAAGCTCCAAGGAACTGATATTTCTTCTGAACAGTACTTTTCAAAAGATTTCCAAGCACAGTGGTGCAGAGATTGCTGGATGGGCCCTGAAAGATGTGAGTTCAACACTTTGTCATGAGGCTTGATGGGAAATCATGAATCAAGCACTGTCACCAGCCTGGGCTCCTTGATGGGGGAAATAGGATGAAAATGGGGTCAGTGATCATATGCCCCTTTATATAGCTAACATTTTACTTACCTATTACTTCATTTATATTCTGCCTTTCTCTTCAGTGGGGACTCAAAGAGGCTTACATTGTTTTCCTGTACTCCATTTTATCCCTATAACAACTCTGTGAAATAGGTTAGTCTGACAATGGATGACTGGCTTGAGGTCACCCAGCAAGCTTCCATGACAGAATGGGGATTCTAACCTGAGCCTCCAGCCTAAGGAGGCTTCTTCCAACATAAATGGCTCTTCTGTTGGAGGAGGAGCCACTTAATTTGGAGGTTCCTTAAGATGGAGGAAGTCTCCTTGGATTTATACCAGTATCTGGAGTTCATCCACTTGCTCATCCTCCAATGTGATATGTGTTGTCATGTGTCAGCAGTGCTCTTCTGCTGTCTACATAGAATTAATAGTTCAGCCCCTATGGAAAAGAATACATGGACACAGATCTGTCTTTTAAAAATCTAAATCCTCAGAAACTAGAGGCTAGAACCTAGGACCTTATGCAAGCCATGCAGATGCTGTACCACTGAGCATCACAGCCCCTCCCTTCTCATACCTACTCATAACATCAAAGCTTATGCTGCAATGTACTCTTTTGATATTGTTGTCATTTTCCTGCAGCCGGCAGTGGCCACTGTTTTGAAACAGAAACCTCAGATGATGTTTCCATGTAGGCCAGGAGATCAAAAACTTTAAAATATCGGTTAAAGTTATATTTAAGCAACCAATGGATAAAAATCAACTTACAATGAATAATATATAAAACTTCTAACACGGTACACTCAAAAGTAAAAAATACATGGTGCATATTTGAGTAGGTAATATAAAACCACAAAGAGGAAATGTCAGAAGATCCTATTTCTAGAAGATCAAAACATCCCTCAGACTTTTATAAAGCTAACTTTACTTTCTCATATCAACTGAAAAAAGGACATAAAGAATGTATGGACACTCAGAGTTATACATGATGAAAATGCACCATGAATAAGTGGATGGATAGTAAAGCACATACTCCCATAGGAAGTCTGGCGACCAAGCTGCAATATGCAGAATAGAAAATGAGCTTGCATAACTGAAAAGTTTTCAGAATTAATTGCTAGTAAAAGGGCCCCATTAAAAGAATATTTGATGCAAGGTTTACTAGGTGAGGAAACAAAACACACTGAATAGATTCAATGTGCTGTCTCTATTTCTCCTTGCTGCAATACTGCACCATAACTTGTATAGTCACTGGCCCCATATAGAAAACTAAAGCAGCCCAGGGGAGCTCTTTCATCCCAGGAGATACTAGCCATTTGTATCACCCAGCCAAGTAGTAAGGAGAATTTTTCTACATGTTTGGCTAGACATGCAGCAAAGTTTGTAGCAGAATGTGTAATGGACTATGTGGTAAATTGATGGCCTATATGGACTTAATTGTGTGTTGACAACAACCATTTTAAGCTAGGTTGTCTAAATGGTGTGAATGGCCCCAATGGGCACAAATACCACCATAGTACACCGTAAAAGGCTTTTGAAACTTCTCAGCAGTATTGTGGACTCCATTGGCTAGTCTATTTCTATGTAAATACCATGCAATGGCCCCACTGACACTTATGCACAGGTTTGACTTGTTAGACTGCTGTTAGTATCTCCTTGTGACTTTTCAAAGTACTTAAACAGTGCAAACTGAAAACACTTTCCTGGGACTACGACCCACTGAATAAAATGAGGCACTTTTGAATATATCTAGCAATGAACATGGTGGCTGGAAAGAATTTTTATTAACTTAATTTATAGCCAGTCTTTCTCACTGAGACATGAGATTAATGAAAAAATAAGAAGAAGAAAAAATTGAACAGCAGAGATCTCTAATTTAAGAAAGTACAAAACAGTGGGGCTAGGATTAAAGGCATACGTGCAAGCATTGAGTCATTCCGTCGTGATGCGACGTCCCCCCATGGGCTAGAATTATAGAAAACAATGGAAGCAAAACCCTGTTTGAGGCAACCAATTGTCTAAAGCTTATACTGTAAAATACAGGAAGAGCTATAAAGGGAGAAAACGCTGCACTGCAATAAACAGGAGTGCATTGCAATTAGACATGGGCATGAATTGAAACACGAATCAAATTTCATGACGAATCACGCTGATTCATGTTTCACGAAACACGTTTCATGGGGCTGCAGTTTTCATGAAATTCATGACTTTTGGGGCCAATTCATTTGATTCATGAATGATTTGTGATGCCAGACAGGCTGGCACCGATCCATTGATTCCCTAGGCAACATCTGCCCAGAATGTCTGCAGACCTTTTTTTGCCATTGGAAACCCCAATCTTAGCCCAGATAATCTTGCTAGGCACTCTCCCTGCCAACTGGAGAGCTTCCATTCTGCCCTATACAGCAAGGAGCAGGAGGATTAATGCCCTAGGCAACTGAGGAGATCTGTAGCCATGGGAACACCAATCTCATCCCTCCAAACCCTGTTAGGCAGGTCTGTCTGCCAACCAGAGACCTCCTGTTCTGCTTTATGTGAGCATTTCTTATATAAGGCACAGCTCTCTGCCTCATGCTTTTCAGTTCCAGTAGACAGAGGGAGAGGGAGGACTTGTTGCAGGGATTTGGAGTGACAGAGTGGAATTGGGAGCTTTGGGCTGGATTTGCTGCTGCTTTAAACGAGACTGAAAAGCCTTTTTCTTATTTTCAGCTCTTGGTCTTGCTGGGAAGGTCATTGGGTGAAGGTGCCTTCTTTCCTCGACCCCACCCAATGTCTCAAGGCATAGCCTGGCTTTCGGACCTAGCTTGACTGAGGCCTACTTTTTTTCCTTTAATTTTCTTTGCTTACATTCTTATTTAGAGCATTTGTTCTTGCTGGCTTGTTGGGTGGGTGGAGGAGAGCCTGCTGAAGTCTCCCTGCGAGTTTGGCATCTCTGGGTATGAAGGAGGCCATTGAAGTGCCCTAGGTTGTGACAAATCACGAAACTAATGAATCATTCCATGAAACAGGACAATTTTGTGAAAGGTCTTGAATTGATTCATAATTCGTGGAATGTGACGAAACACTCGTTTTGTTTTTTCCCATTTCGTGCCCATCTCTAATTGCAATCGACTATAATCCTGCCCTTATATTATAGTTATGCTCCCACAAACAACCCACAAGTTGGCCCTGAGATCTCAGAAGGTAGTCCCAATTTCAGCGAGTTTTAATCCTCCAGTGCACAGGAGGGTTTGTTTTGTTTTAGGTTTCAGATTTTGGGGATAAATCAAGATGGGTAGCTGTGTTAGTCTGTCTGTAGCAGTGGAAAAGAGCTAGAGTCCAGTAGCATCTATAATACTAATAAAATTAGTGGTAGGTTATGAACTTTCGTGAGCCACAGTTCACTTCTTCAGATACTTTAGGGGCAAGCCTGGGACTTCCTTCAGGTAGCTAGGGTTCTTATGGGGTGGGGAATATCTTTTTTTTCTGAAAATCACTTATTTAGATATATGCACTGAGGGAAATTCTAGGAGTGTTTCCTATAAGAAACCTCTGCAGACTCAGTTCCATGGTGAAACTGGAGGCAAATTTCCCACTTTTTTTCTTCACCCAGAGGTGGGCATCATCATGGTCAATCTTATCTATCCATGGAAAGAATTGGATTTGCCTTAGTTGAATCATCACTCATTTTCAAAACTTCAGGGCTAGAAGAGAAATATATTTTCATACTAGTGGGAAAAAAGACTTTCGGTACATAGATATATTGAAGCTGAGCTCTTTTGAAAGAAAATGTTGAGAACTTATTTGGCCAAATACATCCTGAAGTGTCTTGTGTCTTGTGTTGTTGTTACAGACAGCTAATTCCTGTTTAATATAATTGTGGTAAAATGCCTTTGTGTAATCCCATTTCTGCCACTATAATATGACTGTCTATAACACTGTGGTTTAGCAGTTTTTGTCCTTACGATATCGGCTTTATATGGAGCTGAGCCATCCCAGCTATATAATGAAAAAGGCAGCTTAGCTCTGTAAGCCCCATCATCTCTCACTATATAATATAGTGTAGTTATTAAAGTAGCATTGCTAGACAACATTGTCTTCGTCTGACTACTGCTTAATCTCTATTACCTGGGGGTTAAAAGTCACGGAACGATCATGCATGTCAGTGATTCCTGCTGCAGATTGTTACTGAACCATGTAAGGTCATTTAAATGGGGAGAATTAGTTCTCAACAGCTTCTCAGTCACGAACATTATAGTCCTCTGCCCTGCTCCTCTGTCAAAAACAATAACTAGTCCTCTAGGCTTGTCAGTAAAGATATCCAAATCAAACTGAGAAGCTATAGGTATTTTCCCCTCATAGAGAGAAAATAAATTCTGTAAAAAAAATTACAGGTGAGACTGAGCTCAGTAAATATAGGTATATGATACCTCTGCAGAGAGTTGAATTAACTAAGAGGTATATTAGATAGGTGGCTCTGTAAACATCAGAAGTTGTTCAATTGGTATTTTGATATAAATAAATGCTGGCAATTTCTATCTAGATTTTCACAGTGAACACATCTCTTAAATATGATCTCAAAGGAAAAACAAGATTGCTTCTCAGTGATATCTTGAGAGGAGATTATTTGACTCATAAATTGTTGAAGAAAGGTCCAAATAAAAACGGGAAGTTTTTATTGTTGGTTCATGCTTGCTTGTGATTCCCACCTGTTAACTCTTATTGAAAGGACAGTTCATGAATATGAAATATCACAAGCCCCTTCCTCATGTGCCTTAATCACATGGCACAGCTGCCAATCCTGGCTGGAGTTGGAAAATTACCAGATGCTGCATCAAACTGACTAGCTGCCCTGGAGAAGGACTTAAGTAAAACAAAAGAGGTCTTCCGGGAGTTCCTGCATATCTCATCAATGCCCTTCTGTACCTTCCTCACCCCTCTTTCCTAAACTGGGCTATTCAGGGACTTGAAAACCCCTCCTATCCAGCAGTCACAGGACATCAAGCACTTTGCTCTCCTATAGTTCCTCCCAGATATGCTCAATCAGACCTTTCCCAAAGTATTGTCTACTTCCAGAGACAGCCGTTAAGTTATTGTTCTTTTGGGCAAGACATCATTTTTGCCCCAGGACAAGTTTTCTCTATAACTGGGCTGCCCAGCCACATGCTCTGTGTGTGTGTTCCGGACCCACTCATGCACCCTCAGATTATGTCTGAGCACGCCCTTGTCTTCCGTGAAGTGCTGGTCATTAAGCTGCTCTTCCACAGACCTCTTCCTGAAACCACTTTCCCATTTCCTCACTGGTTTCCTAATTAACCCTGTGTATATGCTGTGTTCAATTTTCTGTGCAATTGCTCTTTTACTGCTTCCTTAATTAAACCATTCCTGTTGAACACCTGTCTTTTTACTTGAGAATTCTCTAAGGAAACGATCCTGATATATATTGGTGGAGATCCTGTTGTTACCCTTTCTTGCTGCGTCTCCTCGAATGCTAATTCCTCCAACTCACAAGGAGACCCCCCCCCATTTAGGGTAAAAGATTAAATGGTGGAGAATGCAGGCATCATCCTGCACCTCTAAGTATTGAGAGTCAACACATGAGCCTTAGATTGCAGATGTATGGAGACTTCCCCAGAGAAATTCTCGCAGAAAACTCCCTTTTAATTTCTTTGGCCCATGTCATTCAGCCATACCTACTGGTACACACATCTGTCTTCCGTGGGAGCTGTCCCCACTTTGGGCTATTTTGGATTGGTTGAAAGTTAGGAAAAGGTTTCCCTTTGCCTTTCAGAACTGGCCATGAGCAGCTATTTTACACTTGGTAGTGGAAGAGACCCTCCCACCCACATCACAGCCTTAAGAACGACTCTGTGCATACAGATTTGTTAGGGTTTAGCAATCTTCTGGACTGTGCAGGAACATCTCTTCCCTCTGAAAAATACATTTGGGTCCACCGTCCAGAATGCCAAACAGAAATTTGAGGTGGCTTTAGCCCATGCTCAAGCTTCCAAGCAACGACTTGCAGCATTACAGCAGCACCTTTTCCAAGCCCAACAGCAGCTCAGTATCTAGCTGCCCAAGCTAAAATTCAGTGCACTGAAGTCAGCCACAAGGTATGCCAAAAAAAAAAAAAAGACCGAGTCCCTGGAACAGCAGTTAGGTCTTCAGAGAGCCCTAGTAGCTTCAGTTCATCCAGAGACTCTCCCAGATCTCTCCAGCTCAGCCCCCTATAAGCCCCTGACAGAGGATGCAGTCCCCAAGACCTCTCACAAAATGCCAATGGTGAAGGGAGCTGAAATTGGACAGACCAATGTAATGGTCCTAGTTTTGGCCCTACATGTCCTTGCCAGCCTGCTCCCAGCCAAAATTAGCCTTCAGCTCCCAGGCAGGTACAAAACACCCTGGAGCAGCCCTGTCATCACTCACCCCAGCCACTCACTTGGGACAAGTACTGCAGCATGGTTTGGGCATAGCTTAGAGACATTGGGAGCAACATGACCCAGTTCAATATGAAGCCCACATCCATGCTTGTAACCTCCCTTCTCCAGTCCATGAGGGGTAGGCCAAGTAAACTTCCCAGCCATAGCTGTCCTAGCAGGAGCACTAGCACTTTTCAGTCAGCACCTAGACATAGAAGACTTGCACTAGAAGTGCCCGAGGTCCATGCCCGTTCCCCAAGGAGTTATGGCCAAGCTAGTGCCTGATAACTGGGTGATGCTGACAGTAAAGGTAGGTATTGGGACCTCCAGGAACAAATCTGCTACTCTTCTCATTGACACTGGAGCTTTCCTCAACGCCGTGCTGCATGTGGAAACCCAACCATGAAAACTATGGCCCTTGCCAGATTTGGTGGTGGAACACACAGGGTTAAACTCTGGGAAGATGTTCTTCTCTCAGTAGGAAACCTTAGCATCCCCATCACTGCCTGTGAGGACTGTAAAAGAGAACAAAGCATGATTCGCACCCAGAACCCAACAGAGCTTTCCCCAGATACTCCTAAAAGAAGTCTGGCAGATTGGCAGAGTAAAATAGAGGAACTTACAAGACCAAATAGGGAACAGACTTTAGAAATCAAGTACTTTAAAAAGAAAAATCAGAAGCTAAAGAAAAAATTAGAAGCTTACACAAAGATAGAGAGCAGCTTGAATGTTAGTTTTTCAAGATGTAGACCCATATGAAAAAATAAGAACTGAAAGAACCAGTTTAAAAACATTGGTGCAAAATGTTATAGAACTCCAGAAAATCACTAGGTCTAGAATAAAAACTTTGGATGTCCCCTCAGCACAGAACGCGGAACTAAACAGGTTTAAAGTCAGTGGAATGAGTGACCAAGCTTTGTCACCCTTCGTGCCTGCTTCAGCTTCCCTGTCACAGAACCAGGAATTCACTCTAGCCTCTGACCATGCACAGAGTTTGGAATCTATTACCCAAACCCTCACTACAAATCTCTGGACCCACTGTGACTGTGCCCTCTTGCAATGATATTGCAAGCCAGATAAAACCTCTTCCTTTTGTCCTCTCCCAGGCTGAGATAAGTCCAAATAGAAAAGATGATAGGAAATGTTCCCACTGAACCAACTCAGAGTTCAGAATGGGCCTAACTAGGGATGTGTGCTTCAGATTTCTGATTCTGGTTTTTAACCCGAATCAGGCCTGATTTGGAAAGATTCGGGATTCCTGAATTGGCCCTAGCATTGCTGAGATGATTTGTGAATCCTGAAGAAAAGCTTTAGAAGCAAATTGTATTGCTTCAGGAGTCTTTGAGTAAAGTGACAGCAACCATGCCTGCAGAACTTTTAAAGCTATTTGCATTGCAAACAGCAAGAAAAGTGCTGCTTGCTTTCAAATGTCCTACCTTGCCACTTCCCCCATCCGATGAGATGGGGAGGAGGGCTCCCTCCTACCCCTCCCTTCCTCCTACCCCTTGCAAGCGGTGAGAAAACTGTTGCTTTGCACTTTGGTGTGCTCTGTAAAGATTCTTGAAACTTTATGGAGCATACTGAAGCGGTTTAAACACCCGAATCCTGAAGTGCCTTGCTGCTTTGGAATTCAGGTCATTCCGAATTGTTTTCCCGCTTCGGGTAAACCCAAATCTTTTTCGGGTGCATACCCCTAGTCCTGACCTTGGGATGGAGAAGCCCCCCTATCTATTTCTACTGGAAATGCCAGGAATTAGACCTGGGATCTCCAGCATACAAAGAAGGCATTCTGCAAGCTGGCTGCTTTCTATGTGAAGTGTTCTCAAAGACAGATGTCAGCCAGAAAGTTAGAATTTTGGAAGGTTGGAGTTTGATAATATTTCTCAGCCTTGGAAGGGTGTCTGAACTCTCTAGTCTGAAAAAGAGTCTGGACTTAATGATGTTTTGAATTTCTCAAGGGAGCAGAACAACCGGTTAAGTTGCCTTGCTGTTGACTTGATATCACCTTTTTTTTTAAAAAAAGCAGGACAAAGTGTGAATTTGATCAGAGGGACTTATGATGGTGGGCATTTCTTGAACTGCCCAACCATGCTTTTCAAATCTATGCTGCCACTCTACTTTAATAAAACTTAGGCAGACATGTTCTTTCAAACCCATTTTTTTCTGTCAGAACATATACTTTTAAGAGTCTCTCCCCTTTTAGCTGGCATGGCCTGCAGAGTACACTCAGGGAACTAAGCATTCACCTTGGTAAAGCTTAAATCTTGCTGAACTCCCACAGGACACCTTCAACTAGGATTGCCAACTCCAGGTTGGGAAATTCCTGAAAATTTTGGGCTGGAGCCAGGAGAAAGCAGGGTCCAGGGAGGGACCTCATTGGGGTACAAAGCCATAGAATCCACCCTCCAAAGCAGCCATTTTCTCCTGGGAAAGTGATATCTGTTGTCTGGAGATCAGTTGTAATTCTGGACAATCCCATCTGGAGGTTGGCAACCCTACTTCCAGCAGTCCTATTCATTCCCAAGGATCTACACCACATGTGAATAAGTAGTTAATACATGGACCAAGCTAGATGCGAGGCCAGAATATGTGATTGTTGCTGAATATGGTAACCAAGCATTATGGCCCTCCTTCATAACATTTAGTAGAATTTACAAAGTTTTGACATCATGACCTTCCACATCTTCCCTTCAGTGCCAGCCAAAAATGTGGTAAGGGACAGCAATTGATGGAGAGTGTCACGATTTCAGGATGTGGATAAGTTCCACCAGATGTTATAGAAGGAAAAGTGATGCTTTTAAAAGTGTGCTTGTGAATTTTGGCAGCACATATACATTTAGCAAAACATTTAGTTTGGCCTGAAGTCACAAGATTGAGTGTTATTGACTATTTAGCAATCATATCAGATTTAGAAAATCACCACTGTGCATTCTTTGGTGCATTGGAAGTCCAGTGAAGATACTCTTAAGTCAGTAAAGATACAATCCCAAAAGTGTTCACTACTTTATAAATAAAAGAGAAGCATTGACAATCCAATTTCACTTTCATTTCACAGCAGGCATCAAGTTGCTTAAATGGACAAGTGAAAACTCCAGCTGTTTCCTCGCATGTGTCTATATGCAAGATTAATAGAGTCAAAGGGCAAAGTCACACATCTGAAATCAGCCCTTGGCCACCTCAGCATGGGGGCCACACTGGAAGTGATTTTGTGCTAGTTCTAGTCTGCAAACACACAGCAAGGTATCAGTTGTCTTGCCAGCAGATAACAATGGGTGCAACCTGGTATTATTAGATTCAATAACAATAAGGTGATCGAGTGATAAAGTGATAAGTAATTTACTTAACCCTGCACAGATTAAACTTCCCACATAATTTGAAAGTTTTTCTGGGGAAATTTGTTTATGCAGGTTTAGGACTAACATTATGATTTGAAACTACCAATAAGAAATTTCATAAGGTATATATTTCTAATTGTATTTTCTTCTGTTTAAGATTTGCTACAAGGTATAGCAATTAAATTGACAATGTATTAGTTGAGTGGGGAAGTTCTATTTTTGATTAAAATGACTGAACACAATAAAACGAGTCATACCTAGGATCTCCAAGGAGCCCCATGGCGCAGAGTGGTAAGCTGCAGTACTGCAGTCCATGCTCATGAGTTCGATCCTGGTGGAAGCCAGGTACAGGTAGCAGGCTCAAGGTTGACTCCGCCTTCCATCCTTCTGAGGTCAGTAAAATGAGTATCCAGTTTCCTGGGGTAAAGTATAGATGACTGGGGAAGGCAATGGCAAACCACCCTGTAAAAAGTCTGCCAAGGAAGCATCATGATGCGATTTCCCCCCCATGGCTCAGTAATGACTCGGTGCTTGCACAGGGGACTACCTTTACTTACCTAGGATCTCATTTTGTTCTCCCCACATTGTCGAGTTTCTTCTTGTATATTTGCTAAACGTGGTTGTATTTTTGCCTGTATATACGTTAAGCTAAACTGAAAAGAACCTCCCGGGGAACAAACTTCAACCAATACAGTCAATTGATATACATCAAATATCTATTCAAATCAGCGTATAGAAAAGTGCAACAGTGCAGAAAGTGCCAAAAATCATAAATAGTCCAATGAATGATCCAATAAATAATCTCCAATAAATACAGAGTAACATGATCATAACATGTTAAATCTTTAGACAATCTAAAGACAAATCTTTACTCTCAGCATATACTGATTCCCCAGGATGAACCCCAGATCTGATCCAGGCAGCTAGACTCTGCTGGGCCAAATTATATAGCTGTATGCAGCCACTGTAGGCAGTCTCAGCATAGCCAAGCAGCTTGGAGCAAGAAGGCAGCAGTGTGAATGGAGCCAAGCTCCTTTCAATGAACCAAGCTCCATACCACTGCAGGAGAGTGGCACAAGGCTGGTGTGTTCTCATCCCATTCTATCCCTTTCCCCGCTCTATCTCCAAAAGAGCCATTCAAGCTGCCATCACCTTTTAAACTTTGTGGCTTGACAAGTTCCCCACTCCTCACATCAGTGAAGGGATTCTCAGGATTCTCTGGTTCGACATTGAAATTCTCAGGTTTGACATTGGTTCCCTTGCTGGAGTTTGGTTCTGTTGGGATTTATTGGTTAAACTTGCAAGGGAATTAATGTTGAACCAAAAAATCCCAAGTAACAGGGACAGGGATAAGCCGTGGAGTTTAAAAGCCTTGGAAATATTTCCCCATAGGAAACTATAAAGAGTGGCTGGAGGCAGCTCGTTTAGGGGCTCACAGAACTGGACCCCAGGATTCTATCTTCCTAAAATTTGGGAGTACTTTAGTGGACAGTCAGGAGTGGGTTCCCTGCAAACTGGGTGGAGTTTCCTTAAAAAATGTCCCTCCAGCCCCCGAGATATTTTTCTTCAGAGAGAATAATGGCAGATTAAATCTGGGATTCCCTAAACAGATCAGAAAATCTGATCTTGATTTCAGGAATACCATATCTTTTAGATATCCCTGAAACCTGGATCTGGATCACCCAGGTTTTGGGGGGAGGGTGCACACTCTGTTTGCTTTTAGGCTACAAAGATTCATCTATTTTTGTGAACTCAACATGGAAAAGGAAGCTGAAGACAGAACAAGTGTGGCTGAAGGAAGGTATTATGTTAGGAGTGATCATGTTCAGCAACTCCTTTTCCCCCAGTTGTTTTACAGTAAAACAAAAAGTGCTGGGAGTTCTATTCAAGATCACCCATGTAACGTGCAATTTGGCAACTGTGTTCTGAAATTAAAAATGGAAAATATAACATAGAAGTATTTCTGTTTCCAGTTGTCACATATCATTCACGCACTCTGCTGGAATTATAGAAGTTAATGGATTGCAGCATGCACCTTTCACTATACAATTACAATCTTAGCTAAAATCTTCCAGATGCTATTTCTTAGTAATTTTCATAAATCATTCTATACTTCATCAATCTATGTAAAACAAGGACTTGCTAACAGGCCTTCTTCCTATGGATTTCTGTTCATAATTTTCTTCACAGTGGGTCTGTCTTGTCAGTGGATATATTTTGCAATAAACTTGATCCTCATATATAATCAGATACATATTCTTAAATCAGTTCAAATGCTATCTTCTAACTTAAAGGTCCCTATGCAAGGACCGAGTCATTACTGACCCATGCGGGGACGTTGCATCACGACGTTTCTTGGAAGACTTTTTACGGGGTGGTTTGCTATTGCCTTCCCCAGTCATCTACACTTTACCCCCAGGAAACTGGGTACTCATTTAACCGACCTCGGAAGGACGGAAGGCTGAGTCAACCTTGAGCCGGCTACCTGAACCTGGCTTCTGCTAGGATCGAACTCAGGTCATGAGCAGAGCTTGGACTGCAGTACTGCAGCTTACCACTCAGCGCCACAGAGCTCTTATCTTCTAACTTACCTTTCTATTATGTTTTATCTTGCTTTTCTAAGCAGTAGTTATACAATGAAATTATTGTTTTTATTTATTTGTTTAATAAAATTAAACCCTACCTTTCTGCCCTTACATACTAAGGTGGCTAGCAAATTAAAACATAGATAATAAAACCACATTTTAAAGCAATTTAAACTACCCAAAACAACAACAAACAATTAAAACATTTTAAAAGAGCTAAAAACATACAAAGCCATAAAACAATATAAAACAATAATTAAAATATTTAAAATAATTAAAACATTGGGCAAGAAAGAGGGATCATTGAGGGAACACCAAATAAAACAAAAAAGTATTAACCCGCTGGAGGAAGACGTCAATAGAAGGGGATAGACAAATCTCCCTAGAGAGAGAGTTAAAGAGTTTTGGTTCTATGACCGAGAAGGCCCTTTGCAGGCGAGTGCTAAATGGTGGGAGAAGAGCGGGAAGGGGCACGGCGACAAGAAACACACAGACACAGTGCTGGAGGTAAAGAGGCCACAACTTTATTGAGATTACAGCTCGGGAGCAAAGACGTGCATAGAGAACAGATCTGAGCATCGGTTGACCCGTCTGCCAAGCCGGTGAGCCACACACCCCCTCAGACCCCTGCTGAGGGGGGGAACCATGGGATGACAGTCAGTGGGATGCCAGGTGGGTGTACACCCCTGTGTGGATCATCCCCTGTCACCTGGGAGTGAGGTGGACTGACAGCCCCCGTCTGGGCATGCACCGGCCATTCCTCACTCCCCAGACCCCTTATGGGGATCCCCATAATAGGGAAACTGAGCCTGAGGGCCCTGTTTCCCCCCAAACGGATCAGTGCCTAATGCCCCAATCCGCAGCCTGCTCTCTCCAAAGTTGTGACAAAAGGGAGGGCTGGGTGGGATGGCACCACAGGCCAAGTGCTGAGGGGCAGGGATCAGCTATCCCACCAGGGGCCCACGCCGGATGTGCCTGGGCGGAGTCACCTGGTCCCTGGACACTTCCTGCCCCTCCACAACATGGTGGCCACCATGCCGCTTCCCGCTCGCCTCCCCCCACATCGCCCGCAATTCAGGCCCCCAGGTGAGTCTGGGAGCCATTATTTCCTGGAAGACAGGAGCAACCAAAGAAAGGCCTCTGAAGATTACGTCAGTGTAGGTTCATAACAGAATAGGCTTTCAACCTAAGAGATTATGCATTTCAGAGGCATCATACTTGATATAACAAATGAGGACACATTTTCTCTGTCCTGCATTGTTTTAGATGAGATTCACATCTTGATGCATATTCAAATGTGCATCATCATTCACATTCATAACCAACTGCAAACTAATTGTTTCTGTATGCATAACTAGAGCTACACAATACTGTATTCAGAGCAGAGCAATATGAATTTTTATTTGTTTGTTTATGTCATTTATAATCTGCCTTTCTCACTGAGACTCAAGGCGGATTACACAGTATGAGATTAGTGCAATCAGTATCAAGTACATTTCAATACAGTATCAAGGACACTTCATAAACAATACCATAGGGTAAATTTAAAAGACATAGTATTAGCAAGAATCAAATATAGAGTGGGAAAAATACTGAAGCAGAACATAATCAATTCTAGGACTAACATTAGACAACATGGAGCACTGGTGGTACATAGGAATACATATTTAAAGCAGCAGATAATATGTAAGGCAATATAGTGATGAAGTCTATGGTCCCTAACAAAGCATTTGAGACCCCTTCCCAACAATACAGCCCTCCCGTTTGAGTAAAAAGCCTTTTTGAATAGTTTGGTTTCGCATCATTTATGAAAAGCCAGGGGAGTGGAGGCTCTTCTGATTTCCTCAGGTAGGTAATTCCACAGGATAGGGGCCACCACAGAGAAAGCCCATGTACAGGCTACTGCTGATCTTACCGTGTGCAGCCTGGCACCTGCAGGAGACCCTGTTCTTACATCTTAACTTATTGGTACATTTAGTTGCACATCTGAATGCACATGAAAGAGGGAAACTACAAGAGATGCCCAACATGTGTTCTTCACGTGTCAGTTTCCTGACAATTTCTATGGGAAATGTAGTCAGAAAGAACAGCCGCTCAACCACTGGGGAGAAGAGAAAGAAAATCCCTGCCACTGCTTTGCATTGAAGTCAAAGATCTTATTGAGGAGGGCAGCCCAGGAAGCCAGCAGCTAGCCCTTGCATGCCCACCTCACCATGCAGTGGTGATGCCCAGTGCTCTCTCCTCCTCCTGTGCCCAGCCAGTTGCAGCAGCCCCAGCCACCAGCTTCTGCTCAGGGACTGAGCGAATGCTGCGCATGCTATGCTGCCTCCCTCAGACAGAGGGCTGTAGCATAGTCCACTTAGAGCCAAACTAAAGTGACGTCTTACACAGGTTGGACACTAGTCGGCTTCCCTCAAGTTTTGATGGGAAATGTAGGCGCCCTGGTTTTACAGCTTGGCTCTCCATTACAGCTGCAAGACCAGGATGCCTACATTTCCCATCAAAACTTGAGGGAAGCCGACTAGTGTCCAACCTGTGTAAGACGTAATGAATACACATTCATTATTTGAACACAATGCATGAAGTTGCTTTATACTGAATCAAACCCCTTGGTCCAGCAAGGTCAGTATTGTCTATTCAGACTGGCCGCAGCTTTCCAAGGCCTCAGGCACAGGTTTTACCTCTCCTTTTTAAAATGGAGATGCTGGGGACTGAACCTGGGACCTACTGCATGCTAAGCAAATGCTCTGTCAGTGAGCTGCAGCCCCATACTACATCTTTGCTAAATGGAAGGCAGTAGATGAGCTGGATTAGAACCATTCATTAATTTACCTGATGATGAAACTCCTGCTGTGGAGCGTTTCAAAGAAAAAAAATCACCTCCTCACATAAAGAAAACTACCTCTATTAATCCACCCTGAGCTTGTGATTGAAACTAAGCTACAGCCACAGTCTTTTATGGGAGCTGTGCCACTAGTTTGACCTCAGCAACAGATACATCCACCTCAGGGTCTGAACAAAGCACACACATACACCCAATGTGGCAAGCAGCAGCTAACTAGTTAAGCAATTATTCCTTCTCAGTCATTATTTACGTCAAGTAATTCATAACAACAAGGATTGATCAACACACCTGTTATGTTTCTTTCCTGATGGTGGTGGTGGTGGGGAGACAAATCACTATGAAATGCTTGAGAGGCCTCCTTGAAACAGTTAATCTGTTAGAAAATTAAAAGTGCTTACATTCCAAAGCAAGAAGCCATTAAGAAACTGCATTAAGCAACATTATATGGAGTTTAATTGGTCTGACTTCCTTTTCAGGTAAAAAATTAAGGAAGTTATTTTACTGCTCAGGACAGTTTCTCCGCCCCCTCCAATCTTCCTTGTTTGATAAACATCCTGCCTCCCCCCACCCCTTCCCCCAGCTTTGCTTTTCAGTCGCAGCTCAAAGAGCAGAGCAAACTAGGCCTAACCTCGATTTCCTGTGTTGAACGTGCAGCTGCCTGATGGATGGTCCCATGAATTATGAATGAAAGGACCTTGTGTGCATAATCATGCTGATGTCTCTTTATTAATTCATAAAGCAGCTGCTGCTACTGCAACAGCAGAGAGAGGCAGCTTCAGTCTCCTCCCCTTGTTAGACTCCCTTCTTTCCTGGCTTTTCACATTCACTGTCTCTGCACCAGCTTGGCCTTTATTAGTCAGTGACAACATCTCATTCCCCCCACCCTTAAAAAAAGGCCGCTCTTCCCTCAGTGCTCAGGAAAAGGCTGAGCTCATCAGCCAGCCATCAGTTAGGAGGAGTGAGAAGGTTCTTTAATTCCCAGCTAAGGTTGCTTATTAAAAAAAAAACCCTTAATAGGAGTACTAGAGGCCACGACTCATTTCAATTAGTTTTAATTGTTTTCAGATGCTGCTCTGCATGCTTCATTTACTTCTACAATCAACACTACATGCTGTACAGTGAGGTTTGCCACCAGAGAGAGGGAAAATATATCAAAAGATCCCCGAGGAAACGATGAAAAATAATAAGATGGTTACCTATGTGTGGATATGCTTTCCAGTGAAATGAAACAGAAAACCCAGGAGAGTGAATTTTAAAAAATCTGTTCATAAAGTGATGCAGATTCAAGGAGGTTTACTTAAGCACTTGAAAAAACAGGTGAGCATATTACAGCTATGCAGAACATTCTCATTCTCATTTGGACAAGAATCAGAAGACATCATTGCCCAGAAGAAATAAAATCATTTGCTCACGTGCTTTCCATTGCATATTTGTTTGTTTGTTTGTTTGTTTGTTTGTTTGTTTGTTTGTTTGTTTGTTTGTTTGTTTGTTTGTTTGTTTGTTTGTTTGTTTGTTTGTTTGTTTGTTTGTTTGATGTTATTTATAGTCTGCCTTTCTCACTGAGACTCAAGGCAGATTACATAGTGTGAGATTAGTACAAATCAGCATCAAAGACATTTCCATACAGTGTCAAGGACATTTCCACAGACAATGCCAAAGAGTAAATAAATACAGTGTACAAAGACACAGCATTAACAAGGATCCAATACGGAGTTGGAGAATTGCTGAAACAGAACATAATTAGTTCTAGGAATGACATTAGACAACATGAAGCACAAGTAGTATATAGGTGTACAAATTTAAAAGCAACAGATAATATGTAAGGCAACATAGTGGTAATGATAAGGGTTAAATATCTGCTCTACTATGGAAGCTCTCCAGGTGACTCTGAGCCTGTCAATTTCTCAGCCAAACCTATACTCATAGGGTTGTTGTTATGGGGATTAAGTGGAGGAGGGGAGAATCACATGAAAACCTACTTTGAATTCCAATCAGGAGAAAAGGGGGGTATAATTTTTTTAGTGTTTACTTAACGTTAACAAAAATTATATTTCTTCAGAGGAGTTAGCCATGTTAGTCTGTAGTAGCAAAATCAAAAAGAGTCCAGTGGCACCTTTAAGACTAACCAATTTTATTGCAGCATAAGCTTTCGAGAATCAAGTTCTCTTCGTCAGATGCATGATACAAACTGGTTTGTATACAGGAATAGTATAAAGGACCTGTGAATATGTTAGTCAGACATTTAAGAATTTACAGCCTGGAATTTAGCTTGTTTACTTGGATGTAAGTTGTGAGTTCAATGGGACTAGCTCATGCAAAATGTGGAGGAGGAGTTTACAGCCAGTCATCATTAGCAAATCTAATAGCATTATTTTCAGGGCTAGAATTGAGAAATAGGGTGGTTCACTTATTAGCAGAAGTCACATGTGAACACACATTTCTGCTACCAGCTAATTTGTCCGTAGTCTAATGATCACCAAGGTAATCAAGCTGTATCTGGGAAGTACCACTTCAGAATAGTTGCTGGCAGATTTAAAGCCGAGTCATGCCACTTTTATCTGCTTCTTCCCTGTTTAGGAGCCCAGAAAGAATTTTATTACTGTGTTTCACTCGTGACCTTCAAATGTGCTGTATAGTTAAAAGAGTATTCTCCGGAGCACATGGGGTTCCTAAAAAAATAAATAAATAAAATGGAGGTGGATTAAAGCCTATAATTTTGAATTGCATACAGATGAGTATAGAACACCATTGCTGCCATAGGAGTAACTGTGTAAAGTGTTCCTGAGGCCCCCAACCCAAATGAAACAGAGATATAAAATGCATGGAAATATTTCAGAGACCTTCAGATATTCGACAAACAGTCAAAGCCTTAAAGAGATCTAGCGTGGACCAGACTCTTAGGCTGTAAGGTAACTAAAATTAGCTTCCCCATCACCCAATTTCATTAATTAGTGGGATCTAGTGGTGACAGAGAAGGCTTTTGGTGGGTGCCATTATAAGGTAGCATCCTGAAACACAGGGATCCATGGAAAATGGAGTTTGCTTGTCTTCAGCATCTTTGTACACTTCCACAGATATACAGAACAATGCCTAAACATGTTCTTCTCATGGTTCCTGACATCCCTGGATGCTGCTAGAGTCTATATTCCTCCCTTTCTCTAACTGCAGCTAGTTTAAAATAGGATAGCTTCACTATTAATTTATAAAAAACACAAATCCAGGAATTTTCACACTACAAATTTGATCATTTTTTCATTAGTTAGAAGCATTAGAAATGATAGTTTGGCGAGCGTATAAGCTGCCTCTGGTAGATTCCTAGAAAAACAGCATAAAATTGCTGAATAAATTTTTTCACAAAATTCTCAGCATGTGAAATCCCCCTTTTAGCTATTCTTCAAAATTCCCAACACAGACACATATTAATGTCTTGCTGTTTGGATTTTGTAGTAACAAAAGCCAATTCATACCCCTTACTCTGAACTGCCTGCATTGCTCTAAGTTACACTGTCCATGGCCAAATCTAATTAGCTATGTGCATTTGTACCGGGAAGGGCAGGGAGGAGACCTACTTTAAAGGGGGGGGGATGCATTAAAAGTGCTGCCTCTTCTCCACTCTAGAGCACTTCTCATGTTGCCAATCATGATTGGTTTACTTTAGTTTATTCAGCTTAACAGCCCATAGGCCATACACTGTAACAAAGTTTAAATATTAAAAATAACAGTTAAAGAAAAGCAGCTTTTGCAAAGGCTACGTAGTAATAAGACTTAATTTTAAAGAGTCAAGAATGTTTGAATGCTTCAGTAGCCAATTTTTAAGGAATCATGCTGTTAATTCATCAAATTGTAGAATTTGGAATACTTCCATGTCTTCTTTTGCTCCATCACAGTGTCCACAGATGCATGCATATCACTTGAGTACCACTCAATAATTCCTAAGATGATGACTCAAAATAGAACATGTGAACTGTCTCCACTGAAAAATACTTAGTTTGAAATGTCAGGCTTTAATCTCCTAATACTTGTATCTATAAACAACTGTGCTTTTTACTGTCCTTCTCTTATCCTTTCCTCCCATCCTTCTCCTTCCCCACATTCCTTATGCAATATTTCAGTTCAAATATATGTTGCTATTGAGACAAAAATGATTGTGAAGAGTCCATGTTGGGGTCAGTGGCTGGGTTGCCAATTGCTTGGAGAGAAAAAACCAGTACTGTCTCTTTAATAGAGGTTTAAAGGGATGTTATTTACCAAATAATATTATTTATTGCCATACTATAAAAACCTTCCTCTGCCCATGTTCACATGTTAAGCCTCAGTTAATGAGACAGGACAATTTTTCTTCAAGCCTGTCAGCAATCCGAGTCAGTGGGTGAATCCTTTATATCTTCCTTCCTATCTGGAATGAGCACACAGTGAGCTTAAATGTACACTTATCCTCTGCATACACATACTCTTACACAAACATTATCACTATATGAAGGACAAATAATAAATAGCTTAAGTAAGCAGCAAGCCTAGGCAGGTCTACTCATAAGTGCAGAGTGATAGCTGAAGCAGCAGAGTGATAGCTTGAGAAATAATACCTTTTTCCAGAAGCAATATAGTGGCAAATGGAAAATATATAGCAATGTTCATTCATGGAAAAGTTGGGCTAACCTTCCACAGGTGTTTCTAAGTTCACCTAACAATCTGCCTCTGCATTGACTCCATCTATCTGTTTATATCATGCTCATCACCATGACATCTGAGTGTTTGCGCTGGAAGGCACCCTGCTCTGCCTCTAGCATTCTAGCACATTCTCCACTATATCACTTTACTTTTTCTGTCACGTCCTCCCAGAGTTAATCTATCCTTCATGCGTGACCTCAGTGCTCATTATTAAGACACAGATAGCGTAGTCAAATGGCAGAGAGCCACCAAACTGAATGTAACAAAGCTTGCTCAAGCTATGCAGCCTCTTGCCATACATGAGAAAGAAAGGATAGAAATAGGTCAATGGCAGTTGCATGAAATAAAAGGAGGGAATAAAAAAAGCAAAATGCATTTTAATTTCATTTCAGCTGAAGTTGAATATATGCTTAATCTTCTGTAGAACAGCTGAATAAGTGAATATCACTTTTTTAAAATTATTTATTTATTATTTATTTTGTCACATTTCTAGACCACCCTCCCCGTCAGACGGGCTTAATGCCAATTCATTTTATGACATCTCAAACATCATATAAGAATCAACAAAAATATCAAGATAATTGCAATAGAAAGCACTTAGGTTTTAATAATAAACCTTAAAGACAAAGTTATGAGGCCAGAAATCCAGCAGGCTACCCAGAGTTTTGTACTACATGTTACATGATATCTAACAACCTGCTTGGCAGAAATTGTTGGTGCATGCTTAGTGCAGTAAGCTCTTGGCTCTTAAGAAGTTCTCTTCAAGCCAAGGTGGCAGACCTGGGAAGGTGAGAAAGGCAGAGAGATGTAGACAAGACCTTCAGGAAAATGATGGAGGTGTCCCTCTCCCATGCTGAAAGCTCGTCAGCTGTCACAGAAAATAAGTGTCTTGGATGCCATACTAAGGAAGAGGGAAATAATCCCCTAGAAGGGTTTACAGATTTGTTTGCACAATACTGTGAAATGAGACCCAGTGTAGTCCAGTGGTTAGAGTGTTGGATTAGGATCTGGGATATTGCCTGGAAGCTTGCTGGGTAACCTTGAGCCAGTCACTGTCTCACAACTTAATCTTCTTCACAGGGTTGTTGTGAGAATAAAATACAAGAGATGAATATGATGTTGTCAGGTGCTTCGGTCCCTTCTAGGGAGAAAAGCAGAGTATAAACATCTAAACAAAAATAAATATAGTCATGAACTCCAATAAAGGAAATGGAGGCTGCTAGATAATATGTTACTGTTGTTCAAGGTAGCATTTCAGAAATGCTACAAATAGCACATGTAGAGTCTGAATGCATGAAAAGAGATGGTGAAGGTGGGGAAAGTGTTTAGGTCTTTTGGGCATGAGAGTAATGCCTGGACATACTGAACCTGTACCAAAAAGATGAGCTTTACCGGAATTGAAATGGAACCAGACTGTGGGCATTTAATAACAAAATAATTGCACAATAGATTTTAACTGACTTCTAAAAAAAATAGGATATGAGGAACACCTGGAATGACTCGTCCCTGCAGGGTGATTATAAGCATGTTTCAGATGATAAAGACAAGGACATATTAGAACTTGTGAACTTTCAGAAATTACTTTCAGAAAATAGTGACAACTATTTAGAGACAGCAAAGAGTCATATTGTTGTAATAATATAGATTAAAGCACATTATACTAATCAATACTAAGCTAATATATGGCTTGTATTCTAGGTGAACTTTTAAACTTTTCATGAACTGTCTGTGCATTTTTAGAGTGTTAGGTAACTAAAACTGGTACGCTTCAATCTTTTGACAGCTAATTAAAAATAGTGGACTCCATCTAGATTAATGTTTCTTTATCAGAGACTGGACCAATAATGACCTAGTATCTTAACTCTTCCTGTCATTTCTCATGGATTTATGGCTTTGTTTTGCAAGTTAGCTATAACGTCATTTTTGGCTAATTAGAAGGTTATACAATAGAAATTATGAATCTTCAACGAAGCATTAAACCAATCATAGCTTGCTTATGCTATTACGTGAAAAGATCTTAGATATTTGCATATGATAACCTATAAAACACGCTAATCTAGAAAATGAGTTAGAGTTCTGATTGGAAGAGATCTCATGAAGATTAGGTGAGATTCTTATCTTTGCAATGTAGGCTATGAAAATCTTAATGCATTTCATAAGAACTTTGATTATTTTTAAACTTAAGAGTTAGGAAGTGTTAGCAAATTTAATTCTGCCTTTCTGTGTTCTGTTTTTGTAGGACTCATATTAATAATCATATATTTTAACTACTTGCTTCATTAAAAAAATAGTGTATTTTCAATAAAAGAAATAAACTCTAACGGGTGCCTGAGTACTTTGATTAGAAGTGGCAAAGCAATAAAGAACCTTTTACAAATAAATGTACTGATAAGCAAATGTTTTAAAGAACAATTTTGCTTGACAGGTCTTGAACTAATTGCTGAACACTATACAAAAGAAAAGATAAATCTTTCCTTTGGAGTAGTGGAAGCTTAGTTCAGACACAGGCAAGAGAGCCTGTTACAATATGAGAAACTGACCTAAAGAAGCTTTGGAATAAATATGTTAAGAATAAATAAGTGTTTAAATGTTAATAGTAGAAATGTTCTGAGCCAATAGTGAGTTTGTGCTTGATATTAAGAGAACACATCAGAAACTAAGTAGCATCAGAGGGGCTTGGTGTGGGTGTGGTGTCTTGGTTTATAACATTCAATGTATCCCATAGATGGTTCATTTCCTTTGGAATGACTTTTCTGAAGAAGTAGCAATGTTTGTCAAATATTACTAGGCATTATTATTCAATAGGGCATTTCAGGTAAGTTAATGCTTTCTTTTTGTGGCAGGTATGACAAGTTGTTCTTCTGGAATTTGCTTCATAAATGGAGCATTTTTAAAATTTTTCTCTGGTTTCCAATATTTTGGTGGACTGTAATGAGATTTGTCTAATCCTATTTTTGTAAACTATGGTGATCTGAATGGAGGTGTAGAGACAAACGTTTCTAGGAATTCCAGAAGCCAGTGGAGAAGCCCCCCCCCCCAACACACACACACACACACCTGTTCTGAGATGCTGTATGTGAAAAGCGAGTCCATAGCTATACTGATCTATTCCTTCAGGACCCTGGACAGTGATTTTTAAACATTAACTTGAGTGACTAATAGCAGCAGTCAGGGCTGAAAGTTAACTCTTTTCTTTCTTCCATGAAATAGTGATTCTGAGACATCCTTGAGATGTGCAGAGAGCTCAATTTAAAAATAGCAACACTATTCCAGTCAAATACAAAGAAGTTTATTTGTGTGCAAAAAAAGTAGAAAGGGTTAGGGAGGGGAAACTGGAATATTATTTATTTACTTACCCCACCTTTCTCCTCAAAGCAGCTTACATAATTACCCTCTCCTCCATTTTATCCTCACAACAACCTTGTGAGGTAGGATTAGGCTGAGAGTGTGTGACAGACACACTATCACCCAGCATACACCCATGACAGATTGGGGATATCAACTGGGATCTCTCAGATCCTATTCTGTACCATGCTGGATCTCATATCTCAGTGAGGAGTTAAAAGTACTCAAACTAAATTCATAGAGGCAAAAGGGAAACAAAGGCATAAACATATCAGTTAACTGTATTCCCTAACTATCTAAAATACTTTGTCCCGGTGGAATAAACATAAAGATCCACGCCCCTTCTTGCTCTTCCAATGATGGTCATGAAAAAAATATTAAATACAACATTGCCAGGACTCTACTTCAAATCAGTTACACAAATGGATCAAGTCCTTCTAGAAATGTGTGGAGAGGGCTTCCCTTCACTTAGTCATGTAAGGATTCAAAGATCAGTCTAAAGGTGTGGGCCAAACTACGCACAGGCCTTTCTACTAGCTTAGTGTACAATTGTAACTACAAGGTACCTCTGTTCCTCTTCCCTGGATATTTGCATCCTTAATGATTCTTATTGACAGCACCCAATGAAACTATTTTCTCTTACATACAGATGAATGGTGGTTTTAAGGAGGGATGGGTGGTCTGTCACTACAAAAGCCAACTTGAAACGTATTTTACGAACTGTAAATTAAATTTTAGGAGGTTTATCCACAGATTTCATGTTTGATAGTATCAGTTTCAACATTTAAGAGTTACAGAATGTGTGTGGCATATCTAGTGATATGGCCAGTTTATTATAATAAATTGCTCTTTCTTTGTAACATATTCTTGTCCTGTAAAATGCCTGTCACATATGACAAAGATTGCAAATTTCATGTTCTGCACTAAACAAGAGATGTAGAGTTTCAAATCAAACAGACAGTATGGTTAGATAAAACCAGGAACAGTAAAGCTGAAATTCTGATCTGAGCTTAAGAGCTAAAGAAAAACCATATGATTTATCACTGCCTTTACATGAGTGTTCTTTTGTCTTTAAAGGTATTTAACGTGTAGTGAAAATGAGTATGGCACTTATAATTTGCCAGCTTTCTAGGCTGATAGACTTGTGGGTCCACAGCTGTGAAACTTTTATATGTGAGTAACTCTGCATATCTCTGTCTCTTTGTGAATTTTTGTTTATTCTCAGTTTGCTCAAGTTCTCAAATAAAGAACTTTCAGAGATCACTGTCAAGTCCATGTGTTAAAACTGCCACTACACTACTAATTATAGTATCCAGCAATTTGTCCAACTCTTGAAAATAATATGCAAACCCCACAAATATGGATTATCTGCATTATTTCAAGTGTATACCTGACCAGCTCTTTGAACTTTTTTTTAAAAAAATTATTGAATGGGTTAACATATTCCATAATAAACAATACATACTCATTTACCCTTATAATTACAGTATATGCCCCCCATCCCTTCCCCCTCCCCCTTTTCCCTTTTTGACTTCCAACAGCACTAAAACCCCTTAATTTCTTATCGTTATCTCTAATTACTCTATAGTCCCTATAATCAAAGGTAAAGTCCATGTTCATTCTTATTACTTAATAACTATCTAAAGTCCACAGTTGTCCTCTCACATCCCATTTATTTTCCACATAGTCCTTAAGCTTCTTCCAGTCAGTTAAAAATTCATTTGGATTCTGCTCTCTCAATTTCCTTGTCAATTTGTCCATTTCCACCATATGCAACAGTTTTTGAATCCATTCCTCAACTTCTGGTATGTCTTCTTGTTTCCAGTATTGTGCATACAAAATTCTTGCTGCAACAGTCATATAATATAACAAAATTCTGTCCCTCATGTTAACTTCTTGCATGTTCAATCCTAACAACATCATCTCCGGGCTCTTCAACAAATTATATTTCATAATTAACATTTCTCCATAAATCTCAGACCAAAACTTTTTGGCCTTTTCACAGGTCCACCACATATGGTAAAAAGAGCCCTCATGTTTTTTACATTTCCAACATTTATTTGACATTCCACTGTTTGCATTTGCTAGTTTTTTCGGTGTTAAATACCATCTATAAATCATCTTATATCCATTCTCTTTCAAATTGTTACATGTGGATATCGTCAAAGTATTCCTCCATAGAAATTCCCAACTTTCCATTGTCACTTCTTTGTTAAAGTTTATTGCCCATTTCACCATCTGTGTTTTAACAACCTCATCCTGTGTGTACCATGTCAGCAAAATTTTATACATTTTAGAAATCATTTTCACTTCTTCACCAAACAGAATCTCTTCTAGTTCTGTATTTTTTATTCTAAAACCTACATTTCTTTTGACAGTTTCAAATGTATCCTTAATTTGCCTATACCATACTCAAATGGTAACTCATCTTTACCTTTTATCTTGAGGGAGTCTTTATCTCCACTCAATAATTCCTTATAGGTTAACCAGTCTTCCCCTCTATAATACATATTTTGGTTCACCACTTCCGCTGGTATAATCCACATAGGTCTTTTTTCACCCAAAAACTTCTTATATTTTTGCCAAATCATGAAGATATTCCTTCTCACAAAATGATGCTGAAACATACCATCCATTTTATATTTCTCATACCATAAATACGCATGCCAACCAAACAAGTTATTGAACCCTTCCAAAGCTAATAATTTTAGATTAGATAATTTCACCCATTCTTTCAGCCAGACCAAACGAATTACTTCATAATACAATCTCAAATTTGGTAATTGCAAGCCTCCCCTTTCTTTTGCATCACACAGTACCTTCATCTTAATTCTCGGTTTTCTCCCAGCCCAAATAAAATCTGAAATTCTTCTTTGCCATTTATCAAAATGCTTCATTTCTTTAACAATTGGAATTGTTTGTAACAGAAACATCATTCTCGGTAATACATTCATTTTAACAACTCAGAGCAGAACCACAAGTGACAAAAGGCACAGATTGGACACTTGTCAGCTTCCCTCAAGTTTTGATGGGAAATGTAGGCAGCTTGGCGGAATGTTGGACAAGTGACAGTTGAAAAGTCCATTGGACAGCAGTCAGAGAGCGAAGCTGCGAGACCAGGATGCCTACATTTCCCATCAAAACTTGAGGGAAGCTGACAAGTATCCAATCTGTGCCTTTTGTCACTTGTGGTTCTGCTCTAAGATACATCCTAACAATGACAGATTCAGTTTGTTCCATTTCAACAGGTCTCTCTCTATCTGCGACCACAGTTTTTCATAATTATTTTTGAATAGATCTATATTCTTAGCTGATACTTCTATCCCCAGGTATTTCGTTTTCTGAACCACTTCACACTTTGAAACATTCATTAATTGTTCTTGTTTCTTTTTTGTCATATTTTTGCAGAGCAATTTTGACTTTGATCAATTAATGATAAATCCTGCCAGATCTCCGAACTCTTTAATTTTATCTAACAATATTGGTAATGTCTGGACTGGATCTTCTACTATAAACATTACATCGTCTGCAAATGCTCTGAACTTATAAGAAAACCCTTTGATATTGCCATCCCTTTAATAAGAAAACCCTTTAATATTGTCATCATCTCTTATTTGCCTCAAAAGTATTTCCAACACCATAACATATAATAACAGTGAAAGTGGACATCCTTGTCTTGTACCTTTTCTTACCTCAAATTTTTCTGTCAAATCACCATTTACCACTAATGATGCATTTTGTTCAAAATATATAGCTTTCACTGAATTAATAAAATCTTGCCCCATATCCATCTTTTCCATCGTCAAAAACATAAAGTCCCAATTCAAATTATCAAAGGCTTTCTCAGCATCAGCAAAAAACAGGCCTACTTCTTTTTCTGGATGCTTATCATAATATTCAATGGCGTCCAACACCACTCTCAGATTATCCCTAATTTGTCTGTTCAGTAAAAATCCGGCCTGCTCTTCCCCTACAAATTCTATTAAAAATTTCTTGAGCCTTTCCGCTATAATTCTTGCAAAAATTTTGTAATCATTGTTTAATAAAGATACCGGCCTATAATTTATGACATTTAGTAAATCTTGTGACTCTTTTGGGATCAGTGAGATATTTGCTTCATTCCAAGTCTTCGGGAGATTTTTCTTCTAAATAATTTCATTCATCAACTTTTGTAGAGGCTGCACCAAGTCTTTTTTCATTACTTTATAAAATTTTGCTGGACCCGGTGCTTTCCCTATTTTAGTTGATTCTATAGCATCTAAAATTTCTCCTGTTACTGGAACATTCAAAATCTCTCTCATTGTCGTTGAAATCTTTGGTAGTTTTGCTCTTTCCAAATATGCTTCTATTTTGTCTAAATCTATCATTTTCTTTGGGAATAATTTCGCATAATATTTGTAAAAAGCTCTTTCTATCCCTTGATGGTTCATTATTTCTGTTCCTTCTTCTATTATCTTCCCTATAACTTTTTTTCCCTTTTCTTTTTCAATTGCCAGGCTAAATATTTCCCTGGCTTGTTGGCCCCCTCAAAGGATTTTTGCTGCAGAGATTTTAAATACCATTCTAACTCTTTATTTGCAGAAGCTCTTAATTGTTCTTGTAATATCTTAATTTCTTGGATTATTGATTTCTTCCCCTGTCTTTTCTGTAGATCTTTCTCTTTTGGGTGAAATTTTCTCTTGTATCTCCTGAAGTTGCTTTTCTTTTCTTTTCTTTTCTTTTCCCTGCTGTTCAATGTGATCAGGATCCCTCTAATCACGGCTTTATAGGCATCCCACACCGTATGTGTTGGGACTTCCTGACCAGCATTCAGTTGAAAAAAGTCCTTTGTCTCTTTTTGAATTATTTCAACATTCTCTTGGCTCTGTAGAAGATCTTCATTTAATCTCCATCTAAACTTCCTGACTCCTGTCTCAATTGTCCACATCATTGGCTTATGATCCGAGCTCACCCTTGGCATAATTTCTATTTTCTTTGTAATCAAATTTAAATCCTTTGTCGCCCAGATCATATCAACTCTTGAAAACAACTGGTGTCTTGTCGAATAAAATGTAAAGTCTTTTATTTTAGGATTCCAGCTCTTCCAAATATCTTCCACATTTTCCTGTCCAACCAATTCAAAAAAGGATTTTGGTAACTTCCTTTTTGTACTGTAATTTGGATTTCCTGTCTAGTTGCAAATTAGCCACCCCATTAAAATCCCCAGTCAATATAATTTGCTCATACGAATACTGATCCATTTTTTGAATTAGTTCCTTGTAAAAATCATCTTTAGCTCCATTTGGTGCATATATACCTAAAACCAGGTTCTTCTTGAAATTCACAATAGTCTCTACTGCCAAATATCTTCCCTCTTTGTCTTTAAACATTAATTTAGGGTCCAATTCTTGTTTTATATAAATCACAATCCTCTTTTCTTCTGTTTAGCAGATACCCAAAATTCCTGTCCTAATTGTCCATTTTTTAGATACTTACAATCTTGCTCTTTAATGTGGGTTTTTTGTAAACATATTATATTACAATTTTGCCTCTTGACCCAATGAAAAATCATTTTACATTTCTGAGGTGAATTCAAACCATTAACATTCCAAGATATTAGTTTGTACTCCATATTTCTACTTTTTAAGCGCTCCTGGAAAGTCTTTTTCATTGTCCACCAAAAACACAATCATCTTATCCTTTGACTTAATGGTCACTCTTGCAGAATTAAACGTAAAGCTCAAGCCTTCAGGTATTTCCCACCTATACCTGATCATTTTTTCTCTCAATTTCCCAGTTAATTCTTGGTATTTTTTGCACTCTTGCAAAATTTTCTTTGGCAACTCCTTCATAATGCTGACACTGCTTCCTTCCAGTACCAGAGGGTTTTGAAAATGTCTACTTAAAATTTCTTCTTTCATTCTTTTGGTTGTGAGTTGTAAAATTATGTCCCTAGGTAAATTCTTCTGCTGTGCATAGCTGGAATTTATTCTATAGGACAAATCCATATTACCTTGAATCTCTTCTGGCTGTTTTTCCAAGTAATCTGATAATATTTCAGTCACTTGCTCCTGTGTATTCTGAGTCAAGGACTCCGGAACTCCTCAAAATCTTAATTGATTTTCCGTAATTCTGCATTCCATCACCGCCATCCGCTCATTTAATGCTTGATTTTCTGTTTTTAAACCAGAGGTCGTCTGCTCCACGTCCTTCACTGTTTGGTTTGTTGTTTGAAGCTCCATTTTAACATCTTTTATACTCTTCGCCAATTCAGAGACCTCTGCTTTTATTAAGTCTTTAAAAAATTTTAACAAGCTCTCCTCCATTTATTTTATTGATTGAGACAACTCCTTGTTGCCATCAATCACTTTTTTCTCCAGCACCTCCAGCACCACTTGCAATTCTTTCTCCCCTTTTTCGTCATCCCTGGGCTAGCTTTTGCGCCACCCCAAGTGTCTGCTCTCTTTCTAAGCTCCTTTTTTAATATTCACGTCTGCTTCCTTTAATTTCCAGGTCTTTATTTTAAAAATTAACTTTTTTTTCTCAACTTAATATTTTAGACCTTACCAAAATGTCGGGCACAATTTCTCTATGGTATTTTGTCCAATTTGTTCCTTCTTGCCTTCTTAAAATGGCCGACTTCCACTTCCTGCTGACCTTCCAGTCTCAACTCCTCTCGATGGTGCCTTTGTTTTGCTTCTGCAGTCCTTTTCAGCTCTCCTCCTCCACTTCCTCTTCCATGTGTTTCCTCTCTAGGCAGGAAGGTCGTCTATTCTCAATGTTCCTTTTGTTCTCACACTATTCTTGCAATGCTCCAGCTGATTCTTGCTCCTTCCTCCCTTTCCCACCGTCATTATCTCTTGCAAAATCACAGGAATGTATAAACAAAACATTTTTTTCTCTTTTAACGCTATTTTCTTCTTTCAAATTCGCCATATTTCTCAAAATTGCCTTAGTCCTTTACTCATCTAACAGCCTTGTCTTTTTATTTTGCTCCTCTTATCCTTTTCCTTTCACTTTTAAGTCCGGAAAATGAGATAGTAATCTTTACCTTTTCTTATTAAATTTGGGCTGTTTGTGCTGTTTCTTCCATTTAAAGATGTTCAATTTCGGTACAGATGCTTGGGTTCAGGCAATCTTATGTCGGCTCGACTCCAAAGAGCTCTGGAGAGATCTTAACTCATCCTTCTCAGAGGGGACCTCAAGGCGGTGGGGAAAATCCTTTATTCAGAACCCCCCCTCCGCCAAGATCACACACTCTCAGGATCACATAGCATTCTAGACCCCCCCCCCTACCTGGGGTGGGTTGGCAGCAGGCAATCAAAGCACCTGGCCTGCCAAAAACAGATGCTCTTGTTTGCCCAGCTTGCCAGGCAACGTCAGGTCGCCATCAATCCCAAACAGACTACAAGTGAGGAACCCACAATTGCTTGTGGAGGGCATTTCATTTCTGCTCTCATCACTATTTCATCTTTCCCTTCCCTAAAAGCCTCCATAGCATCTTCTCTTTTCCTGCTTCCTTCTCTCCCTCCCACTCATCAGCCAACCTAATTATCTACCACCTGTTCTGGTATTAAGTTTCCCTTCCTTCCTTCCACTGGCAACCTTCATCCAGGAAAACTATGGCCCAGTTGTACTGTGTTGGCTTCCAGGCTGGGTCCAGTTGCATAGTGAGAAATGTGCGAGGACTTGCTTTCCCCTGTATTCCCCCTTCCCACATTATTTCCCCTCTCCCTCCTCCTGGTATCTGACATATCCTCACTTTTCCTTGCTTCCTTTTCTCCTTTACCCACCACCTACCTTTTATCTACCCTTTATCTTTATCTTTATTTTATTAATTGATTTATCCCCTGCCTTTCTCCACAATGAGGACCTAAAGCAGCTTGTATCATTCTCCTTTCCTCCATTTTATCCTCACAATAACTCTTTGAGTTAGGCTAGGCTGAAATTGGGCTCAAGGTCACAGCAAAGAAGTCATTCAAACCTGGACCTCCCAGGTTCTAATCTGAACTTCTAATGACTAAATCACACTGGGTTCCATGAGATAGCTGCTGTTGACCAGTAGCAAGCAGCCTGGCCTGGGTAAGTTATGCATGCCAGGTGGTAGCAACCTGGTGATTGCTGCTGGGCCTGGCCCCAGTTAGTCATTTCTTCAAAGGTCAAAACACCCAGGAAAGGGCCCTGCCTACTCTCCCCTAACTTCTACTGAAAGTACTAAAGCTTGAAAGCTGCAATACTACTGTGGTTGCCTAGCATCAGCCACAAGTGCCAAAAAAATCTTAATCCTACAGGAGCTACTTCTATTATTTGGGGAGTTAACTCCACATGTTTTTCAGATTATTCTGCAAACCTGTCTATTCATGATTCTAGTCTCTGGATTTAAGTATGCACAGGTTTGGTCATGTTGATAATTCAATATATCAATGAGAAGACAAAGTGAAATTGCTGAAATTCATATATTTATGGTACAGAATGGATGTTGTTATACATCCCTACCCTGGCATTATTGTTTGTTTGTTTTTTAACCAATGGAATCAGTCTGTGATATTTGGCAGATCCTCCAGCATTCTTATTCTTCTCTTCATTCTGTGATAACCCAAATATGCTTGTCTTTTGTTCTGTTTGTCCTACAACAGGTCTTTTGTTGCCTCCGGTTTTAATAAGGATGCCTTCTGGTACTCTAGCAGCAGGACTGAATCACCTGTTTTCCTGCTGATAGGCTTCCTTACAGGTGCCAAACCACTCATCCAGCAATCTTGAGCTCCTGAGACAGATGTTCTTCTGCTTGCTTGTTCTCCTTTTCTCTATGCTGATAGAAAGTCTGGATGAAATTTCTAAGAAACATTTCTAAGAGAAAGCTTACATAAGTCTCTCTGGTGTTTTAAGTACTGGATGGCTATAAAAAAATACAGTTGGCTGATACCACTACTAGGAAATCAATAGACCCATGGCACCTGGAAGGCATAACATCTGTTAGTTCATGATGTGGCACAGGACTATTAGGTGGAATATTACACATGAAAACTGCTAAGTATCTTTCTACGACAAAACTTGACTCCAGATTGCAAGGAACTGACATGTAAGCAATCAAGAAATGCAGGCAAGGGGTGGATGAAAACAAAATACTTTTTGATGAGCATGTCTCTTTCTCCCTTCTCTTGTTATAACCAGGGTCTATTCTTGGAGATATTGGATGTGATTTAAGAGCCAAAATTTGCCCTCAGATATACTGGAATATATCAGGAGCACTTCCAGTGAGATAAATTGAAGGGGTTCTGATTTATGTTGACATAACTGTATTTCCCTCAGAAGTGAAGTTTGCGGTTTTTGGTTATATGTTATAAAACATACTTGGGCCTTGTTTGTTGTTTAAAGAGTGAGGTCATTTTACTGAAGTGTAGTAGAGTCAAGAGGCCCCTATAAATCTAAAATCTCTGTAAAGGCACACAGTATCACAGTTCCCAGTGGTTCATGACATGACAGACATTTTCATAATTCTGTAACTCCAAACCTCTTTGCTGAGTTTGGCAAGTTCAAGCCCCATCCATAAAGTCAGCTCCCAGCAATTTGTCTTTATTCTGTAGTCGATTATGTGAAGATTAAGGCCGATTCCACACTACCTTGTTTTGGCACTAGTTTTTCCGCTGCTGCCGCGCTACACATTCCTCTGTTCACACGTTTTTTTTAAAAAAAATCGTAATGGTATCGCTATGGCATCGCAGCAGACCACCGCGATTTCATTGCACTATGAGCTCATTAAATCGTCCATCCCATAAAGCATCACCCAATCAATACGCACTCCTCATCTCCGCGGCCCTGCCCCCGCACAAAGGGGAAAAAAAAGAAGGGCAATTCATCCGTATGCTGACACCGCAACTCAATCAGCCTCCATGCACCTACCCGGAATTAGAACGGACCGCATCGTTGTTGGGGGAAAAGGTTAAAAATAGCTTTAAATCAGAGGTGCAATGGATCTTGAATCAATAGAGAGTCAGCACACGAGTTTAGCTTTTAAAAAACATTTACTTCTAAAGGGAAAAGGGTCACAGGTTGCCTACAAAACAACAAAGCCTGGAGCTACATTTTTCCTTACTGTTTACAACAAAGAACTGAGATAATAGAATGGAGAATCTTCTTCCTCCTTCTTCTTGACCCTGAAAGGACAGTCACCTGACCTGTTGACCAATAACAGTTTACAAACACTCTCAAGTTTCCCAGGCTTGCAGATTATTGGCTTTGTGCCAGGTTCCCTTTCCAGGTCAATCTAAACAATAGCATGGTAGGTAAACACATTAACCCCATAATGACTGAATCTCAGACCTTGCAACACACATATATTCCAACAATCGTAACATTTTTCGGTGCAAGCTGTCATGTCAGCTTTCGGCTTGACTGCTCCGTCATGTTGCAAGAGTGGATCTCCAGATGAAAGCTGGGGAGAATGATGCATAGGACGGACAAGGATGTTGATTGCCCCTCACGGAACCAGTGTCATGTAGTGTGGAAACAGGGGTCCGCAGTGGGTGACACCTCCCCTGTCACAGGCGATCACCCGCCTTAATCAGAAGATATTTATTTTGGTCATTTGGTCACAGGATGGTTTCACGAGGAGCCATGACAAGCAATCCCAAAATCCGCCTACTACCCACAGAGATGAAAACTCCACGGACCCAGTATTGAAAGACATTTCAAAACTGCCTGCCCAAACAGGGGGCCAATCACTGCAGACTATCGATGGTGGGAGGAGAAAGAGCCAATCAGCGCCAATTAACGGGGTGTGGTTTCGACAGGACAGGATAGTATCGTGTTGGTATACCGACCGCCTTAATATATATATATATTTTTAAAAGGCACATGACTTTTCAGAGCAAAACCACGCCCCCACGCGTTCATTGCAGGTTTTGTTGAGGGGATGTGATCGTGGTGTCGCGCGAAAAAGACAGAAGTCGGAAGGTGATGTGAACACGTGCGTGATTATTGCGCCCTCGAACATGACGCAATATCGGGAAAAAAGCGGGAGGTAAGGTGGTGTGGAATCGGCCTAAGTCTAGGGTTATCAGCCTCAAGGTGGGATCTGGAGAGTTCCTGGAATTACTGCTGATCTCAAGATTAAAGAGATTCCCTTTGAAAAAATGGCAACTTTGGAGGGCAGATTTCGTGGCATCACATTTCCATTGAGCCCCTACCCAAACTCCACCCTCCAGCTTTCCCTGAATTTCCAGGAACATCCCATTCTGAATTTACAACTTTAATTAAGGCAATCATATCTACCTTTAAAATCCTACCTGCACCCCCAGTCTCTGGTTTCAAGCAGGAATATGATAATTTGACAGTGCAATCCTAAACAGAGTTACAGTGCAATCCTAAACAGACTAGAGTAAGTCTGTTTAGGTTTGTACCGTAAAACTCAGATCTAGCCTTGTGAACCAACTAGGACTGAGTGAGCTCATACTTCAGTGAGCTAGAAGCTGTGTAGTACAGAGATATAGAATATCACCTTTGAAGGTACTCTGCATCAGCCTAGGAGATATTCCACAAAGATCATCTACTTCATCATCCTGAATGATGCTGTAGTCCTGGACCCATTCCAGTCCAGCTTCCGTCCTGGCCATGGGACAGAGACGGCTTTGGTTGCCCTCACAGATGACCTTCACAGACATCTGGATCGAGGCGGGTCGGCGCGGCTTCTGTTACTCGATCTCACAGCAGTTATTTGATCTCACAGCAGCATAGTATGACACAGTCAACTATGACTTGTTGGCCACAACACATATATACTCTCCTAAGTATATATGAATAGAATTCTTCAGGAGTCCTTCAAAATAGATATAGGGCTATGTACTACAGCTAGTACCTACTGTACCAGGGTCAAACTGTCAGCTGTAGTGGGGTGAAAGACTGAAGTGCCGGAGGGGGCCTGAAACACCTGAAACCCTAGGGGCCCAGCCATAGGTTAATACAACCCTGCTCTCTCTTTGTAACTTTTAAAGCACAACCCATCTTCTGTTAAGGAAGCTCTGTCTTCCTTTAATGAAGCAATAATGACATTAAAAATGGATATAGTTACTTCTAACATGGCTGAACAACCATGATGGAGCCAGGTCAAGTCTACCTATTGCTGTCAATAATTTTTTAGCAGCAAAAGAAAACAGACTGCAAATGGGCTAAACAAATCTTTTATACTTCTGGATCAGAAACTGGTCAAAAAGGTGGTACCTCATACTGAATGTGAGAGGCTTGTCTGCTATTGAACATTTTGCATAGTTAATTTTGACTACAGGTTGGACAAGACTAGGACCAGTACTTCACTTTTCCCTGTGTCACCTTCCCACACTATTTCCTCTTTCCCTCCTCCTGGCAGCCTCCATATGCTCACCTTTACCTAAGTCCTTCTCTCCTTCTAACCTACTGAACAACTTACCTTTTATCTGTCCCCCCATCTCCATCTATATTTCTTAATTTACTTACTTCCTTACTCCACAATGGAAACCAAAGCAGCTTAAGTCATTCTCCTTTCCTCCATATGATCCTCACAACAACCCTGAGAAGTATGTTAGGCTGAGAGTGTGTAACTGGATCAAATTCACCCAGTGACGTTCCATAGCAGAGTGGTGATTAAAACCTGGGTGTCCCCGATCCTACTCTGAAACTCTATCCACTACATTACAGTGGCTTGGGGATGGAGGAAGTGCTGTTGAACAGTAGCAAGCAGGCAGACCTAAGTGAGTAATGTAGATAATGTGGTATCAAGTTGCATGGTGGTTGCTTCTGGGACTGGCCTCAATGAGCCTTCTCCCTCAAAGGCCAAAACAATCCTGTAAATGCCCCCTTCCCCATATCTATTACAGAAAGAAATCAAACCTGAAATACTGGCTAAATTGTTATGGTTACCTAGCAACATGCATTAAGGGCATCTGGTTAAAGCTACAGGAACTCCTTTTATTGTTTTTAGTTTTTAATTTTTTATAATTTTTCAGATTTTCCTGCAAAATTTTCTGGCGCATTTTTCAGGTGTATAGGAAGATCTGTTTTGTCTGTTCATTGCTAAGTATCCCCAGATCAGGACCACTTGGCTATTAGTATATAAGATTATCTAGAAATGATGTTTATACCCTGAGTAACTTTCATCATGATGAGCATCTGCATACAACAACATATGCTGGAACATATACAGTGGGACACAACAATATAGGGGTGAAACAGCTTCCTGGCTCATATGTGCTCTCCATCACTTTGCCTCCTGTTGTGGTCCTCTCCTGCTTTCTCTCTGCTGTGACAGCAGCTTTAAGGGTTTAGCAACACATTGCCTTTTGATCTTATTTCAGCAGCTGCGATTAAAAAGACACACACCACTTGCTGTGCCACAGTGTGAGGAGCCCAGGGTTCACCTTCATTGAATTAGTGCCCGCTGAGCACTGCAAATATTTGAAATGTCAATCCATTTGATAATGTCAGAAAGGGCTGCAAATACCACAAAATGGCACCAAAGAAATGCTCAAGACATGCAGTGGCATATATAATACCTCTTTTCTTCTGGACAAAAACAAAATTACAATTCAACAGAAACAGCAATCCCCAAAGGAGGTGACTAAGGTCAATAGATTTAATAACCCAAAGTGGGATATGTTCCTATAACCTGGCACCTTAATATTTCAATGTGAAAAAATATGTTCCAGAATTTCAGCTCTTTACTGTTCTGGAAAATTAATTTTATTATGACAAAAGCTTGGGGAGTTGCTTCCACTAAGCACTATCCATTATATATTCTGTAGAGACTTGCACTTTCAGCTCATCTTTAAGTTCTACTTTGACATCATTAATATGTTCTCCCAAATATGAAATGAGTATTAGTAGGTACTTGGCAGCAAGGAACTGGATTTCAGAGAACTGGACAGGAATGTCCAAGCATTTCTGCATATTGTATTAAATATGCTTGCTAGGAATTTATCATACCTAAAGATTGTTAATGCTGTACACATACAAAAAAAATCATATCAGATCTACGTGCTTATTGATTTGGATTTTTCATTCAATTGATAGATGTTTGAAATTCAAATAGTGTTGCTGGTGTCCTTTGTTAAAATCTGAAAGGTGTTTGAATGGGACTCCATGCAAGACTGCAGAAAGAGAAACAGGTGCTTGTGACCTGAAGATGAAACAGATACATTTATTAGGATCTGCACAGATTCTTAAAGTTATGTCCTATAACAAATATGTTGCAGTTGCAGGATACAGTCTGTAACATCTGTTCAACATCCTTTTTGGTACTGTATCTATTAGATGGCTTTAGACAACATGCCATGCTTTTGCGTTAGTTCCCATTTGGACAACTGGAAGACTACTGTCCTTTACAGTTTACATTGTTGCTGCTACTGATAAAAATAAGAAAGACCCAAGAACCATTGGATAGCCAAGGGCTTTAACAAAAAAAATGCGGTTCATGGAATAAAGTATTTGTGACAGTGTCCTGGGATTGCCTTGTATGTGTGCATAAGAGAGAAAGAAAAAACTCACTACAGTCAAATCTTTTTTGTCCAATGGAGATTACAGTTTATCTGGTATAAATATGTCTATTACTTATGACAAAACAGTAGGAAGTTATGTTAAATGTTACAGTTTTCTCTGTAGCCTATTTTCCAGTTACTTGGCCATTGCAATTGTATCTGGTCTTGGGTAGAATATTTGTGTATAAATAAGTGAAACTGACAAACTGAACTCAATGTGTAAATGCCATAGTGTGTGTATTATATGCCATAGTGTGTGGTTTATGTGCCATCAAGTTGCCTCCAACCTATGGCAACCCTATGAAGGAAAGACCTCCCAAACATTCTATCATTAACATACTTGCTCAGATCCTGCAAACTGGAGGACTTGGCTTCTTTTATTGAGTCAAGCCATCTCATTTTAGGTTTTCCTCTTTTCCTACTGCCTTCCACTTTCCCTAGCATTATTGACTTTTCCAGAGAATTTTATCTTCTCATGATGTGACCAAATTACGATAGCCTTAGTTCTGGCATTTTAGCTTCTAGCAAGAATTCAGGCTTGATTTGATCTAGTATCCACTTATTTCTCTTTTTGGCTGTCCATGGTATCCACAAAACTCTCATCAAGCACCACATTTCAAATGAATCAATTTTCTTCCTGTCAGCTTTCTTCACTGTCCAGCTTTCACATTCATACATAGTAATATGAAATACCATCATTTGGATTATCTTGATCTTGGTTCCCGGAGTGACATCTTTATCTTTAAGTATCTTATTTATTTAGCTCCCTCATAACTACTCTTCCAAGTCTCAATCCTGATTTCTTCATTGCAGTCTCCCTTTCAGTTGATGATTGAGCCAAGGAATAGAAAATCTTGAACAATTTCAATTTCCTCATTGTCAACTTTAAAATTGTATAATTCCTCAGTAGTCATTACTTCTGTTTTCTTGATGTTCAGCTGTAATCCTGCTTTGGTGCTTTCTCCTTTAACCTCCATTGGTAGTCGTTTCAAGTCTTCACTGTTTTCTGCCAATAATGCTTCATCAAAATTGATATTTTCATTAGCTATTGTACCATTAATTAAATAAAAGGGAATCTTGTAGAACTTTAAAACATTATCAGATTTTTGTAGAATACACTTTCAGGGGCTACAGCCATAAATATTTATGCCCCAATAAATGCTAGTCTTTTGGGTACCACAAAACTATGCTTTGATTTTGAAGTAACAGACTAACATGACTTCCATTCTAGTATTTCTCCACACATTTCACTTATGAAATTTGAGATGAATCATATAGTGATCTGATTAGATTATGTACAAAAACAAACAGTTAAACAACTATTTACAGTTTTTAAAATAGAGAGATCTGCAAGTTGGGAAATCAGTGTATTACATAAATGATCATTATATTAAGATTGCACTTGAGGTCTGTAGCTCTTCACCTGGAAATAAATGTGTAGCCTTTTTTCATTGACTGGATCCCAACCAGTGCATGCCACTATGCTCAGGCATGTGGGATGTCAGCTCTGCCTTACAACATTCCATGAAATCTGTGGATGCAACAATGGCAAACCTTTCTGTTGTTTCCAGCAGTTCTTTCTAAGCCCAGGCAACTTAAGTTAGACATGTGGGTTGAGGGGTTGCCCTGAGAAGGGGGAAGGAGGCCAAACCATGTTCTCTTTCCTTCAATCAGTGCAGTTTCCTTTTATGGAAGAGACAGAAGAGATGATTTTCTCCCTTATTACTAATCAGTTAGCAAACTGATCCATGTGGCTATTAGTCCATGCAGGTCATATCACCCCAGAAATCAACTTTCTCAGGTTTAGAAGGAATTGCTGGAGATAGGGCAAAGGAAATTTCTGTATCCATCAGTGCCTTCTGCTGATAAATTGCAGGATTCAAACCAATGTCTCCAAATAAACAGATCAGAATAACTTGCCACTTTCCCTCATAGCCATAAATATTTTCTCATAATGCGTGTATAAAAAAATCTAATACTTAAAAATAAGCAATTCAATTTGGCTTTTAAAAATTTAGATATGGGTAATATACACTAGTAAGCCCTGAAATGAAGAGCCCCGTAATGCAGAGTGGTAAGCTGCAGTACTGCACTCCAAGCTCTGCTCATGACCTGAGTTCAATCCTGGTGGAAGCCAGGTTCAGGTAGCCAGCTCAAGGTTGACTCAGCCTTCCATCCTTCCGAGATCGGTAAAATGGTACCCAGGTTCCTGGGGGTAAAGTGTAGATGACTGGGGAAGGCAATGGCAAACCACCCCATAACAAAAAGTCTACCAAGAAAATGTGATGCGACGTCCCCCCATGGGTCAGTAATGACTCGGTGCTTGCACAGGTGACTACCTTTACCTTTACCTAAGCCCTGAAATGATCTAACTCTCACAGACATAAAACCACATGCAGGCACAAAGTTCTTCTAAATACCAAGCCTCCACCCCCACCCACCTTGGGTCAGCTTCTCTCCTTTCAGTAGCTTATTTGTGCCTTACTACCCCAGAAGACTGTGAGATTGCCCTTGACCCCAGGCCCAAGCCTTTTCAATCATGTCCCTAGCTCTCTAGACTGATTCGCCAGGGGAGGTAAACCAACCAGAGGGCTTTTTTGTTATAATAAATATGTGAAGCATATCTACAAAAAAATACGGCCCTCCCAGCCAACAGCATCCACTGATAAGGCTGCAGGCCAGTCTTTGCCTCCCGGGAAGGAGGAGGAGACAGTGCATTTCCATGGCATCTGGGTCTCAGGCCGGGAGGTGGAGACAGAAGCCTTATGGGGCAGCTCCGTCCAGCCGGCTGGCAGTTGCTCTGTGTGCTCAGCCTGAGTAGAGCTCATCTGAAGCTCTCTCAGCTGAGCTCCTCTGAGGCTGGTTTTATTGAAGGCCCTCAGGACTATGAGGTGACAGCTGCCTTGAAAAGCTGTGATATTCCCCTGCTTGCTATCTTCAAACTCCAGGAGGAGAGCCAGGGCTCAGCACTAGGCTTACTGGTTTGACAGAGACTTTTTCTTATTTACATTTGGGACCTGTTGTCTATCAGTCAGGAAGGCTAAAGTAGGGTTATACCCAGTCCTTGTAGGCCTCTGGCCTACCTAGGCTCCTCCCCCTCCACAATAGGCTTTGCTGTAAGCTGCAGGAGGGAATTGCAGCCATCTGAGGGCTGCATTAATTCATACATTATTGCTACTGGCCTAGAAGGGTGGATGCTGGTAGCCCCCCTCCCCATTTATGCTTTTCCCTCTCCTGTCATTTACACTTACTTGGGAGGGATTATTTCCAGCACCAATAACTCACCCTAAGGCCTTCAGGGAGCAGGGGCCATTTTGCAGGAGGGCTTGGCAGTTTATTCAGTTGTGTCAGACTATGGAATCCCCGTTATCTAGAGTTCATCTCCCCCCTCTGCAAGAAGCACAAGGTTTCTTGGTTTCAAAGGTTTATTGGAAGAATATGCTCAGGATACAGGTGTCCACAATCTAAGGGCTTGAGGCTCTTGGCTGAATGAAAGCTTTGTTGAGAATGACACATAAAATGCAAGTAACAACACTTCAAACACCCATTCCCAGCCTCCCCCCTTAGTCCTGTCTGTGAAGGCATGAGAATCTGAAGACAGCAAGGTCGTTGGCTGGAATGGGCTGATAAGGATTCTTCTCTCCCATGGATATATGCGGCCTGGGCACCACCTGGGCCTAGAGGGAGGAAAGCTAAACAACTACAGATTATAGCAGGTCAAAATGGTGTGACTCTGGCTAGAGCTCTGACAAGAATACTGACACTCTGACAAGTTGGGTGCAGCCATTTTGAGAGTGGCACCCAGTGGCCTTCTTAGCCTCCTGGCAGTGCAGACATGTTGTGAAGGCATCTACAATATGCACAACTCCAAGGGCAGCCATTTTGTGCGTGGCATTTGTGTGGCCTGATTTGCCTCCTGCTTACTGCCAGTAGCAGTCATTTTGGTGGGACTTGTGCAGCTTATCCTGTGCTGCTGGTGGCCATTTTGAGAGTGGCATTCGGTGGTCTGCTTAGCTTCCTGGCAGTAGTGGCCATGTTGTGAAGACATCTACAATATGCACAGCTCCAGGGGTGGCCATTTTGAGTGTGGGCTTTGTGTGGTCTTATTTGCCTCCTATTTACTGGCAGTAGTGGCCATTTTGGTGGTGCTTTTGCAGCTTATCCTGCGCTGGGTGTGGCCATTTTGAATGTGGCACACTGTTGCCTGCTTAGCCTCCTGGTACTGGTGGCCATTTAGAGGCCCCTGCAGCCTACACAGTGTTTGGGCTGACATTTTAGGGGTTCTGTGTTCCTACTGAGCTTTGAAGCTCTAAAAGCAGTCATTTTACAGTACATTACATTACTGTACATTTCCATCATGCCACCTAAAAAGGATAGTAATCCTGCTAAGGGCAAACAGCCAAAACAACCCTACCTGTAGACTCATCCTTTGAGGATGATGAAGAGGCCAAAGGGATGAAGGAAATACTGAGCTATCAGTGTCTATCAGTCAGGAGAGCTGAAGCAGGGTTAGGCCCAGCCCCTGCAGGCCTCCAGCCTATCTAGGCCTCCCCCACCCCATTGTTTCACTTTATTTGGAGAGAGTACTTACAGTAACAGCAGCGAAGGCCTGTCTGAGGCCAGGGAGTGGGGGTTTGCAGTCATCTGAAAGGTGGATTGTTTCACATATTATTGCTACTGGCTTAGTAAGGATCTACAGTCCCAAGGTCGTGGCTACCCTTCTTCCCTTGCTCTTTAGGCCCTTTGTAGGCCTAAAGAGTTGTTTTGGGGGTTTTGTCACTCACATCACTCATGCCACCTAATGGCATGCTGTGTTATTGCATATGCTGAAACCTGCAAAGCTCTCACACGCCACAGAAGTCTAAGATGTGATCTGAACTTTCTATCAGATTGGCACAATTGATGGCTGGTAGCGGATTTGGCCTAGACTGCTGTAATCCAGTCACGTTGAAGTGACAGTGGACCGGATTGACAAGGTAGGTATGTTCACTGGCTCCTAGGGCATGGCTGTGAGGGCTCCAGGGGTCAGGCAACAGTCTCTGGGCCCTCATGTTTAGACTCCTGGGTTGTATCGTCTTGGGTCTTGCCTTTTGATTTCACAGTTTGGACACTGAGTTTTTACTTGACTCAGTCCTAAAGGGACAGTCATAAAGGGAGCAGCATGTCAGGAGTTAACTTTCCTCTTCAGGAAGTGGGGGAGAAGGATGAGGTGGACCTGGGGAGAAAGACAAGTAAATGAGACTTAAGGTTTACCACACCTGGACCACACGGCTGCTAGCCAACTTCCTTTATGGTGTCAGGTTCTAATTGTGTTTAAGCCAATGAGACTCCATTTTAACTTTGTCAGTGTGTCAAGTGTGCTTCTTGCAGGTGGGAAGACCACTGCTGGGAGCCTAGCAGAGGGAGAGGGATTGTTATCATCTGCATACCTCCGCCTTCCTGCCGCCCTTGAGAAACTTTCCTTTTCTCACCCTCAGGCCGTTTGTTTTGAGAACTAAGGGGGAGGATGGGGCCTGAGGGGAACTGCATATTCTGTACCTACTCCTTTGTTTGGCATTCGTAACAATTCTATAGTTCAGCTAAGATCAATGTATCTTAGAATGTGTACTCCATTTGTTGACAATCTTCAGTAAAGCCTTTTGAAATCAATGGACTTTTGTCTTATTGCAAGAGGTGGGCTAAGTTGCAACTTTTGGTGAATCACAGTCTGACATTTTGTTACGAATCATCTCTGTTCCAATGCCTTGGCCGGAGGAGACGGATACCAAGGCCATGCCCGACAGGGACCCTTTGTTTGATCCGTATGTCTCCAGCCTGGGAGGTGAGGAAACTACTACAATAAGTCAACCCATTCCAGGGGGAACGGAGCCTGGTCCTGCTACAGTGTATCCCCTCGCAGCCGCGCGAGCTGGCACCCACGACATCCAGAGGGAGTTGGGAGCTCGACCACGGGCGATGGTGGAACCCCTGATATCCCTGCCTACGCCAAGGCAGTGGGGCTCCAGACCTAGGGAAACGAGGGAGAGGAGAGCAAGTACAATGTTCTCCTGGTCGCTCATTGACGTGAGACGGACAGTCGGTTCGCCAATGGAAGAAGGACCTAGTATCATTTGGGAATTGCCCAAACAGTCCAGAACGCTGATCGAGGCATGGGCCAGCAATCAACCCTGGTTTGTGTGGAACAAAGAATCCGATCAACTGGAGGAGTGGGACCCCAGAGGCACCGACAACACCCAGGATTGGGAGACCACTCGGCACGATTTAATGAGTTGGGACTATACCGAAGAGGCTATGTGGAATGTGCCACAGGTGGGAGAGCGGGGGTCGACTGATCAGAGTTGGCAGCAATTACAGAGTCGAACCCAAGCTGTAGATGCAGGAATTTCAGCGGTGACGGGCCTAACTAAAGGAATCCTTGCTGGAATATCAGAGGAAGAAGAAGTGGCAGGTGCTGCAGGAATGGGCGTAATTCGGCCCTGGTCCCGAGTTACCACCTCATCCGAGGAATATGTGGATACAGTACAATTTCCAGGTGAGATGCCCCAAGAATTACCGTATGAGGACATCGATACATCAGTGCCGACTCACATCCAGAAACTTGAGGATAGAATCGGGACAATGGAGGAAAGTCTGGCCCGTGCAGTTCATCTGCAGTCGGTGTTAGTCATGGAGCGAAGGAGCGCCGCAACCTGCTGGTGAACATCCTGGAGCTTCGGTGAGTCAAGGGGTGGCAGCCCTACAGTAGCTAGTGCAACAACGAACGGCGCCTGTTCAGAGGGGCTCCCCCATCTTGACACCAGCTCAGGGACAAGTCCCTCCTCGACTCATAGAGCTTCCGATAGCGCCGGAGGATGACCGGCAAAGGCCAGCGACGCCGCGGCCTGATCCCCCGCAAGGACCACCAGATGTTCTGCCAGACGACCTCCCGCAAGGACCTCCTTCACCTCCTCAAGATGACAATCGTCAACCAGTGGGACCCCCGGAGGAAAGAGAGGTGTTGGGCCAAGAGCAGCTTCGGGAACTGCCTCGACCGTAACTTCAACCACGAGAGCAACCGCCTCCCTTGCTACCTCAACCGCAAGAACAACCCCCGAGGCTTCCGCCACCACAGGAGCAACTGCCTCGCCATCCCCTACCAAGGGGCCTGGCACCACAGCCATTCCGACCCTATCAAGTACCTCCAGTCCCGCTACGCCCTCCCCAGCCAAGGCCCCGACAAGTACCGCCCACACAACCTATCCCGATGCGCCCAGATCCACAGCCAGGACCTTATTAGGTTGGATACAATTGGCCTGTGAGGTGGAAAACCGTATGCAGGAAGTGCGTCTCGTAGAGCAACAACAGGCAACTGGGCACCAAAGAACGTTGGTTATTATTGAGGGGGAAGAGGTGTAGGATCCGCAACCAGAGGAGCGAGAGAAGCTAGATGGCGACAAGGATTGTGCCTGCATTGTGGTCAAAGTGGCCATTACGCAGCACAGTGCCCATACAAGCCAGTTCAACGAGCTCCGCTCCCGCCCGTGCATACAACCTCCGCTGCCCTTCCCTCACCGTATTGCCCAACGCCCGCTCCCAGAACTTCTAGAGGTTGAGGCGCAGCACGCAGAAACCCCCTAGAGAAGGGATTGGAGTTAGAAGAAGTCATGGACTTAGACTCGCCAGCCCTAATAGGGGAAGAAGACCCAGCCAGCCCGAATTCGGGAAACGAGATGGATCTGTCGTAAAAGGACGCAAAAGGCAGATCAAAAACCCTTCCATCCCGGTGGTGGAAAGAGTAAGAGGGTCCATTTTATTCATGCCTGTCACACTAGTGAACTCGGACAGAAAAACACATATTCGAGTACAGGCACTCATTGATTCTGGATGCTCCAGAGATATCATTGTACCCGCTCTAGTTAATGGACTAGCGCTCCGAGTAAGAGACCTAGAAATACCCGTCATTTTTGAACAAATGGATGGCTCTAACATGAATCCAGTAACCACTGAAACTGAGCCCATAATTACTGGATTAGGGCAACATTGGGAAATGAGATCGTTTGTGATTAGCCCCACCGCCAAATACCCCTTAATCCTGGGCAGTCGATGGTTGTGGGACCACAACCCGGATATTGACTGGGCGGTTGGGAGCATCACATTTAAGCAGGAAGGCTGCAGAAACCACCGATGGAACCAAAATTGGGGCAAAAGCCCTCCACGGATGGAGGAAGCCCTGTTATCCAAGGAAGAAATCAACCAAATACCAAAGGAATAACCGGCGTTTTTGCAAGCTTTCACAGAAGAAGAGGCAAATGCCCGACCTCCCCATAGGAGGACAGACTATGCAGTAGAAATCCTTCCGGGAGCCGCATTACCCAAGGGGAGATTATATCCAATGAGTCCCCTAGAAAGGGAAGAACTACGCAAATTTATTGCACCAACTTGGAAAGAGGATTTATCTGACCAGCTAACAGCCCTCACGCAGCACCCATACTTTTTGTAAAAAAAGAAGGATGGAGGACTAAGACTGTGTACTGATTTTAGAGGTCTCAATGCGGTGTCTTCCACAAATGCATACCCAATTCCGCTCATCAGAGATCTTCTCAACGTCGTGGCACAAGGTAAGATCTTTACGAAATTGGACTTAAAAGATGCCTACTTCCATGTTCGTATAAAAGAAGGAGATGAGTGGAAAACCGCGTTCAATACGCCCCTCGGACAGTATGAATATTTAGTTATGCCATTTGGCCTGTCTGGAGCACCTTCGGTTTTCATGTCCATGATCAATGAAGTTTTGCATGATTTCTTATATAAAGGGGTAGTGGTTTACCTAGATGATGTGTTAATTTATTCAGAAACAGAAGATGAACATGTGAAATTAGTACAAGTATTAACCACCCTCATGTACAACAAACTACCCATTAAACTGTCCAAATGTGAATTTCACAAAACAGAACTGAATTATTTAGGATATTGCATCTCTAAAGAAGGGCTAAAAATGGATCCAGCCAAAATTCAAGCAGTACAAAGCTGGCAACCGCCCACCACACGTAAAGAACTACAATCCTTTCTGGGGTTCGCCAATTTTTATCGAGAATTTATAGAAAACTTTGCCCAAATAACGCTTCCCCTCACAGAATTGTTGAAAACAAAGAATAAGGGGGAACAGGCTAAGAAACCCTCATCCAAATTAATTTGGACCCCAGAATGCCAAATTGCTTTTAACCTTTTAAAGCAGCAATTTGTCTCAGAACCCGTATTGCAACATCCTGACGAAACTCACCCATTTATTGTACAAGTGGACGCCAGCGATACGGCAATAGGAGGGGTGCTTCTGCGGAAAGGGGAGGACAATAGCCTTAAGTCCTGTGCCTATCTTTCAAGAAAGTTTTCAGAATCAGAAAGAAATTGGAATGTCTGGGAAAAGGAAGCGTTCGCAGTTAAAGCAGCGCTTTCCACTTGGAAACATTGGCTGGAAGGGGCGCGACACCCCTTTGAAGTGTGGACAGACCATAAAAACTTAGAAGCTTTGCGTAGCCCCAGGAGACTAAATGCTAAGCAACTGAGATGGGCAGAATTCTTCTCCAAATTCAATTTCACCTTAAAGTTTTTACCGGGCAAAACGAACTTTTTAGCTGATGCTCTTTCGTGCATGCCCCAACTAAAAAGCAAGCGGGAGGAAACAATAGACACAGTATTTTCGCCAACGCAACTAGGGGGTGTGGTCATGACACATAGCAATGCGGCACAGCATAATCAGGAAGAAAAGGGGTGGAGGCAAAAACTGAAAAGTGGGGTGGAGAAGGAGGGGGAGGATATACTCAAAGAAAAACTTTCTCAATCCGAGCAAGGAGAATGGCTGTGGAATGATCGCTTTTATGTCCCAGCTAGCATGAGAAAAAAAGTACTACAATGTTGTCATGATGCTCCGACTGCTGGGCTCTATGGTTACTTAAAGACACTTCATTTAATACAAAGACAGTTTTGGTGGCCGGGCCTAAGGAAGGACATTTCACAATATGTAGCTTTCTGTCCAATTTGCATAAGTGCCAAAACTAGAAAAGGGAAGCCTCCAGGACTATTACAGCCCCTTGAAACCCCAAGCAGACCTTGGGAGGTTATTTCAATGGACTTTATTACTGACCTTCCTCCCTCCAAAGGCCATACATGCATACTAGTAGTGGTGGATTTATTTTCAAAACAAGCTCATTTCATCCCTTGCACCACAGTGCCTTCAGCAAGGAAACTGGTGAACATTTTCATGAAACATATTGTAAAATTGCACTCTTTTCCATTAAAGGTAATTTCTGACCACGGCGGGCAATTCGTTGCCAACTTCTGGCAGGAGCTTCTGCAACTACTGGGCATGGAACAGGGTATTGGCTCCGCCCACCATTCGCAAACCAACGGGCAATCGGAAAAAACAAATCAAATATTAGAACAATTCCTACATTGCTATATTAATTTCCAGCAAGATAACTGAATCGACCTTTTGCACTTAGCAGAATTTTCTTACAATAACAGTGTACACAGATCTACTGGAGAAATGCCCTTTAAAGTAATATATGGCTACGACTTTATACCATTCCCGTTCAACGCTCCACCCACTCAAACAATGTCCAAAGATGTAGAAGATTGGTGGGGGGACACCAAAAAGCAATGGACTTTAATTCAGTCAAATCTGACAAAGCTAAACGATACTATAAGAAATACGCAGATCGCCATCATGTGGCCGAATGGGAATTACACCCAGGAGATCTTGTTTACCTTTCCACCAAAAATTTGAGGATCAATCAAACCAGTCATAAATTGGCTCTAAAATTTATGGGACCTTTTCCTGTTCGTAAAGTGATTAATAGAGTGACCATAGAACTTAATTTGCCAAAGAACTTGCGTGATGTCAATCTAACATTCCATGTCAGCTTACTAAAGAGAGCTCCTCCTCCTAATCAATGGCATTCATCTACCCCACCTATTCCTACCCTGATTGATGAACAAATACATTATGAAGTGCAGGAAATTTTAGATTCCAAGATCTGACGCAACAAGTTGTACTACCTTATCAGATGGAAGGACTTTGAACCTGGCCATAATGAATGGGTGGAAGTCGTCCATATTCATGCCCCCAGATTACTGAAAGTTTTCCACACTCAATATCCTCATAAACCTGGGGGAGGGGCATCTTAGACGGGGCGGAATGTCAGGTTCTGATTTAAGCCAAAAAGACTCCATTTTAACTTTGTCAGTGTGTCAAGTGTGCTTCTTGCAGGTGGGAAGACCGCTGCTGGGAGCCTAGCAGAGGGAGAGGGATTATTATCGTCTGCATACCTCCGCCTTCCTGCCGCCCTTGAGAAACTTTCCTTTTCGCACCCTCAGGCCGTTTGTTTTGAGAACTAAGGGGGAGGATGGGGCCTGAGGGGAACTGCATATTCTGTACCTACTCCTTTGTTTGGCATTCATAACAATTCTATAGTTCAGCTAAGATCAATGTATCTTAGAATGTGTACTCCATTCGTTGACAATCTTCAGTAAAGCCTTTTGAAATCAATGGACTTTTGTCTTATTGCAAGAGGTGGGCTAAGTTGCAACTTTTGGTGAGCCACAGTCTGACAAATGGGAGCTCCAGCAGCTGGCGAGGCACCAAGCCTTGTCTCAATGGCTTCTGGGTTTAGTTCAGGGCATTGGTGGGCTGAGCAGTGGCCCAATGACCAGTCAGGACAGGGGTCTTACTATAGACTGTATATGCTTGGAATTTTCCAATCCTCTTGGCAGTTGGATTGTGAGGGAGGGAACTAGATAACCCCTCAGTCCACTTCATGTGGACGATTAGGCAGTGGTGCCCATACCTAACCCTCTTTCATCCAAGTGGCATAGGATTTTGAAATGGGTCCTGGAGACTGGTCCTGGCATTCATGTTTCAAGGCAACGCCCGGTCTCACCTGCAGATGTAATGGTACAGCTTGTCCCTTGGATTTCCTCTGAGCTATGCTTACAGGGAGGGCTTGGCAACCAGACAACATCACTCTCAGCGTACGGTGAACATACGACCAAGTGGCTGGCAGTCTCTAGGCTGGGACACAGGTTAGTCTGTGGGAGTTATGGCTGAGCTGGTGGAATTCTCCCACAGTTATGGGGGAGTGGAAAGTTAAAGAGCTTGCCTCATATCCAGTGGCAGTCATCAGGTGGCTTAGGTGCCTTTAGGTTCGCCTGTAAACCTCCCAGTTTGATGTAAGCCTAGGCTATTTTGGAAGTCGCATAATGTTAATGGTTGGCATGAGAGTTAGATCCTGAGCATTAGTGCAGTATTGACCCAAGCCCTTAAGGAAGAGTCTGGTTGGCTCCACACTCAGCCACAGGGAAGGATTGGTTGAGTTGCTACTTCTGTTTTTTTAAAAAAAATTAATTAGAAGTTAAAAAACAACAATAGCAATTGAAAGTGCATAGAACCTTATATAGAATAAAATATACAATAGAAAAATATAGATAATAGACTTAAGTTGCATAGGAAATATAAGCACAATACATAACAAAACTGAATATCATACTTTTGCAACTCTACTTAAATATTTTATATTCAGCATTATATTCAACCTGTAAAAAAAGAATACTTGCTGAGTTAATTTATTCGTTTATTTCATATGTTAGTTTGACTATTTTAATATATGACAGAATTTCATCCAAACATGTGGAAGAAAAGGATATACAGAAAAACAATAGTAAATGAATGAGTCTAAGAGAACCAATTAATTTCTAATTAAATAAATCACAATGGTTAAAGATACTAAAATGTATAAACATCAAAGTAAGTTTCCCTCCATCACCTCTGTAATGATTCTAAATAAAGTTTAATATCTTAGCTTGTTAACTTAATTATTTTATCTAACTGTTAGACTATTGACGGAAATAAACTGTTAGTCTATTTTAGTTTTAATTATACTATAACCAAAATATATAGGCCTTAAAATGAATCTCCTCCTCATTCTCCATGTGTGTTTGTTATTCCATTATCAGCTTCCAAAAAAACCCCTTATAATTCATTCATCCAATTATATCTAATTGTATCAATCACAATACTTACAGATATCAAAATATGTAAACTTCGGGGTAAGTTTTCTTCTTCATCACCGTTCTCATGCTTCTGAATAGGATATCTAATAATAATCATTGCAAAAGAGAACCTCTGAACATTTTATTTTCAATATTTTACTGGCAAATTTTGTATCTTACCTTGTTAGTTTTACTCTTCTTCTACTCTTATTATTTAACTATCATAAATCTCCCTCTCAATCTCCATTTATGTTCCTTTTCTTCATATTTCCTTCTAAATCATGTGCCTTAATTTGATTACTGAGTTTAGTCAGCTTCCACAGAGCCATATAATCATTGGATGGTCTCGTCAAAACAGGCCTCCTGGATCAAATCCCCTTGAGACTTCAGATAGTTTTGTGTTGACCCACAAAATGCATTTTTAAGTCCATGAAATCCAGATTCCCAAATGTTCTGCAAAAGCCCAAATTATTTCTCCTGAATTCCATTTCCCAGATTTCCTTTCTCCAGTCAGCTTTTGTTGGTGGACATGCCTTTGTCTTCTGGCAGTCTTCTCTTGATCCAATAAAAAATCCTTGCACGGTCTGGTCACTTTGTTGTGGTTGGATTGATGAATTAATGCATTTCTTACCTTCCAAAGCTGGTGCTTGAATCTCCCCATCCACTTTCTGGATCTGAATTAAAGCAGTTTTATACTGTTGCTTCATTTCATTAAACAAAATTTCTATTTTACTTGAGAGAGAAAAGATTAATTTGTTCACTTTAATTCCTCTTCACCTGATACAATGAGAAGTCTGCTCTTAGAATAGCTAAGTAATAGAATAACATAAAATAAAAGTCAGTTCTTTCTTCAGACCAGTAGATGGTGATTGAGAAGCAAGATGATCATTCTCAGTCAACTTCTGACATCAAAGTTTAGTCTATGTGGACAACAAGATTGGAAAACATTCAGTGTTCATCCATTTTCCTCCCTCCTCCTAACAGAATCAGAGATTGTTTCAGTAATGAAAAAAAAAGATAAAATGGCATAAAGCAGCAATTCTAGCTCATTAATACATATTTTAAAGGAAAGTGATCTGGTAGTTAAATTCAGGATGAGTTGGTAGTTAAATTCAGATTGGAAAATAGTCTTTATTACTATAACCATGAATCCTTTATGTTGTTACTTATAGATACATTATAGTCCCAAATTAATCCAGTGATCAAATATTCCAAACAGTTTAGAAAGCAGTTCCATCTTGGTTTCCTCTCAGAAAAGGAAAGTGAAAATTAAAGAGTCCTATATTAAAGCCAAAGGGAGGAAGAAAAGAGATAATGCCCAAAGCCTGCTAGTTTCCCAGATGCAATTAAAATAGTTCTTCTTACTTTTGATAGAAAGGTGGAGAGTTTTTTTGCCAGATGTAAAATGAAGTTCACAGTTCCTATATCATTCCTTTACAGAGGGAGGTGATATTTTTGAAGCAATGATGATAATCCAAACAAAGAAAAAGAAAATAATCACTGTTCAAAGCTTCCTTTTAAAGAAGGTTGAAGAAAAAAAATAGAAAGAAAAGCAGAGAGGTCCTAGCACAATAAGAAAAATATTTACAGTCTCAGGTCAGCTTCCTTGGCATTCCTGCCACGTACAATTCTGCCTCTGCAAAGATGTTATTGCATCTGCGGGGGTTGGAGAGATTTCAACTCTAATTAAAGAGCCAAAAACTCCCCAGATCATCCTGGTATCACTCATTTGGGAGTCTCTTAGAGATATAGAGACCAGTTTGGGTTGATATTTTCAACCCACCTGGCTATAAATAGCCTAGCATATAGAATCACAACCCAAAGAAAGAGCTACTCCAGGGACAAAAGATCTAAGACAACAGCAGATAGAATCAGCAGAGAGCCTACAAATGTGAGACTCACTCAGCCGCCATCTTGAGAAATTCAGTTGCTACTTTTGTTTGATGGGATGTGGGGTCCTTTGCCTCACTCCTGGTCATTCACCTGCGGGTAATGATCTGGGCTTCCCAAGGGCATGGCCCTTCCATTATAGGCCCCACAGATGTGCATGCATAGGCAAGGTGATCCAGTGTGCTCAAGTGAAGGAGTGCTCCTTCGCCTCCCATACTGGTCATTCACTTGGGCAGTAATGACCTTGGCTGCAGGGCCGTTCCAGTATAGGCTCATGCAGATTTCCACGCATAGGCTTACAGGATCACACAGGCTTGCGGTGCCCAGGCAAGTAGTGGCCTGATGGTTTGAGGGGAGGTGCGGTCCTCCACCTCACGTTCTGGTCATTCACTGCATGGTAATGACCTTGGCTCACAAGGCATGGCCCTTTCCTTACAGGCTCACACAGGCTTGCAGCGCTCAGGCAAGTAGTAGCCTGATTGTTTGAGGGGAGGTGTGGACCTCGACCTCACGTCCCAGACATTCACCGTGTGGTAATGACCTTGGCTCACAGAGCATGGCCCTTTCTGTAACAGGCTCACACAGGCTAGCAGCACATAGGCAAGTAGTGACCTGGTGTGTTGATGACTGGTCCACATTGTTTCCATGTTGGTGTGGGGGGAAGCTTGGGACTTATTAGCTCCTGAGATGGCTAGATGAAAGGCCAACAGAGCCATAGAGAAAACTTTGGGGGAGGGTCTGGGCATTTATTTGCCACACCCCTACATACTAGGCTGAATTTTCCAACCTCTACAGAGGTAATGGGAGTTCACCTGGCCACTAAAGGCAAAGATATCTTCCTCAGTGACCAACTGCAAGGGCTGTGGTTGGCACTAGGCCTCCTGTGGGGCGCTAGGGTCTAAGCAGAGGTTTGGCCCTGGTGCTGGCTGACTCTCTGGGGATAGGGAGCGGGCCATTGAGTACCCTTAGTGCTTCCCCATTGGTGGGGAAATGGAGTCTGCCAGGAACGGCTGCTACTGCTTGTGACGGCTGCCAGCTGCATGGGTGGACTGCCTGGGGGAACCCCATGTCTAAGTCTTCCCTCATAGCTGTATGGCTGAGGCATTAGGAGCTTCAAAGGGGGGACTCAGATTTGCCTGGCCAGCCAGGCCCCAGCTATACAAATGGATGGCTCGCACCCGGGGCTTCGGGGCTCACCCAGATAGGTCAAGGCAGAGGTCCAGGAGAGACCGCTGTGGCTTGACCTGTACTGCTAGTTGTCCCTTGCCATATTAATGGTTGATGTTATGTTTAATAAAGGGCCCTTTAGTTCCAAGCCTTGTATCTGTCTCATTATTCTGAATAGGGTGGAAAATATTGTTTTTGGCATGATGATAGTTCTTCCTTTGGAGTCTTAGCTGTGATGGTCCATTCATATATACAAATCAGTCAATATTACACAACTCCTAATTATGACTTGCATACACTTTCCTTTAATTTTTGAAAGAGTAAAATAAACTAGTGACTGATATGTGCTGGTTGCATGAAGCCTCACTTCCACTGAATTATCCATTATCCACCTGAATGAGACATTAATATTTGATAGTCTTTTTTATGTGCTATCACAAATCTATGTCTCTCTGATCAGGATATTTCTCCTGTTCTGATTACTGTCCTCATTATCATACCATTCTGCTCATTCCCTCTTTAAATATAACTTCAATAGATTTCAGTTGCTTTAAACATTTTCCTGTAAAACTGAAAAGAAATATATAATAATACTATGTATCTGTATCAAGATGACCTGAAGAACTGAAAGACTCAATAAGCATTAAGTAAGGAACTGTTTGGTTTGTAATGCTATTGCATTCCCCATTTGGGGCAGGGCTAAGGGCATATTGTGTCTAATCTTGGCCATTTCCCCCTCTTTTAGTGCAGTTCAACAGAAGAGTATTAAATTATTGCCTTAAAATCAAGGTTGTTATAGTTATAATCTAAGTGTGTGTTTTCACAAAGGGTTTTACTAATTAAGGATGCAAGAATAAGTCAATATAAGCTTTGGCCCTATGGGCATCAATTTCAATACTGACATGAAAGATCAAGGACAAGGCAAACTTAGTGATAAAAAATGTGGATATATTATCTACATTAGAATCTACTACTTGGTTCTTGAAAATCTAGGAACTATATTACTATTCAGTCATAAACTCACTGGTGACTTTGGACCAGTCATCATTTATGAGCCACAGTTCATGATAGAAATATTACTATCTCACAAGATGATAGAAATGATAAACAAAAAACTCAAAGGATATGAATAATTGTGTGAACTGTCAATAATTTCTAAGTTATCTACAGGAAAAATGACTAGAAGAAATGAATGCTAATATGGCAGAAGAAACTTTGGGGCAGAGGACTAACAGAAGAAAGTATGGGTTGAAGGTCAATAATAAACATAACATTTTATATTTGTTTGAAGCTCTGTGTGTTTTTCAAATTCTTCATCTTCTATGCCAAAGGGTATCTCAGTCCATGAAGCACTGAATTGTTTACCTTGTTGCTTATTTGCTTTGAGCGGTCTTTACCTTCTGGATCACCCTACCTTAAATCATTTCAGTTTTTTCACATCTCTCTACATTTGGGGTCATGCTAATGTAGACAGGCTGCTTTCCTTAGACTACATAAATGAGATTTGCTTGTTTGTCACCAATTTACAACTTTTTTTCAAAAGTGATAAATGATCCATAAAGGTTGCACTAGTACAATTATCAGAAAAGCATGATTCAACAACTGACAAACAAGGGAATGAAAAAGATATTTTGAATGGAGCAGATGGAAGACATTATTGGTTCCATCAGCTCTTGACAACAGTGACAACAGCAGGGTTCAATAGTTAATTCAAGAGCTTTCCCCCTCCCTTTTCTTTTCTGTTGGGGTAAATTTAGAATGCATAATTTGACTGAAGATTTCAAATGGTTAATTAAGATACGAAGACAACATCATAGGTAAGTTGCATGTTAAATTCCTACTGAATCAAAACTATACATTAAAGTAAGCAATGCAGACAGAGAGAAATCTTAACGTGTTCCTGAAACCTCAACAGACACCAACATAGAGAAAACAGTTCCATTTACAATTTGACTAATAAATTGTTTCCAGTATATTTTCTTCCAAGCAAACATGGGTAGAGTTGAATGTTTATTAATGAATAGATTCCATTAGGCTTCTAAGATGTATCAAAAGAAATTAGTCTAATATTTGGAACACTTCATTTATGATAAAGAAATGAGGTTATAACAGTGCAAAAGAATGTACAGACAATACAAAATTTATTTTAAAAAAAGGAATGCAAAACAAAATTGTGATGGTTAATGAAGCTAGAAAACATGATTTGGGAAAGTGGAAGAGATTTTTTTTCTTTTTGCAGAAGTTCTAAAACACCAGCATTTTTCAGAAGTGAAGTACGTATTTTATCGATCTTCAAAGTTTTACCAAAGGCAGGGAGCCAAGGTCATTTATAAAACCTTCAGGAAAACGCACCTGACTGCCAGGTATACAGCGTCAAACACAAAATGGTTTTACAAAAGGATGCCTCTACCCCGCTACTCCTATGGTGAAAAGGGCAAGGAAAAATATCCTTCAGCTGGTATGAATCATATATTAAATTAATATATATTAATATATTAATTATATTAAAATATAATATGAAATTATGACCTGGGTCATGATGAATAAAAACTGTCAGAAAAGAAAAACAACTGGAATGTCTAACAATTTCCTATCTGACCTTTTTGGAGCACTGATGATCAGATGAATGTGGAAGGTGGTATCTCAAGATGTAGCAGCTCTGTCCTTCATTATTCAACTTATCTTTCAACTATTTCCATGCAGATATGCCTTGTGGATGCTTCCTTAATAGAAACTGAATACTTTGAGTATGGTTGCAATGGACAAAATCTAAGGCAGAACTGAAAGAGGGGTGCTTATTCACAGCTAAGTGGCCTCCCATTTTCAGCAGTTTCTGGGACATAGGGGTAAAAATGTGCTCTGTGACACCATCATGGCATCATTGCATGAACATGCTGAATCCTAGGTTTCTGACTGAGCTAGTTTCCAAACAAATGTTTTTTTTTTTTTAAAGAGTGCCAAAGTACCTGTTGTTTAGCCAGTCAGTAGTGGTTCAAGGGGGAGTATTCTGGTAAAGCAATTGTGGTAAAGCAACTTTTTTTGCAATAAGTCTCAGATTTGATGTCAGGCATCTCCAGTTAAAAGGATGTGAAAAACCTCCACCTGGAACCCTAAAGAGCCACAGCCAGACAAAGGAGCCATTAGTGACCTCAAAAAAATCAGTGCTCTTTGTTAGTGTAAGACAGTTTCACGTGCTCAGACCTCAAACAAGAGTGAGAAAGGTAAGCACAAGTCAGGGAGGTATTTCATGAATATTTTCCTGCTTTTCATTGAAGTGTTTGCACTTCATATAGCCCTAGTAAAAACAAAAGTTTTGAAATTTATTCTTTAATACTATTTATCTATTTATCTATTTATTTATTTAGAATGTTTAATTATTTCTTTTCAGGGAACCTACCTGAGGCAGCTTACAAAATAAAATATAATAAAAACTGAAAACAGAAAAGTTATTAAAATTTAGAATTTAAAGACCCAGCCAAAGAATAAAACAGATAGTTGAGCAGTTAAATATGTTTAATATGTTTAAATATGTTTAATATGTTATAGACTAAAAGCACATTGTAAAATGATATCAAAAGATCCTCCTGATAATTAAAAGCTCTTGTAAACGCTAGCACTTTGGCCTGGCACTTAAAAGACAGTAACATTAGGCATCAGGCAAGCCTCAAGGGGAAGTTGCTGCTCTTTAGAAGAGAGGAGCCAGAGCTGAAAAAGCCCTATCTCACTTTGTGCCTCTCCTGCCTCAACGGTGATTATAAGGGAATGGTAAGGAGGGCTTGTGAGGCAGATCTTAACTGCCATGCGGGACAATGTGGAAGGAGGCAGTTTTTCATGTAAGTGATTAAGTGCATTACTAATAGCCTAACAGTTCATCTAAGGCATTCTGTCCTTAACAGTGACCAAGCAGAAGACACCTTTGAAATACTTTTAAGATGGTTTGGAATTATAATTATTTACAACAAGGGTACTTTTTGCACTCGGTTTTTAGCGCATGTTTGTACCTGTTCCACATCCCATGTTTGCAAGGTTTTCACACTTTCAAAAGCAGTCATGGGACGTAGTCCCACTTTTTGTCCACTATATCCCCAATTTCCCCCCCTGCGGACATACCACAATTTTTTTAAAGTCTTCTGCCAACTGGCAGCTGGTCTGCATTTTGCTAATGTGAACACTTTTGCCCCCTTTTTGCTTCTCCCTCCCTCTCCTTTCCCCTGGGAGCTGATTGGTTTGTGCAGAATTAACCACTCCCACCCTCCTCAGCTCTCTGAACTCCTTGTCTGAACTCCATTTTTTTTTAGTAAAGCAAGGTGAGGGTCATAAGGCTGCTTCTCCATTGGTTTCCTTCCTCCTGGTATGCATGCACTCTTTTTTCCCCCAGAGCCAGGAATTATTCCTAAGCTTTCTGCTAATTCCCTGCTAGCTTTAAAAGCAAGGAAAGGGTTAAATAGCTGCTTTCTCCCTCCTCCCCTAGGGTATGCACACACAACTTTTTTTTAAAAAGACAAGAATGGGTTGCAATGTTGTATCATTGTAATGTTACTGCACTTTCTTCCTGGCTTTAAAAACCAGGAAAGGATTAAATGGCTGCTTTTCCCTCCCTCCCATACATGTTTCAGACTTTGCCAAAGAGGGGAAAAAACCCAAGCATTTTGCACAGCCCTTTGGAAACAAACCCTCAGCTTGCCGGGAGGGGATGAATCTTGATTTATAACCAACAGTTGCCCTGTGTTCCATCCGTCCCCCCCAAAACTTTCTCAATTTGATTTGTTTGATTAACTTGTAAACATCAATCTGTGTTTGAAATGATCTATATTTTGGTGTCGGGACAAAGCCCAACCCCTTCTCCAACACATTTAACTCAATTGGGGATAGTGGTCGGGAGGAAAGATTGAAAACTAAACTTTCTTTCTTCCCTTCTGATATTGCTTGTTGTAACCTTTCCCTAAAAAAGGCTGGCGGGGGTTGGGGTTAATAGTTCTACTCCTTAATGTTTTTGTACTAGTACCCTCATCTCCCGAGATGTCCGTTTCGGAAGGGCATGAGGTATCAAGGTCAGATGATCTAGTCAGTAGCTTGGCCCAACTAACTTGTCTCGAGCCCCCATCCTGGACAGGATCCCACCATGAGTAAACCCTGCCGGTGGCGTAATCATTGCCATCCCTTTTTAGTTTTTTGATTTTGATTTCCTTGGTCCTCCATTCAAAATCCTCCACTATCTTTTCCAGATCTTTTAATTTGCTATCAAATTCTAACGGGGTGGATGTTGTCTTTAACTTGTCATTAACCTGTTCGACATCCTTAAAGATGTCCTCACAGTCCTGCTGGCAGGTTTCTATAATTAGTACCATGAGATCGAACGAGCATTTATTCAAAATAGCCGCCCATTTTGTCCGAAAATCATCCCTATCAGAGTACATACCCGGAGGCTTATTCATTCTCAATCCTCTCGGGATCTGTTCTGCTTGGTGGTACTCAAACAGGGTTGCCGCGTGAAGTTGTGTCTTAACCAAGGGGATGAATCGGCATCATTTTAACCCTTTCCAGGCTTGATTTAAAAAAAAAAATGAGAGTGGTACATGTTTTCCCCCAGAACTCTGCCACCAATTGCCTCTCTAGTGGGCAGGGGAGAGCCCAATCAGCAAAAGGGAGGGGGGGTTCCAACACTGCAACATTACTATGCATGCTCAATTTTTTTTTAAAAAAAGTGTGATGTGAATTGCAAGGCCCCGAAAGCCCGAAACTGCACCAAGGCTTCAAAGTGGATTTGAAATAAACACAGACACCAAATTGAAACTGCAGTGGACAGTGTGAAATGAACGGGTGCAATGCCGAAGCTACTGTGATTGGGGCGAATGCTCATAAATGACAGTTTAAACCGTAAATGCGAAAAGGGCCAAGGAAACAAGAAATGGGTGTGGATAACCTTGATAAGTTAAATATATATATATGTCCACAAAGATATTTCATCCACTAACTTCTCACACCTTATTAATAATACCAATCTTTAGTTTGAAAGTCATGACAAATGCCATCAATATTAGCTGAGTCTACAAGGGGAAATAGTTATCAGACAAAATGCAATTGAAAAAAAACAGGTTAACATGGTTACAAAAAAATGCTAACAGAAAGGCCAGATGTAAAAGAACATAGACTTTTTTTTTAACAGGACAGACTGCAGCTTTTATTGACTTGTTCAGAGAAAGAGATAACTGGGCATCATCACCTCACACCAAACTTCTGGACAATCTCATTTAAAGGTCTGATGTAGATGTTGAAAAGCACTGGTGAAAGGAACACAACAGGATAAAACCTACATTGCAGATTCAAAGTTGCCAGTGAAGACTATCTGAATCAGTTTTGCTAAAAAAAGAAAAGACTGACACCTTTAATAACTACTCTAGTTTCAAGATGTCTCAATAAAATAGAGTGGTCTAATGTGTCTGTTATCAGAAAAATCAAGAAGTGACACATTTCCTCTGTCTCTCTGCTAACAGAGAGCATCCACCAGAGCAATAATGCAGTCTCTGTTCAAAGCCAAGTCTCATGTGTACAAGCATATATATGGTACATATTTAATCTCATACATTATTATTAAAAACCACAAATTGGACCTGTGTCAAATTTACCTGTTTTGGGCAAAATGTTTCAGAAAATGGTGAGAGAGCTACTCTGGGGTTTACTGGATGACATATCTGACCATGACTTTAGCAGTGTTTGCTGCTGAACTGAATTATCACTAAAAATATTCAAAAACCAATTCTCAGGTTGGTGAACTCACTTCAAGTGGCAAACTGTTTGCAAGTATCAATATATCTAAGTCTAATAATGGCCAGATCTGTGAATAGTTAAATCCAGTGAATGAACCCATGAACAGACACGACACATACTTGTACACACCTGAAAAATACACTGAGTTTGCAGAAAAAAATCTTAACAACAACAATAATAATACATAGGGGCATTAAAAACCCAAAATAACATAAGCAGCATTTATAGATCTAAAATAAGAATGCCTTCAGTGGCCATTGCTTCACAACCACAACAGAATTGCCAGCTGTTGCAGACCCTTGGCTTACTGAAGCTTGGGCTGATCTTCCTCTACTCTGAGGTAAAATTTTCCTCCCAAAGTGCATGAAGCTGTTTACTGAGCTGGGGAGCTTTCAGTATTGTGGTTGTGTTTGTAGCTTCAACTTTCTGTACCGTCCCACCCTCAAGGAATGTATAGGTTCTGCATTTATCCAGCCAAGTTTACATAGAGGAAGATCAGAGGTTTGTGTTTCCCTTAGAAATGAAACTGGCACATGAGGCTTGTGGAGTTATAAAAGGAAACAGAAAGTTTATTTACAGGTTGGTTGGATAGGTAGGAATGTAGGCAGGCACATAGACACTTAAGTAAGTAGGAGGTTTTTGCACAGATTACTTCACTGGCGTGAGGCACAAAACACTTGGCATGGTTAAGTTTCTTAGATTACTGACTTAGATGAGAGAGGTTGGTGTTATTGGTCTTAAACTCTTTAAATTTCTTTCTTTGTTTGATACCCCTTCACAGGTTAGGTGCTCCAATTTATGCACACATACAGCATGCCTTCTTAAAACCCTCTACAGAAACCGGGCAGGAGTTATAGTTATCCAAAGCTAAGGTATTCCCAGATATCTTATGCCTCAGTAAAATTTAGTTCCGTCTGTCCCACTTCAGTACAAGTACTAAAATGTCTTCATAAATGTTAGGTTTAACTGTAAGGGTACACTTTTCCATTTCTTCCTCACACAGAGGACTCTCTGGCTGACCCTCTCTGGTCAGAGGCCAGACTCCAACTCTCACTTTTCAGTTTGCTCCAACTGTCAGCCCCTCGTTCTGTTAGCACCAACTGTCAGCTCACCAACTGCCATTCTCTCTCTGGCTAGCCACAGAAGGGGAAAGGAACTTGTCAGTCATCCTCCCTCCCTGCTGCTGTTTCAGGTCTTTACTAGACATGGACACAAATGGGGAAAAAAACCCGAACACCCTGTTCGTCGTTCGTTGCCATCCACGAACAATGAACAACAAACATGGACAAACATGAACTGTTCCCGGACATGTTCATTGTTCGTTGTTCGTGGGGGCCAGAACTACCCCCACCCCTAATGGGGGTGATTCTGTCACACTAGCCTTCCAACATTGATTTCTGTGTTGATGAGGATCTTGGGCCAGTCACAGATTATCAGCCTAACTTATCTCACAGGGATATTATGAAGATAAAATGGAGGAGAGGAGAATTATTTGGGTCCCCATTGTGGAAAAGGGCAAGGTATATATAGAGTAATAATTATAGCTTAAGATGAGAAATAGATAAAATGTAAGTTGTTTGGGGGATGGAGAAGCAGGGAAAGGTAAGGATGTGGGGGCTACCAGGAGGATGAAAATAAGAAATAGTGTGGGGAGGGGGTTATAGGGGAAAGTGAGGTGCCTACTACAAGTCATTGTGGGTTCCCCACCATGCAAGTGGGGCCAGTGGCGAGCACGGCACAACTATGCCATAGTTTTCTTGGGTATAGGCTTCCAGGGGGACGAAGGAGGAAGACTGAAAACAGGAGGACAGATAAAGCTAGGTTGGATTATGGGTACAGAAAAGGAAGCAGGAAAACAGGAAAAACTAAGGTGAATTCCAGGAAAGGGGAAATAGTTGGAAAGGAGAAAATGAGATGCCCCTCACACATCCTTGTGAGACACCCTTTTCTCATCAAAATTCTCAACATAGCCCCATCTGTGGATACTTAAATACAGAGATTGGGGGCATGACCAGACAACAAAGGTCTTTCTAGAAACCTGGGGAAAGCCTCTGTTTACCAAAACCTCTGAAATTGAAAAAAAAACATTGGTGGGTTAAACCTCCCTCCAAAAATAGAAGCACTGACTGTAACCTTAAGAAACAAATGCCCTCAATGGCTGTTGCTAGGCAACCACAACAGTATTGCCAGCTTTCAAGCTTTGGTTTCTGTCAGTAAAAGACAGGGAGAGGGGGCAGACACCTTTCCTGGGCTGTTTTGGCCTTTGAAGAAGGCTAAAGAAAAACAGCAATTGGTAATGGTGCAAGGGAAGAATCTTTAATAATAGTATAACCCTATTTGAAGTAGGGATCATGGGACAGACGTGGAAGCAGCCAACAGGTAAATTGCTACCTTTTGGCTGGCATGAGTCACCCAGCTGCTTGCTATTGTTCAACAGCAACAACCCCAGAGAAAGTATTTTGATGTAGTGGTTACAGTTTCAGACTAGGATCTGCTTTGAATCCACATTCTGCCATGGAAGATCACTGTGAGTGATCTTGGTCCAGTTACATATTCTCAACCTAACCTACTTCACAAGGTTGTTATAAGTATAAAACGGAGGAGAGGAGAATGATATAAGCTGGTTTGGGCGTCCATTGTGGAGAAAGGTGGGGTATAAATAAAGTAAATAAATAATACATACAGTTGAAGATGAGAGACAGATAAAAGTTAGGTTGGTGGGCGGATGGGAAGTAGAGAAGGAAACAAGGACAGCTGAGGATATAGGGGCTGCCAGGAGAAGAGAAAGAGGAAACAGTGTGGGGAGAGGGATGCATGGAAAAATGAGATGCCCCTGCAAGTCCTTGAGGATTCCCCTGTAGAACTGGGCCCAGCCCAGTGGCTGGCACCACACAACTCAGTAACAATATTCCTGAGGAAATGCTGCCAAGGGTAGAGGAGTGAAAGCTGAAGATAGGAGGGTTCATGACTGGGAAGGAGATCGGGCTATGGTGGCTTTCTGGGAAGGATGAAATAGAGGGGGAGAGGGAAATGAGATTCCCCCATCATCACAACTAGACCATAGGTTTCCCAAGTAGAGGCTGTTGGCTTGGGCTAGGAAGAAAAGCTGAAAACAGGAGGGCAAATTAAGGCAGGATGGCTAGTGAGAGAGAAACAGAAAAGAAGAGGAGAGGATATGGGAACCTTCAGGGAAAGGAAAGAGATAATAGTGAGTGAGAGGAAAATGAGATTCCCCATGCCAGTCTTTGCAGGTCCCCTCTTGTGAAATCCCATATCCCAAGAAGGCAACAATTTGTTTTAGTTTCTGTGATAATTAAATAATATTTTATTAATGTAGGTATGTTAGGACTCAGCATTGTCACAGTAGATATTAATTTACTGTACTTAAATATTATATGATTTTATTAAGCGTTTGGGGAGCAATAAAATTTCAATGTGAATAAAAGTTTAAAATGAACTACCCAGTAAAAAAAAGTTAGCAAAACTAACAGATATAGTTTAACAATGTAAATAGTACAGATTGGATCTATGCTAGCATTATTGGCATCACACAGAATTACTAGCATTAGTCTCAGCTTGAATTTCCTCTCTGGGAAAAATCAATATGCAATACTAGCTAACACTGCAAAAATAATCTTCATAAATGCTCTTCAAATGGCTCATGGACAAATTGTCTCATGTGTTGCCTGCATTCATTTACTTCTATTTAATTTACTTACCAAAGTTGCTTTTTATTTTTCAGCAAAATTAATAGTAGAAAGAGTTCATTTTATGCCCTTGCTTATTATCACTGCTTTATAAGCCAAAACTCTCTTTACTGGTTTCTTCAGAGTCCTGAAATCTAAAGGATTTCAGACTAGAGATGGGCACAAACAGGAAAAAAAATTGAACACGATGTTCGTTGTTCGTTGCCATCCATGAACAGGGATTCACGAACATCGAGGGACATGACATGTTAATGAACATGTTGGTAGTTGGAGGTTCGTGGGAGCCAGAATGGCCCCCTTGGGACTTAGCGGAACTTGAGCCAGGGAAAGGAGAGTCCATTGGTTTCCCCCTTTCATGTCATTTTCTCTTCATAGTGGCAAAGACTGGACTGTCTGCTGGAAGCTAATTGAGGAGTTACAAACTGACCTTCCCAATGTCAATTACCCACTAAAGTTGTAGGGGACATAGTCCTCACTGTCCTCTGAAAAACCCCCAAGTTTCAGAGAGATTGCTCCCCAAGAAAGGCATGATCCATGGGTCTCCCCCTTTCATGTCATTTTCTCTTCACAGTGGCAAAAACTGGACTGTCTGCTGGAAGCTACTTTGAGGGGTTACAAACTGACCTTTCCAATGTCCAATACTCACCAAATTTGCAGGGGACATAGTTCTCACTGTCCTCTGAAGACCCCCCAAGTTTCAGAGAGATTGGACCCTGGGAAAGCCATGATCCATGGGTCCCTCCCTTTCCTGTCATTTTCTTTTCACAGTGGCAAAAACTGCTGGAAGCTACTTTGAGGGGTTACAAGCCAGAAGGAAAGCTAGAAGGAGTTCAGACAGAGTTCAGACAGTCCATGCCTATGTCGCCAGGGGAATTGATTGAAAGGCGCCAGACTGTCTGGCTTTACGAACGGCTGATGAACGCCACGAAGAGGGCTTGAAATGAACACATGTTCACCGGGAACAGGGCCTCATGAACAGCTTGCTTGTGAACAGCGGATTGGGGTGTTTGTGACTTTTTTTTGGTTCATATTGCTGTTCGTGCCTATCTCTATTTCAGACTACTAGCATTATATTCCTCCCATTGTAGCCTTTCTCCCCTTATCCTAAAGAACAGTCTCTTCATCTTCGCCTCTTACTGTGCAATTATTCTATTGGCAAATCCTTCAGTTCTAAACTCCATAGCCATGAATGAAGTTTCTCATTCCTTTTTCTGACATTTAGCTCAAGAATCCTTCTCATGAACCAACTAACTGTTCACATAAACCAAACCTATTCAGAATCTAACTGCAATCTCAAGAACACTTTCTTGGGGGTAAGCCCTACTGAATACACCTGAGCAGGATTCTGAGTAGACCTGCTTAGAACTGCTCCCATACAAGGCCTTCCTAAGCAGATTTATATCTTTCTAGGTCTGTGGGTTAGAAAGGTGTATCTCTGCTAATAATGACATTGGCAGTGTAATAATGTAATCCTTTTCTTTACCACCTGGAAGGCATTTGGACACTCCGGGAGCTGACAGCAAAACAAAGTAAGGAAAGCTATGTGAAGAACATTCATCGTTATTTATTGTTCAGTCAATGGCTGGTGCCAGAAGATCCTCCACAAACTCTGGAATACCATCATTTTTACTAGTCTAGATTTTTGTTTCCATGTAGGCTAATAACCTGAAATATAAACTGCAAGGTTGACTGTTCCAAGAGACTTGGCTAAAAACATGAATATCTATTGGTAGGGCACAGATTTTTAAATAATAAACACAATAGAGATTTCAGCTAATTCTCTTAGCCCACCCATACTATCCTCCCATGCGACCTCTGGCCATGTCCAAGTCAGTAGCCCACAGGCTGCTCAGCTCAAACCTAGCTAGTGGCAGCAGACAACTGTAGGATCACTATCACTAGGAGTGTGCATCTAGAAAAATTTTCATTGTAGTTTCCGATCTGGGGCTTTTGAGTGAAATGTTTAACATGATTGGGTAGTTTTCTGGTGGGGTGTTGCTGAGTCAGGGTCAAAATTCTTTATTTCTTTTCCATTCTCATGGTTTTTGTGGCTATCCTTTTCAATGAAGGGGTGGGGACCAACTAGAGGCTCTAGTGCAGCTGTTTTTTTCATTAAACAGCACACTGCACACTGAGATCCCTCTAATTTAAGGAACTACTAAGTTGCAAGCAGATTGAACAAAGGGCAGTGATTTTACAACCCCCTCCAAGTAGATCCCTCTCTGTTCAGCTGCACTAAGTTCTCTTTACTCATTCCAAAAATGTCCATCAAACAGCAGCCAGCAGGAGAGCTCCAGCCAGCCACCAGCATTTAAAAAAAACAAAGTCCTGCCTGCATTCATTTCATTTCCCTACTCTTACAATGACTAAAAATATTTTAAAAATACATTTCCATTGAAAACTCTGCATTTCCCTTCCTCCCTGGATGTAGTATCCTTTCAAAAAGTGAGGCAGGCTTCCATTGCAGCCTCCTCCAGCCATCGTTGTACTTCTGCTATTCCCTATGAGAGAATTGGAGGGTAGGGTGGAGTTGTTTTTCAACCATATGTCACCAGAATTGTGTGAAATGTCTTCTGCCTGTCCCTCAAAGCACCCCCCAATTTTCAAGCAAATTGAGCAAAGGGGTTGAATTCTACAGGTCCCTGAACAAGCGAAGTCATTTCTCCTTTCACAAGAAAAAGTCTTTCTCCAGCCCATAAGGAGGATTGAAGGGAAGGAAGGAGAATGGCAGCTCTCTGGAGCTTGGAATTTGCTTTTTGTCCCTCTCCTGCCACAATCTGATTGGAAGGGAGAAATTATCCAGAAAGTCAATACAGATTCAAAGTGAAATGCAAGCTCATGCTGAATTGCTGGGAAATTCTTGAAATCAAGAAAATTTTCAAAGAGGGGTTTCATGACTACCAAGCAGCCAGGACTAGCATTTCCATTTTGGAGAGTCACAAAGACCTGGAAAAAGTTATTTTCATGATTTTTTACTTTGTGATTTTTATCACACACACACACCCCTATCTTTTACCACTACAATCCAAATTTAAGGTGAGTGGTCCCAGAAGCATTACCAGTATCACTAGAACTCATTTTGGCTTACTGCTGGATGTAGGTGGGTCCTCCCAAGCAATGGAGCATCAGGTACCTTCCCAGAAAGTTAAAAGGCCCACTTGCCCCTGCTGCTAAACTGTGTATATTCTTACTAGACAGTAAGACAAGTCTGCTCAAAAGTTATCTTGAACGATTTGCTGTTGTTCTGTAATAGCCCCCCCCTCCTCAGGGTTTTCCTTTACAATGCAAAGCTTCAGACTGAATGGCAAATCAATGGGAGAGAGAGGACCATTTAACATTTTTCTTGCCAGTCATTTGTCTACACAACACAGTGTTTTTTTATGGCTGGAAAAGAAAGCATTAAATGTCTCTTTATTCTCTGGCCTGCTTTCCATTGGGTCTGAAGCCACCATCTTTGTTTTGGATTTGTATGGTGGGGAGGGGGAAAAAAACTATATGGACATGTGGTTTCACCCTAATACACCAGCCCTGTCCCTATGAAAGAAAATTCAGGATCTGGTCATTTTGAAGGATCAAATAAGGAAGGCTTTGTGAAAAAGTAATCTAAGAATTTCACTGCAGGAAACAATTTTCTTTTATTTAATGGAACTTTTTCCTTTAGCAAAACTTTTTTTGCTGTGCATTTGAAACCTGCCTTCTGTTTATTTTCTTTCCATTTTCAATATAAAAAGCAACAGAAAAAAGGGAATCTTAATTAGGTATACTCCACTTTAAAGCCTCATTTACTAATAATTAATGACCACTTGATTATTTAATGACCTTAAGTAAATGAAAAGGTTAATGTGCCAAAGAATCAAACTACTCACTGCAGTAATTATGGATTTTGAATAGATTGCTGCTATTTCAGATTTATAATTGATTTACCATTTCTGCTAACACTATGGCTTTATTTGATGTGGTAATTATTTGAATAATGTTGAGCATTTCCTAGTGATTACTCATTGATTTTCCCAAAATCAACCCTCTTAATAAACACTCTTTATATAGAATTATTTTAGCCTTTGTTCAGAATTGCATCAGCCAAAGCCTATATATTTGTTGCTGCTGAATGAAACTGATTTTGCTTAGTCACTGCATATATGCATTATTATTATTCACCTGAAATATTCAGCATTGATACAAACTTTTGAAGGTGAAGAAAAGACATTTTACTTGGTCTATAAGTCAAGTTTTTGCAAAATCACATCATAACTTATTATAGTATCATTGACATTGCTGTAGGAAAAAAATCCATTTCTTAATCTCCTTCCTTATATTTGGTTTTCTGCTAAGGATGTGAAGAAAATTTTCTGAAATCATCAAAATCCTTATAATGGGAAAAACTAATAAGCTTATTACCTTGGATATACAAATACTATTTATTTATTTGGCATTTCTATATTTTTTTCTTTTCTGTCAAAGCTGTGTTTGGAAGGGTATACAGCATGTAAAACAGTATGAGGGCCTGAAACACATAGTGAGGAACAGAGCTGATCTTCCTAGAAACGACTTGAGGAAATGCTTTAAAAAGATCCCTCTAGTGTGTAATGTAATTCCATCATTTAACATTCATACATTACTCTGTAGTATTGAGCAATGTGATTTCTACTAATACCTCTGCCGCAGTTGCTGCTTCACCTGGAAAAAAAGCTTTTTCAGTCACTGCATATTTCTACTAGGAAGAGCAACACTCATTGGAGTTTGCCTGTTATATTGCTGTTAAAGGCAGGAATATTTTTACATAAAAAGTTGCCTAATTTAGTCCAAATACAGTTATGAGCATTCATGCTTTTCTATATAATGTTTATGTGTGTTATGCACCAGCAAGTTGCTTCTGTCTTATGGTGACCCTATGAATTAATGACCTCCAAAATGTCCTATCATTAACAGCCTTGTTCAGGTCTTCCAAACTGAAGGCCATAGCTTCCTTTACTGAGTCAATCCATCTCATTTTGGGTTTTCCTCTTTTCCCATTGCCTTCAATAAATGACTGCTGTAGGAAGCAGTTCACAGACTTAAACAATGAAATTGTCTGGAAAGCTGAATAAGTTCAAATAGATGCAGTTACAAACCTGACAAGCGGTTTCAATGGAACAGAATTTATAATTTATTTCAGTGCTTGCTATTTCCCTATATATCCATATTTCCATATTTTTATTCATATGTTTATTCCCATAACATGGAAGTGGTTGTTATTTTCATATTGCCAAGGAACAACAAATTGTGGTGGCAAGTGAAAGTGCAAGCATGTATTTAACCATATGTACAGTATTATTGCCCCGGGGATCCTCATGAACTGGCCTTTTACCTGTTGGAATTACTGTACTCTTTTTATCATGCCATTGTTTCTTACTATGAAGTTATATTGTGCCCATATAAATACCATGTAAACATATTTTTGCATATGCAAAATTGTACACCAAAGACATGATGACTTCTGAGGTACCTTTAAATGTTTCTGAACTTCCTGCATCTTGTGAATTCACAAAGCAATAATTTAAAAGCATTGAATTATCACATCATTCCTCAGTGAAAAGTGACACTCTGACTACCTCATAAACAGCTTTATGGCCTCCTGTTCAGGAGGGTTATTCCACTTTGCTTCTGTAAGCTGGAACCACAAGTCATTCCACTCAGCTGCCATTAAAGTATGGATTGAATTCTTGGACTATGTACAGTGAGTGAATAAAAACCTGACAAACACTCATTCACAGATGGCAAGAGCCTTTGAAGCCACTGAGCTGGCACTCATTCAACTGGCGTTTGATTTGGTCATGCCGAAAGGAGCGGAAATGCGGTGATCATGCTTGGTTAATACTGATATTTCATGCTATGGAGTTTTGTACTGTCCTAGTTAATGCTCCATTTGGATTTAAGGACTAAAACTTCCCTTTTGTGTTCATATTTCATAATCTGAAAGGAAGGGTGGCCATTACTGAAATGCTTTCCCCATCTCTCAGCCAAACACACTGCTACTCCATCTCTTAAAATAGATATGGATTTTCTCATTTAGTCAAATACACAGCACAAGACTGTTGTTATTAGAGAATTATGGCATAACACACCAGACATCCTTATGTAGATAAAGGAGGTCATTGATTTACATTGTATCCAAAGAATCCATTAAGTGTAAGTATGATTGGGATTATTGTGAAGAAGAACACTGGAAGACCCGTTTAGCTAAAGCATTTGTGTGGCGTGTATTAAATAAATAAAAACATTGGAACAGTCTTTTAGCTATAAGAAATTCAAACATGCAGAATGTTAAGAAACTAGAAATTCAAGAAACCCAGTCAGTTTTAGTATACATTTAAACAAGCCAGTTAAACACTTCTTGAAATGAAAAAATGAAAGAAAATAAGGATGTGCAAAAGAAAACAATAGAGGGGAATAAATTTTAAAAATACACAATAGCAACAGGTAGAAACAATTATTTATGTTGCTATACAGTGGTCAGAAATGCCAAGCCTTTGTGTATTCCAAATTAGACTACTGTAATGTACTACAGCCAGTAAAATGGTACAGAAAAAACAGCTGATTCAGAAACTTGATGCCTGAACCTTCATGGGTGTAGCTTAGTAATAATTATTATTTTCATTAGAAAATATCTGCATTGATTACTTTGTTTCTAGGTCCAACTGAAGGTTTTGGCTTTAAAAATCTGTATGGTCTTGGTCTGAAACATCTTAGGATATCCCATATGAATATTTCCCAGCCCTCTATATGAGATCTTTCTTCATATTTCACCTTTTAGGGAGGTATGGTTGTTATCTACCAAAACTAGGTTGCAGAGCATGGTGGCTGCAGAGTAGTGGAATAAATCTGAATGTGTTCTTTCCTGATATCCTTTTGCAGACTTCGGAGAATTGGTGGAGAATCTTCTTGTTTTATGGAGATTTAAATTTTTGTTTTTATTAGTTTCATTGTATGCCTGTTCTATTGTACCAGTACAAAACATTAAGGCCACAGGTCCCCAGTATATAGATTAACTAGATTATTAATGGCTGCTCTACATCAATTAAACATCCACAAATTAGTGCAAGTTGCTGCTAACAAGCAGCCTCCCACAGGTAAGAGTATTTGGGGGCAGGCTTCCCTGGTTCCAAATTTAGCCAGCACTGCCTCTGACTTTCTTTATCCTTACCTGCATACGACGTGGTACAAAGAAGTATTAAGCCTCAACTCCCTCCTACTATGTGCTACTCCAGGAACTAAGGGTTCAGTTTATGTCCTCATCCACCAAAGGTGTTTCCTCCCCAGCCAGCTGCTTAAGCCAATGATGAACTAGCTTGGAAAAAGCCCCTTCCCCTCAATCTTTAGATAGCTCAGTGTGCTTGCCAATTAGCTATACCAATATGCACACTATTCTAGCCAAAACTAGATATGGTTTAAAGGTAGGGAATACTACCATGCACCAGGACACTGTAGAGCAGGCAAAAAAAGCAAAAAGTATGGGCCAGTTTGAAGTAAGAGAAATTCCTGCTCAGCCCCACAAAAGGCAACCAGCTAATCCCAAATTATCCACAGGCTGGGTGGATAAAACAACTCACAGAAAGAGACCTGCTGTAATACCTGTACTGAACTCAAACAACATCAGTCCAGAACCCTTCTGATTCCGCCCCAAGAAGCATCCAACGGCTACTCAAAAGCCAATAATCACCGGTTGAAGGGCAGTTTATAAGCACTGCAAACTTCTCATCACTTGCTGATGCAAGATTCTGCTAACCCTTGAGAAGCTATGAGCAATGTATTATATTGTGGTGCTGCAGTAACTCCATTGCCACTTCCAGGCACCCTCCAATAAAGGCAGTATATCCCTCTTCAGTGGTGGAAAATGGAATCCTGTGACTCATATGAACAACTGCTGGATACCTGGAAGAATTAGAAAGAAGATTAGGCATGCTGAGAATGTCTGTTTATACCATTATATGCTCCTCCAACCATCATCATACAATTTTTAATAAAAAGGAATTTGAGATCGAAAGGCTTTTCTCTAATTTTACTTGAAGTCTGGGTACGACGTATCTCATTGTAATTAACTGTGGAAGCCATTATCCCCACAATGCTTTTTGTAACACATTCTTCTGGATTAATTTTATATTAAAGTAAGACAAGCATCTGATTTACTACATCCTATTATTTTCTTAATGTTGCTTACTTAATTCATACTTATGGATCTCTTCCCCAGCAAAATACACATTATCCTTCTGGTGCTTTTATCAGCCAACTACTTACATCTTCATTTAACATATTTGTTCATAAACTGATAAAATCCATACACAGTCGTATTCCAACACGGGAATTAAGCGAACTGATTTCAATGAGTTTAAACATACCTAACTCAGTGTGACTTTATAATACAATTCTCGTGTGCTGGAGTGCTTATCCCTTGCATGAAAAATCCTACAGATGTTACCACATAAAAGAAAATACTTGAAAACTAGGAGGAAGAGCCCATGGAACGTATTTTTTATCTATTCCATTTGAATGTTTGCTTTGTTTGTGTACATATGTTGGGAGGTAATTTATATTCCACATTTTGAAGCAGCATACAAGAAATATAATTATACAGTTATCAGTATTGAAAAGTTTACATGAACAAAGGGATAAAATCAAGAGACTAAATACATATAAAACCACAGACAGACCCATATCCATAATGCCTGTGGGAGGACAATCAGTTTAAAAGGTAAGATGAAATGTCTGATGATGTGAGTGACTGAGCTCAGCATAGCCTGGCACATTGACAGGATCATAAGAAGTCATGGAGAGGCAGTGAAGTGAACGAGAAGCAGATAACTAAACTGTTGCGCATACATGTTCAACTTCTTGATAAAAAGTCACCATCAAAATCCTATCCTTGTGTAGCCATCACTGTTTAAAATGCTGAGAATGCATTTATTTCTTAAGGATTAAAAACAAGCATTTCAAATATCTAGGCTTAGCAAACAACCAGCAGTATAAACATTTGTCAGCTTTCCAAACATATATATCCTGAAACATATTTACCTTATGATCATGCTCAACATGTCCATCATCAGCTATATGTTAAATACAATTATGTCCTCCATTTGGTGACACACCAATCTTAGATTACCAATCTAATCAAAAGATGTCTCATGCATGCACAGGACAATAATGATGCAGTATTTCATTGTATACCTCCATTGAAACAAGGGATGAAAAAGATTTGACTGTGAAGGAGACATAACTGGTTGCGGATTGAAAAGGCTAAATAAGTTTGAGAAGTCCTTGAGGATACAAACATTCAAAAAGTCAAGAGATGCGTATGCTAAACTGAAAGCAGATTCTTGATTAAGAGTCATACTGGGGAGATGATATCCAGGAATAAAACACACTTATATGGCATCAGGTGTGAATGTGCATGTGTGTGTATTATGTGCCGTCAGGTCACTTCCAACTTATGGCAACCATATGAATTAGCAACAACCAGAATGTCCTGTCTTTAATACCCTTGCTCAGATCTTGCAAATTGGACATGGCTTCCTTTATTGAGTCAAGTCATCTCATTTTGGGTCTTCTTTTCCTACTGCCTTCCACCTTTCCTAGCAATCAGTCAAGTCTTCTCATGATGTGACCAAAGTATGATAACCTCAGTTTCGGGATTTTAGCTTCTAGAAAGGCATATGTGCAAATTTAGAATATAACAAAATGCATCTAGGTAGGAATTGTCTTCCATCTCTTTAAAAGACTAAAGGGCTGTTTGAAGACCTCTTTTTATTTAAATATTTTTATCCTGCTTTTTGATTATATAAAATATTCAAGGCAACTAAGTATAAGTCAATCAAAATAAGCCAAACAAAAGCTGACAACCACTACTACTAAACTAAAAAATATACAGAAGAGAACAGATGCCAGCAATAAAATCAGAAGCAGCAGGAACAAAATGGTATAAATAGATGCCCATGGCTTCCTGGGAGTTTTGCCTTACTACCTTTAAACAGTCACTGGAGAAGGAGTAAGGTGAATTTCCCCTGGGAAAGAATTCACTGTTGAGAAGGGTCTATCCAACATGGTCACCCATTCTATTCCTGTAACCAAAGAAGGGCCTCCAAGAAATATTGTGTGTGTTTGTGTGTGTTTGTGTGTGTGTGTGTGTGTGTATACATGAATTTAAAAAACAGAAGTAATATTTCATAGTTTTGTAATGTCATAGTTAACACAAAATATTTAAAGTATATAAGGTCTAATCCCATCTTTATTGTTCATGTCATTACAATGACCATTTTTCAATAAATTTATCCAACTGTACATTAACATCTCCAAGACATCTATGTTTGTATGTTGATTTAGACATAGGTCACCCTCCACAATAAGGCTGTTCACTTTCCAAAGTCAAGCCTGAAGCTGGATCTAATGAGTCTAGAAACTTCCTTTCTGGAAATTCTGGAAATAGTTGTGTTTGGATTTGGAATATTTATGACATTCTGGAATGGACATTGTTCTTGTAATAACTCCACAATCCAACAGTTCTTTATTAGCTTTCACATCCCTAGTTTGAATCAATGGTCTACCTAGCTCTGCAGTAATTTTTTGGCCCTGAACACAAGATTTTGAGGACAAATGAATCTTGCCATCAAGCCTTTAAAGAGCAGTGTCCCTAAACATGAAAAATAAAGCTCCTTGACTGAAGAAAATTTGTGTCTAGATTGTGAGATCTGTGTTCAGAGTGTCCAGTGAACAACAACTACCACTAGCAGTACAATCTCAGGGAGAGTTACATCTAAAGCCTATTGAAATCAATGGATGTAGAAGGATATAACTCTGCTCAGGATGGTACTGCAAATCACTGTATCATAGACTCAAGCCTAGATCAGCAACCAGATGTGGTGATTTATAACCAGATTAAGTGGAAGAAATTTGAGAGTTGTTAATAATATGCTAGGAAATTTTTGTTGTCATCCTTTGTTGTCTTCCTTAAAATCCTAGTTGCATATACCAAAGACAGAATAATAATAATAACATTCGATTTATATACCGCCGTTCAGGATGACTTAACACCCACTCAGAGTGGTTTACAAACTATGCCATCATTAGGGACTTAACAGGTTATTGTTTTGAGATGATTGATAAACAAAAAAAAGTGTATGTGCCCATGTGAACATAGGCAAGATGAAATAGCAAGCATCATTGTTCTTGTAAATGAAATATGCCACATGGCAGTGAAAATTAATAAACAGTCATCTAACCTCAAAATGGCAGCAAGAAGCTGCCAGAGATATTGAAAGGGGAAAATTGAGGTCAGAAGGCTTGTAATATAGTAATCCCAAAGCCAGATCATTTTTCTAAATCTCTGAATTGGAAGCCATAGCTAAGCTCTTCAGCCTCCCAATGTTTATTGCCCTTGATTGTTGCAAACAGAAAACAGACTATTTCCCCCTTGAACATTAGTTGTGAAAGGTTTCATTAAAATGACATAACAAGTGAAGTTCCTTGGGAAATCTTTTCGATACCTGCTTGACTTTGATATCCATTAAATTATAGATCTATAGCCCTGTTGATAAGTTCACTTTCACAAACACTGACCATATTTGTCCCATGGTACAAACATTCTGCTTAAGGCATTTCAAGTTAACACAGTGGAAAAATAATGGAATTCATATAACGCTGCAATAGATTACTATTGCCTGAGAAAGAAGGGGGAGATGGGAATGCTCCACTTCACTGGGTAACAAAGGAATAGGGGAATTATAGAGGCCTTTGTTTTAGTTTGGTTGTATTTTTAAGCAAAGGAGGCGAATGAGGTGGAGAAAGAAAAAAATGAGGACATACATGCTACAAAAGGGAATATAATTTAATAATTATTTTCATCAGTTGAGGGTCCTTCAGACACTACCTTTTTAGGTGTAAAGAGATGGATTTTTTATGTGTACACCTGTAAATTGTGTACCAAGGGAGACGAAAGGAGCTCCAGGCATTGCCTTAGAGATTAGACCCCCAAACCGCACACAATTGCCTGTCAGGCATCTGAGCTGTCCTATGCAACTACATGGCACATAGGTAATAATAAGTAAACTCTTCGTTGGTGTATTTCCTGATGCAGGTGGTGTCTGCCTGCTCTTTTCTGCATCTGCTGCATGCAGTTCTCTGAAATTATTATCACATTAGGGAAGAAGTATGATTACTCATTACTTTCCTGAATAGGATGGACAGATACAACTTTTTTTCCACCGAGAGAGCAAACAGTATGTTTCATGCCACTCATTTTCAAAGCTGGTGTTCCCAAATTTTGTATGGTTGTACTGTTTTTACACCATTGTCACATTATTTGTATGATATATGGTACTTTCCTGTAACTGATGCAAAAATAACACTAACAATTCAATAAATGTAATGTGGAAATGTAGCTTGAGAAAACAGAAAATGGTGCAAAAATAAACATTCATGGCTTCCATACATACAAAGGATAAGTGAAATAAAAATGTGTGACCTTTTTTGCATTTAAAGGTGGAGCCAGGAATCTGTTATCACACTTTCCATCTGCCTTGTTCCACTTGAATATTATCCATTGGGGAACTGTTTCTTCCCCTGCCCTCCTCAAAGGAGCAGTGTTTAAATGTTCCTCAGTGGAAGTCCATTCACTGTCCTATTGACCTAGACGTGCCACAGCAATTCTAGCCCAATCACATCCAGTCAGGTCATTCACAGACATGTAGCTAGCAGAAATAGAGGTCTGGAATGTCTCCAACAATATCTAAAAACTCAGAGGTGTAAATGTGACTAATACATGTTAATAAACTCATGCATCGTACAGGTACACAAAGAGAGAATGTAAGGGTCATTGCCACTGTATATTTGTAAACCAACTACTCAGTATAAACTTGGGTTTATTACTGGATAAGCCGTAAAAGAGCCCTGAAGTGGGGTATATTTCATTTATAAAGAGTTGCAACCATAGTCACTTTGGTAGCACTTATGTGAGTAACTTCATGTGTAGATGACAACATTATTATGAGTGGGATGTTCAGTAGACAGGAGAAGGATCACACTGGTAATGTGCTATTCTCTCTCTTCACAACCACAATGCAGCTACAAAGCATAAGATTTGTAGAAACATGGATTAAAAAACGATGGAACATAAAGACGAGAGTCTGCAGTTTAAGATAAAAAAAGCACTCAGATGGGGTATATTGTTAGCTGATTTCTGCAAGGAAAGGAAGTGGCTGACACACCAGCAAGAAGAGGCTGCACGAACGCTGGAGGACTGGAGTGACAACGAGAGCAGCGCAAGCGGGGGGATGAGAGTGGGCCCCCTGGAGGGCCCTGGTGGAGATCACCAGGGCTGTTGTGCCAGTCGCCTTCGGGGGCCAGGGAGGAATTTTTTCCCGCAAGTGGCCAGATTGGCCGAGGCCACTTGGGGTTTTTCATCTCCCTCTGGTCATTGAGGTCAGGGCCCCCCGGGGGTAAGGGGTGGCTCCATCTTTCTGGTTACAGAAAGCTGGAGCATTGGCGGGGAAGCGGGCCTGCGGCCTGCCTCCAGTGGCAGTTTTTGAGGCATTGGGCTGGATCCCAACAGGGTGAGAGGGCCTGCGAGCTGCTCACCCCGATGGATCTGGAGGCAAGGGTCGCCAGGCGGAGCCGGCGATGGGATGGCATGTGCCGAGGTGCCAGTGGGAGGCTGGTGGGTGATGCATCGGTTCAGCAGTGAGGCCTAAGATGCCAACGGGGATCCAGCCCAGATGCCAGGCCAATGCTCCATATAGCTGTAATCAATAAAGTTGTGGCCATTTCTAACCCACACAAGTGTCTGGTGTGTTTACTTAGCTGGAGCGCAGTCCGACATAGCCCCTAGGTGACAAATTTTAATTTCCAATATTTGATGATATTTCAAACATGAGGAATATGGCAACATACTTTGTGTCTTCAGAATAAGACAGGATACAAAACTAATCTACATAAATAAATATACACTATCCAACTCTTTATGCCTTCAGAACTATAGGACTGCCGTGTACAGTTCCTGCATATCTTTTCTTTCCAGCTCTTCCCTGCAATATAACCATCATTTCAAAAGAAATTGCTTTGAATTCTCAAACTGTTCAACATCTAATTTCTTTTCAATGCAGATGGAATAGAATGCTTAGATGGGTAGTCCCAACTGTCTATTATAGAGTTTCCAAACTGTTTGAAAAGGAATATGCAGATGTTCAAGCTACTATTCTGGCTATGACATATTTAGGACTCATTCTTGTTTTTATGCTCCAAGTGTCTATCCTGTTCATACATATTCTCCTATCTTTGTAGTGTTTTAAGGATGGCAGCTGCAGTGACTTTCAATCTGTGTCTATTCCTTTGTATCTTGCCAACAGTTTTCTTCAAGAATATTGCTAAGCTACAAACCTCCATCAGTTAGCATTGCAGCATTAATTAATTGCTCACTTAATGTTATCTTTATGAGGGCAGAGTGGGAGGAAAGCATAATTAGGTGTGCTGAAACATAATATGTGGGGAAATGTGAACATCTGTGTATGTCACACAATGTAAAAGGAACAAACCAATTAAGCATTAGAACTCACCATGACCTAGGGCACCAGACCAGAACAGCAACTAATTAAGGTGCATTCTTATTTACAATTTACCACCTGTAACTGAGGATGTGCCCTTACTGCTGGGGTGGTCATCCTTGACCCTTGATTGTTAGGTTTAAATTACTACTTGACAATTTCAGAATGTTTCTGAAATATAGAGCAACATGTTGATCCTGGATGAAAATACTTGAATAAAATATCCTGTTCAAAGGAAATATACTCAACAAACCCTGGAATCTCTGAGACATATATTTTTTTTCTTCTCACTGTAAGGACAAAACCAGTATACTTAGACTAGGATCTAGGAGATGTAGGTTCAAATCTTTATGCTGCTACAAAGATTGTTTTTGGGGAGCGGGGCAGTAGGCTAGTCACTCTCTGTCACTTCAACAGTGCAATCCTATGAAGACTTCCAGTCTAAACCTATTAAACTCAATAGCTTTATCCTGAAGTAAGTCTGCATAGGATTGCACTGTAAGTTACTTTACATGATAGTTGTAAGACAGATGCTAGTTACAACTAGACATGGGCACAAACAGCATTACAAACAGAAAAAACCCACAAAAAGCCCAATCTGCTGCCCATCCTAAATGAACAGGTGGTTGTTGCAAGCCTCGTACGGTGCCTTCAGCAGCCATTCATCAAGCCAGACAGTCTGGCACCTGCAATCAATCCCCTTGGCAACCGGAGGCAGGGACTGAACTCTGTCTGAACTCCTTCTGCCTTTCCTTCTGGCTTTAACCCTTCAAAGTACTTCCAGCAGAGAGTCCCGTTTTTGCCACTGTGAAGAGAAAATGACAGCCAACGGGGAGACCCGTGGATCATGCCTCTCCCAGGGTGCAACCTCTCTGAAACTTGAGGTGGTCTTCAGAGGACAGTGAGGACTATGTCCCCTGCAAATTTGGTGGGTATTGAACATTGGGAAGGTCAGTTTGTAACCCCTCAAACTAGCTGCCAGCAGACACTGCTGTTTTTGCCAGGACAGGTCCCTTTAAACTATCAGCTGGCAGGTAGCAGGGGGGAATCCCCCCTGCCGCCTGTCAGCTGATAGTTTAAAGGGATTTTTAAAGGGCCAGGTAAGTGGGTTTGAGGGGAGGGGGAGCTAAGTGGGAGGGGTTTGGGTGGGGTTCTGGCCCCCACGAACAACGAACATGTTCAGGAACAGTTCATGTTCGTCCATGTTCGTTGTTTATTGTTCATAGATGGCAACGAACAACAAACAGGGTGTTCATTTTTTCCCCCGTTTGTGCCCATGTCTAGTTACAACATGATAGTTGTAAGAGATGCTGATAGTGGGGCTAGGATTAAGTGCCCTCTCACGACACTGCTGTTGTGCAATGCCAGGTCCATAAATAATAAGACTGTGACTCTAGCAGTTTTTTGCAATGGACAAGGTGGACTTGGTGTGCGTGACCTGGGTATGGAAAGGCAAAACTGTCACCTTGAAAGAGCTGCCCCCCAGGGTTCTCAGTCTATCAGTCCTGGGACAGGGGTTGGGGTGGTGGTGCTCATTCAAGAGTCTTTCTCCATCAGGCCATTCCCCACACCAAGGATTGCTGGCATTGATTGTGTGGGCCTGGCATGGAATGCTGAAGAGAGTTTAGCTATCTGCCTGATAAACTGATCACCCACACACCTGTAGCTGCCTTGCCTAGTCTGTTGGAGGTGATAGTCAGCTGGGAACAGTCTCAGCTTTTGGTCTTGGGTAATATCAATGTCCATGCTGACAATGCTGCCTCTTCGTGGGCTATGGACCTGGTACCATCCATGGCAGTACAGGGACATGCCCCCGAGTAGGACACACGCTGGATCTGATCATTGGGATCGGGATACAAGTGGAGCTGGATATGCCTGTGGCAGTGCCGTGGTCACACCACTTCATCCTGAGGGCTTGTCTGGACACCTTGACCCCCCCCCCCACACACACTTCGGCGGTGAGCTAATTTATGCTTACCCAAGGAGTATAATGAATCTGATTGGATTCTGAAATGCTCTGAGGGATTGGATGAGCTGGTAGAAGACTGGAAAATCTGCCTCTCTGAAGCCATTGATGAGATTGCTCCCCATCCTCTCTGCTCCCAGACCAAATTGGCGATTATGGCGATTAAAATAGGAGCTGATGTGGCTAGAGTGAGTGTGACAGTGAATCCATGATGAAGCGACAAGAACATCTTATAGGATGCTTATGAAGCCTATGAGATGGCAGAGAAAGCTGCAAAAAGGGATTACTATGCAGCTTCCATTGTGTTCATTAGCTCTCACCCAGCACAATTGTTTAGAGTGATTCAATCTTTAAAGTCCCTTTTGCATGAGATGAGGAAAAATGTTGATTCACCTATAAGCTGTGAGGCATTTAGAAGCTTTTTTTTTGCGGATAAGATCATATTGCTCCGCTGGGATCTGCTCGCAATGGTTGAAACAGTATGTGAACTGGAGGTCCCTTGGTGGTCTTCAGGGTCAATATTAGATCAATTCAGGCCAATTTCCCTGGATGAGGTGGACAGGAACCTGTGTACTGTGAAGCATAATATGTACCCGCTGGACCCATGGCTGACATGGCTGGTGAAAGCCGCAATGCCGGAATCTTGGCTCCTATGACTATCATCATGAATCTGTCTTTGAGTTCCGGGATTTTCCTGGACTCACTGAAGGATGTAGTAGTGCATCCCTTATTAAAGAAACTGCTGTTGGATCCTGTTGATCCAGCCAATTACTGCCCAGTTTCAAATCTTCAGTTTCTGGGAAAGGTAATTGAGAGGGAACAGCTACAGGTATTCCTGGATAATTTCTCTATCCTGGATCCATTCCAATCTGGTTTCCGACCTTGCAATGGTATGGAGACGACCCTGGTCGCCCTAATAAATGATCTGCAGTAACACCTGGATCGGGGCAGGCTGGCACTGCTGGCAGTTTTAAATCTTACTGCTGCATTCGATACGTTCGATTACGGTCTTTTGACCCACCACCTCACCGCTTTGGGGATTCATGGGACAGCCTTGCAATGGCTGATCTCCTTTATCTACAGTCAGGAACAGAGGGTGGCACTAGGGGAACAGATGTCTGCATGCCATCCTTTGTTGTGTGGCATCCCTCAGAGATTTAACATCTATATGTTATTTAACATCTATATGTGCCCCCGTGCCTAGACGGTTTGTAGCTTTGGGCTGGGTTGTTACCAGTATATGGATGACACCCAGTTCTATCTGTTGATGGATGGCCAGTTAGATGCTACCCTGGATTCCTTGGACAGGTGTCTGGATGCCATGGTGGAATTGTTGTGTCAGGGTCACCTGAAATTGAATCTCCTGTAGATGAAGGTTCTTTATCTGGGTTGTAGGATGATGGACTTGGGAATACAGCTCCCAACCCTTCACAGAGTGCAGTTAGAGCCTTCATATTGATGTTTGAAGAGCTTGGGCATGCTCCTGAATGCCATGCTTTCTATGAAGGCCCAGGTTACAGCCATTGCCAGATCTGCATTTTTTCATCTTCAGCAGGTTAGGCAATTGGCGCCCTATCAGTTGCCCCAGGACCTGGCTTCAGTAATCTACACAGTGGTCACCTCCAGGTTGGACTACTCTAATCGCTGTATGCTGGGCTGCCTTTGGGCTTGACCTACAAGTTACAACTGCTCCATAATGCAGTGGCATGTGTTCTTACTGGGACGCCATTTAGGGCGCATATCCATCCAGTGCTGTACCAGCTGCACTGGCTTCCAGTTTATTAATTTATTTTATTCAACTTATACCCCGCCCTTCCTTCTAGCGGCTTCCAACGAATATATTATTAAAAATACAATAAAACATTACAAATAGTATAAAAACCAATATTGATACACAATTTTATATCAGCAGCATAAGAATCCAGGTGCCACCAAACAAATCTGGCCACTACAGAGTCACCACAACCACGGGTACAGCCATGATGTAACTCCAGGCCAGCTGCAAAAGGAGAGTGTGGTGGTCAGAAGAGGGGACAAGAGGCTGGTCCCTAGCCAAAGGCTTGGTGGAACAGCTCTGTCTTTCAGGCCCTGCAAAACTGTAAAAGGTCCTGCAAGGCCCTGATCTCCATTGGGAAAGTGTTCCATCAGGCCAGGGCCAGGGCAGAAAAGGCCCTGGCCCTAGTTGTGGCCAGCCAAATGTCCCTTGGTCTGGGGGACATCTACAGAGCTGTTTATCTGCAGAGTGCAAGGCCCTACAGGGGGCATAATAGGAGAGGCAGTCCTGTAGGTATGCAGGTCCCAGTCCATGAAGGGCTTTAAACACTAAGACTAGTACCTTGAACTGGACTCGGAACTCAATTGGGAGCCAGTGCAGCTGCCATAATACTGGGCGGATGTGAGCCCTAAATAGCATCCCTGTAAGGACATGTGCTGCTGCATTCTGGACCAGCTGTAATTTCCAGGTCAAGGCCACAGGCAGCCAAGTGTAGAGCGAGTTGCAGTAGTCCAATCTAGAGGTGACTGTTGCTTGGATTACAGAAGCTAGGTCCTGGGACAAGAGATAAGGCGCCAATTGCCTGACCTACCAAAGATGAAAAAATGCAGATCTGGCAACAGCTGCAACCTGGGCCTCCATAGAAAGTTTGGCATCCAGGAGCACACCCAGGCTCTTCACCATCAACAAAGGCTGTAACTGCACTCTGTCGAGGGCTGGGAGCCGGATTCTCAATTCCATCACCCCACGACCCAGATACAGAACCTCCGTCTTCTGGGGATTCAAATTCAGGTGATTCTGACACAACTATTTTGCCACGGCATCCAAACACTGGGCCAAAGAGTCCAGGGCAGCATCTAATTGGTCGTCCATTAACAGGTAGAGCTGGGTGTCGTCAGCATACTGGTGACAATTCAGCCCAAAGCTATGGACCACCTGGGCAAGGGGGCACATATAGATGTTAAATAGCATTGGACAAAGAATCGCCTTCAGAGGGACGCCGCACACCAAAGGATGGTGGGCAGACATCTGTTCCCCTAGTGCCACCCTCTGTCCATGACCATGGAGAAAGGAGATCAACCATTGCAGGGCTGTCCCACAGATCGCCACAGCAGCGAGGCAGTGAGCCAAAAGATCATGGTTGACTGTGTCGAATGCTGCTGTAAGATCCAAAAGTATCAGCAGTGCCAACCTGCCTCAATCCAGGTGTCACCACAAATCATCTGTTAGGGCGATCAGAGCCATCTCCATACCATAGCCGGGCCAGAAGCTGGACTGGAATGGGTCCAGGGTAGAGGAATCTTCTAGGAATCATCTAGGAATACCCAGTTGAGTTCTGGATCCAGTTCAAGGTGTTGGGTTAAGTTAAGTCCTTCATAGACTAGGACATGCATACCTACAGGACTGCCTCTCCCATTACGTGCTCCACAGGGCCTTGTGCTCTGTGGATAAACAGCTCTTTGTTGTCCCTGGTCTAAGGGACTTTTGGCTGGCCTCTACCAGGGCCAGGGCCTTTTCTGCCCTGGCTCTGGCCTGGTAGAATGCACTCCCAATGGAGATCTGGGCCCCGTGAGACCTATTGCAGTTCTGAATGGTCTGCAAAACAGAGATGCTGAACTTTTGGCTGAGAGTCAGCAAACTGTCCCCTTTCCTGACCGCCATGTCCCACCTGCATCTGCCCTGGGCCAGTATCTTGGCTGCGCCTGTGGCTTTATAATAGTTTTATAGTGGCCTGGTATTGTTAGAGATGCCTGCATTTTAGGTGTCAAATTGGTTTTATATTTTTATGATATTTTAATTGTATATTTTCTGTTGTAAGCTGCCCTAAGCCCATCTGTGGGGAGGGCGAGGTATAAGCTGAATAAAACAAACAAACAATCAAAAGTAGAATAATGTATGCTGCTCTGAGCTCCTTGGAGGAAAGGTGGAATAACAATATTATAAATAAAAGGAAGAAGAGGGTAATTTTATCTCCATGGAAGTGACATTATGAACTATTCAAAATCACAAGATATGGCAATGAACACCTACATTAAGCCATTATAAAAGGATTAAAGAAATTATGTTATCTCAAAGGCAATTAAGCATATTAGCAAAGAATAGCATCTCCATGTTCAGAGGTAGTGAACCTCTCATTATGAAATACTGGGCGATAAAAATAGGCGAGAAAAAGCTTCATTTTTATTATTATTTTTAATTTTATTTTATTTGAAAAGGATGAAAAAGAAGAAATTAAAATAAGATTCATACACAATGGAAATAAAAATATCACAGTACAGAAAAATCTACACATAAGGATCTATATAAAAAGTTTCCAAATATCTAAAAGTAAGTCCATCCACTGTTGTCATCTCTATGCAATTAATTCAAATATAGTTGTAAGGTTCTCCACTCATTGAATTATGGCAGTGGGCATTTGTGTCTTCAGTGTTGTAATAGACGTCTTCAGGTTATGATAAGGGCATGGAGGGTCTATTTTCATTGACCATCAGTTAGGTTCCAGGGAAGTAGTTTAAAAGTATATTAACATCCTCAAAAATCAGTGGGTGTTCTGATACAAAATTAATATGAACAATAACTTAAGCTTAAGATCCATAAAAGTAACAGGCTAATATTTAAGGCCTTATTCCATTGCTTTGGCAAAACTGGGCAATCTAATTCCTTATTCCATTCATTTCTGAGACCCTGCATGTCATATTTATTAACCAATATCAAATATTTATAAACAAATATTGTAAAGGTTTTTTAATAATTTCAATGAGTTTCCAAAAGTGGGGGCACCTCTAAAACACTCAATGCTACAGGATCATATGTGGATACCAACAAATCTTGTAGTTGTAGATATTGTCATTCAGCAAAAATTGACAAGCCATACTTAGACCTCAGCTGAGAAAATGGCAAAAACCTGTCTTCATAGCTTGTCAATTCATTCCAAGTAAAAATCCTGCTATTTACACCCATAGTAACAGATTTAAAATCCAAGAATATGTCTGCAATCAACTTGTTAAAATTCAGCATATTAATATACTTGATATTTCTAGGAATCAATATTCCAAGATAAGTTATGACATTTGGGCACCATCGAAAATGTTCATTAGAAAATATACTCCATGATTTATTGTCTCCCAGTGGCATCAATTCAGATTTTGCCCAATTAATCAAATAACTAGACAAAAAAAGGAAAGTATTAATCTCATTCATTCATACTGGAATGGAAGACTGAGGCTCCAAAATAAATAAGAAAAGATCATCTGCATATTAGATCATGAGCCCATATTAGATCATATTAGATCATGATGAGCCCATCTGTGGAGAGGGCAGGGTATAAATCGAATAAAATAAATAAATAGATAAATAATGTACAAAGCCATGGATATTATTAATTTGTCTAATGTCACAAGTCAGGAGTTTCAAATGGGCAACCTTGTCTAGTAACCCTCTAAAGTGGAAGTGGCACAGAAAAAACACCATTAGTTAGTAACCTAGACCTAGAAAATAAATAAAGAATTTTAATACACTTCAAAAATTCACAAGGGAAAGCCAAGGTTAATCAAAGCAGCAAAAATAAATTTCCAGTATATTTTGTCAAAATCTTTTTTGACATCAAATGAGAGAATGGCAACTTGATTAGACCTCTTAATGCAATCAAATCAGTAACCAATCTGAGATTGTCACAATCTTGGCTGCTTTATAGGAATCATATCTAATGTAGATGTGCTAGGACTGTAACAACATTTTGAAGTCCAAAGGTGTAATTCTCTTTGAATTCTCATTAATTTATCTTTGAGGGTTTGGGGTTTTTTTGCAACAAGCAGAAATTCTCACGTGTGGATTTCTGCTTGTTGTGTGACTGTAATATGATACAAAGGATAAAAAGCAGTCTGATGTAGCAAGGCTATGTTCAGACTTGTGTTTAATTGTTTCTTGAATGGCTCAACTTGTTCTTAATTTTTCAGTTCTGTTTATAGAATATGAATATATACATTACCTCTTAGAGATCTAAATTAAATTTTCATGAAAGAGGAATTGATTCGAAATACATTCAAATTCCTAAAAAGAAGAATAGAAGTAGATTGCTGGATTACAGGGAGAAATTTGGCAAAGAGGAATTAAGAGAATTCATCCTACTTGAAATACACAAATCAAGGCTTGTCTGGGTACAAGTGTAGGAACAAACAGGTATTATATTTTGTAGGAGGCAAGGCATAGATGCCAATTTTTCTGCAAGATTATATGAAGTACATTAGTACTGCAATAATAATTTTTTTGCCAGAGAATCTATATCTATATCCAGGGCTTTTTTTCAGCAAGAACACGGTAGAATGGAGTTTCGGCACCTCTTGAAAATGGTCACGTGGCTGGTGGCCCCGCCCCCTGATCTCCAGAGGGGAGTTTAGATTGCCCTCTGTGCCGCTCAGGGGGTGTGGCCACTGGCCATGTGACCATTTTCATTGAGGGCAATTTAAACTTTAAAAAACTCCCCCGTTGTTCCAGCTGACCCAAAGTGACATCATTGTGCAGGCCTGAGTTTTACCACTGAGTTCCACCACCTCTTTTCCCAGAAAAAAGCCCTATCTATATCTATATCTATATCTATATCTATATCTATATCTATATCTATATCTATATCTATATCTATATCTATATCTATATCTATATCTATATCTATATCTATATCTATATCTATCTAAAAGACCCTTGTAGATGTTACATAATATCAATGATAATGTGATAATATCAATAACATTATTTTTTTAAGAACTTCATACAGGTATTTGTAATTCAAAAACTGTAGGAAAGGGCTAAGCTTCTTAAGTAGTAATTTCACCACCTATTGCCAAAAAATAATACTAGGACATATTCTTCTCTTTTAACCACTGGGTCTGTGTTTTCAACAAGTAAACACTGTTTCAAACTTCAGGCAAATGTTGAGTTAAATAGACAATATACTTTGTATTCTGACATGTATTCCAGTATCTAATATTCTGTGAACATTTCAGCAAACAAAACTGAAAACTGCTAGCTATAGCTGCAGCCAAACCCACAGACTGATCAGAAGCTGTTAATCTTAAATAATACAAATATATGGCAAGGAATGATAACTCCAGGCTGTCACACCACACAGGTTACTGCCTCTTTTCTACTCCCTTAGAGCTGCTGTGATAATAAACCATCTGTTTCCCCAGTCCTAAATACACCTACTAGGAGCAAGCGGATAAGGTTGCTTACCTGCTGGTGCAGCCTAGAGATCTCCCAGAATTACAAATGATCTCCAGACTATAGACATCAGTTCTCCTGGAGAAAATGGCTGCTTTGAAGGGTGGGTTCTATGGCATTGTACCCTGAGGTTCCTTTCCTCCTCATATCCACCCTCTCTATCTCCTGGAATTTTCCAACAAAAAATTGCCAACTCTACAGGTACCTCTGATTTCAATGGAATTTAGCATTCATCTCTGTTACCTTTATGATGTAATAGCCATATCCTGGTGGGGGTACATGAACCTCTATTTAAAAAAAATGCCTCACTTACGTTCAGGAAGTATAAATACTTTCTGTCTGGGTTTTTTTTAAAAAAATCTGAGTTTGGCTGTTTTGATAAATGACAGCTGTTTTATACTAGTTTTTATGCCTGTCAATTTTAACATATTGATACTTTTACACTTAACTGAAATGTCTCTTGATCTACTGTGTCATCTTCTTTCAGTCTTAGCATTACTTCCTAACAATGTATACCCATTAAGGTAACATCCACTAATACTCTGAACTACATGAACACATATAGCTGCTTTATACTGGGTCAGATCATTACTCTATCAGGATAATATTGTCTAATTTGATGGGCAGCACCCATCAAATCAGCTTCTTTCACATTACCTATTATGTGGTCTTTTATCAGAAGATGCTGGGGGTTGAACTGAGATCTTTGGCATGAAAAAGCAGATGCATTATCACAAAGCCATACCCCTGCCATCCCAGTCAACAGAAGGGTTGGGGTCTTAAAACAACCCCCATATTTTCTGAGCAAGCAGGCTGTCATAACAAAAGTTTGTTTAGCATAAAACATAGGGGGGGAAGTGTAAATGTCTGTATGACTGATGTTAATGGCTGTATGATTGATGACTGTTCAAAGAATTCTAAAATTCTCCTTATCAAAGGGAAAGAAAACCTAAAGAAACAGTAATTGTGGAATAAAAAAACAAAAGTAGATTCCTTATAGACTAGAAAGCAGAGGGAGGAAATAAAAAGGTAATTTTAACAGTAGAGGAAGTTTATTTATTTATATCCCACTTCCAGGGTTTCTCACCTCAGGTGCCAGGGTTTCTGGCGCCTGAGGCAAAATACCTACTCCCCCCTCCCCCGGCTAATCAATTTTAAAAAACAGAAGAAATGTAGGAAAAATGGAAAGCACAAAACTTGAAACTTTTTACATTTTAAATTTAATTTTTATTTCTTAATTTAAATTTTAAATTTTATTTTTTTAAATAAGTGTGAGAATAACAACAATCTTTGTTTTTCTTATTGTGAGCCAAAAAATCTATTTTGTGAGCAGAAACAGCAACTTGCATTGAAGTTTTGAGCACAGCTCCTTTTGTGTGTGTGTGTGTGTGTGTGTGAGTGTAAAAGTTTCCCTCTCTTTTTCTTCCCACCTCTCTCTGAACTCAGAGACTCTTGGCAGTAGAAGGAGATATATAAACTATTGGGGGAGAAGGGGAAGGTGGGGTGATATATGTAAACTAGGGAATGAGAGAAGCAAGGTGATAAAGAGGGGGGCACAGTGCGGGGTGCTGCTCTGCTGGAGTGAAGGGGGAGCAGCATTGAGACTGGTGTCCTGATGCAGACTCACGCTGGCAGCAGGCAAGGGAAAACTCCCAAGTTGTCCGAGCAGAGCGACTTCCGGTTTGGGATCCATGGAGGTCTAATGCAGCTCTAAGTACTGAGCTGACCGGGCTGCCGTTTTGACGGCCGGCAGGGCAAAAAAGCCCGCGGCCAACTGTTCTCAGGCAGAGAACAGGCATAGAATGCTTAAGAACCTCAGGGCGCGTTGATCTTGGGTGAGGGGGGGTCCTGCGCAATGGACTCTCTCCCGTCCCTTGAGGTCCCACCCGAAGACAGGTCGGCTTAAATCTCTGCGGCAGTTTTGGAGCCAATGCGGTTGGCATAAGACCTACATGCCCAAGCCTCAACAGGGACAAGAAGATCTGAAGGGAATTTGAGATTGAAACAGCGATTACAACCCATGAAAAGTGCTTGAGAAGGTAAAGATCACTCCTGCAGAGGTGAGTATCAAACCCAGGATGAATCAAACAACCAAGGAAAAACAGTCACCTACAGGAAAAGTGTTTTTGCCATATATCAAAGGAATTACTGATCAGATGGGAAAGCTTATGAAAAAGCATAACCTTCAAGCAGTATTCAGACCCACCCGAAAAATACAACAGATGCTACGATCAGCAAAAGACAGCAGAGTCCCCCTCACCTCTGCAGGAGTATACCGTATACCCTGCAGCTGTGGACAAGTTTACATCGGGACCACAAAGCGTAGCATCCAGACAAGAATAAAAGAACATGAAAGACACTGCAGACTTGGACAGCCTGAAAAATCAGCAGTGGCTGAACATAGCCTAACTCAAACAGGGCACAGTATCTTATTCCAGAACACCAAAATACTGGACAACACTTCCAACTACTTTGTCAGACTGCACAGGGAAGCCATTGAAATTCACAAGCATAAGCAAAACTTCAACAGGAAAGAAGAAACCTTAAGAATGAACAGAGCATGGGCTCCAGTTCTGAAAAACACCAGGCCAACAAAACACTCCACACCCAACAATAGCCCTGCAGAGAAGATTAGCACATCAAGCACCAATCCATATGCAAAAGAACCTCCTCAGGATACAGTGAAGCCTCCCGCCATTAGCATTCCACACCCTGGGAAACTCTTACAGAATGACTCAGCTCAACCCCACCCCTCCTGAGTAGATACAAATGACCTACATCTTTTCCACACTGTGACACTGAGAGATCTCTGTCTTTTGGTGCTACACCTCTGAAGATGCCAGCCACAGCTGCTGGCGAAACATCAGGAACTACAATGCCAAGACCACGGCAATACAGCCCGGAAAACCCCCAACAACCATCGTTCTCCGGCCGTGAAAGCCTTCGACAATACAGTGATAGAGTTGCTGGAGAGAAGCGGCCCTTGCCGGATGACAGGAAGAAGGGAATCGCCATCTTTGAAAGGGGAAGAGCTGCGGCTTCAGTGGAAGTAAGCCATATTGGATTACAAAAACTATAGAGAAACCATAGAGAAAAGACGCCCGACATTTTGGACTTTCTAAACGACTCTTTTGCAAAAAGACCGGGACATTTAAATTAAAAAGGACATTAAGCCAAGCGCCACAGAGTTAAGGAAGCAAGCAGACTCGTGGGAGCGAGGTAAAGCAAGCCCCATGATGTCGAAAAAAGAGTGGCAAACGGCGATAGAGAACTTGGATAAAAAACTCTCAGAAGCGAATAAGGAACTCAAGGATATGAAACCTGAGCTGGTGAAAGAGGTTAAAGAGACAGTAAAGAATGAACTGGCAGAAGTGAAGAAGGGAATGGAAACAATACAAAACGACTTGCAGGGGACACAGCAAAGAGTCAATGCAGTGGAAAATGCGGTGGAGAACCTAGCAGACACGCAACGAACAGAGATGAGGGCGATGAGGGGAAGAATGGCAGTTGCAGAGAGCAAGCATATGGAGAAGCAGCTGAGGTTTCGCGGCTTGCCGGAAGTGGAAGGAAAGACGGCCCAAGAACAGATTACCGAGGTGTTAGCTGAATACCTGGGAAAGGAGGAGGAGGAAACTGTGGCTATCCTAGATGTGGTGTACCGAATAAATTCAAAATTTGCAACCCAGAGGAAATTACCAAGAGATGTGATTGTGCAATTCACGACTAGAAACATAAGAGAAACAATTGTGAGTAAACAATTTCAAGACCCATTGGAGGTTGATGGCAAGATGGTTATTATTATGAAGGAGCTACCCAGATCGGTGTTGCTAGATCGGAAAAAATATAAAGCCTTAGTCCAGATTCTGAAGGACATGAAAATAAGGTACAGATGGGAATTACCAGAAGGAATGTCCTTTGAATTTGGAGGAGTGAAAAAGCGCATCAGATCTGAATTGGAAAAGTTCTTGAGGGACAATGAAAAGGATTTACCAACAACAAGGTTATGAATATGGAGTGTAAAGTTTTACCTTGGAATGTAAACGGACTTAATTCACCGAATAAGAGAAAAAGTATTTTCCACTGGCTATTAAAACAAAAATATGATACTGTGTGTTTGCAAGAGACTCATATTAGAAAGCAGGATGTAAAATATCTTAAATTGAATAAATTGGGCAATGACTTTGTAGCGGCCTCAAAAAAGAAAAAAAGGGGAGTGGCATTGTATATAAAAGAGGAGCTACAGCCAAAACTAGTGATGAGAGATGTGGAAGCCAGATTTTTAGCAGTGGAATGTACATGGAATTTAAAGAGAGTGTTGGTGATTGGAATTTATGCACCTAATGGAGCAAAAGAAAGCTTCTTCGAGGATTTGAGGAAGCAATTAGACGAACTTTCTTATGACCAGATAATTCTTGCAGGAGACTTCAATGGAGTTACAAATTTGGAACAGGATAAAAAATCAGCAACTGTACAAAAGAAAAGAGAATTATTACCAAAGACTTTTTTTGCATTAACGCAACAGGAAACTTTGGAAGATGTATGGAGAAGACAGAATCCCAAAGGCAGACAATATACATTTTTCTCCGCGAGACATTCTACGTTATCACAAATTGATATGATCTGGGCCTCAAAAGACTTAGTGCTTTGGACTAAGGATGTGGAAATAATGCCTATGGTAGGCTCAGATCATAATCCGATTATGTGGAAGTTTGATAAAAGAACTAAAAGGAAAGGATGGAGAATAAATGAGGACTTGTTACAAGAGGGAGAAAATATGGAGATGTTGAGAAGGGAAACTACGTTCTTCATACAACATAACATGAATAGAGAAGTACCAACCAATAAGGTATGGGATACCTATAAAGCAGTAATTAGAGGCATACTAATGGATTTAAATGGAAGAGCCAGGAGAAAAAGAGAGGAGAAGAGACAGGAGATTATGGAGAAAATAAAAGCCAAAGAAACACAATTAAAGAAAAGACCAGGGAAAAAGAAAATATACCAGGATATTAAAATCCTTCAAGAGCAGTTGACGGCAATGAATAATAAAGAACTGGAATGGAATCTTAAGAGAATGAATCAAAAGTCGTTTGAAGGTGCAAATAAACCTGGGAAATACCTGGCGTGGCAATTGAAGAAGAGAAAGGAGAAGAAGACAATAAATAAAATATGTGAGGACAATAAAATATACCTGGAACAGGCGGCTATTAGTAGAGCCTTTTACAAATTTTATGCTAAATTGTACAACAAAAAAGAAGTGAATAAAGACTCAATAGCGACATATTTGGGGAAAATGAAGCTCCCAGTAATTTTGGAAGGATGGAGAGACAAACTGAATAGTGAAGTAACGGAGGAAGAGATAAGGAAGGCAATACAGTCAACAAATCTGGGAAAGGCGCCAGGACCTGATGGACTTACAGCTAAATTTTACAAGGTAATGGCCAATGAACTGGTGCCATTCCTAAAAGAAGTGATCCATGGTGTTATGAGAGATCAAAGGATCCCAGATACTTGGAGTGAAGCCAACATATCATTGATCCCTAAAGAAGGACAAGATTTGACTAACGTTAAAAATTATAGACCTATCTCGTTACTCAATAATGACTATAAAATTTTTGCGAAGATATTGGTGGAAAGAGTAAAGGGATGGCTATCCGAAGTTATTGGGGAGGAACAAGCTGGTTTTTTACCAAACAGACAAATCAGAGACAATTTAAGGACAGTTATAAATGCTATTGAATACTATGATAAGCGTTGTGATAAGGAGGTTGGTTTCTTCTTTGTAGACACTGAAAAAGCATTTGACAATTTGAACTGGGATTTTATGTTTGCCACTATGGAGCAGCTACAAATGGGGGAAAGATTCATAAGAGCAGTGAGAGAAATCTATAGAGACCAGAGTGCAGCAATTGTGGTGAATGACGAGGTGACCAAGAAACTGATTATAGGTAAAGGCATAAGACAAGGTTGCCCGTTGTCTCCACTGTTGTTTATTTTGGTTTTGGAAATATTGATGATACAGATTCGAGAAGATAATGCAATCCGTGGAATAAAAATAAAAGACTTTTCCTATAAGGTCAGAGCATTTGCGGATGACATAATGTTAATTGTGGAAGATCCAATTGAGAACATGCCAAAGGTAATGGAGAAAATTAAGGAATTTGGAGATTTGGCAGGATTTTATGTAAACAAAAAAAAGTCAAAGATATTATGTAAAAATATGACTAAACAAAAACAACAGCTACTAACGGAAATAACAGACTGTGAAGTAACAAGTAAGGTGAAATATCTGGGAATTGAACTGACTGCAAAGAATATAGATCTATTCAAGAATAATTATGAGATATTGTGGACTCAGATAGAGCAAGATTTGATTAAATGGAACAGACTGAATTTGTCATGGTTGGGAAGAATTGCAGTAGTTAAGATGAATGTGTTGCCAAGAGTGATGTTTCTGTTACAAACAATACCAATTATTTGGGATTCTAAGCAGTTTGAAAAATGGCAGAGGAAAATATCGGACTTTGTTTGGGCAGGCAAGAAGCCTCGAGTGAAAATGAAAGTATTACAGGACGTAAAAGAGAGAGGTGGAATGCAACTGCCCAATCTAAGACTCTACTATGATGCAATCTGTTTGGTGTGGTTGAAAGACTGGATGATGCTGAAAAATCGCAAATTACTAGCCTTAGAAGGATATAAAAAAATATTTGGATGGCATGCATATCTGTGGTATGACAAAGTAAAAGCAGATTCTATGTTTTTACACCATTATATTCGGAGAAGCCTCTTCACAATTTGGAAGAAGTACAGAGATTACCTGCAGGAAGGAATTCCCTCCTGGGTGGTTCTTTACGAAGTAATAGATCCGAGAACTGTTGATAATGAACAACAGCGTTTAATGTACAAGGAGATAACACGAATAGAATGTTCTAAGCTAAGAATAAAGACGCAAGATGAGTTGTCTCCAAGTTACGATTGGTTTCAATATATACAGATTAGAGATCTTTATAATTCGGACTGTGCGAAGGGAGGGGTAAGAATGGAGAATTCGGAATTAGAGGAGGTAATTCTACAAGAGGACAAAAAGGAAATCTCTAAGACTTATAAAGTGTTGCTAAAATGGTACACAGAAGATGAGATAGTTAAAGTGCAAATGGTGAAGTGGGCTATAAACTTTAATAAAGAAATAACAATGGAGGCGTGGGAATACTTGTGGAAAAATACGTTGAAGATCACGACATGCACTAACATTAAAGAGAACGTCCACATAATGATTTATCGTTGGTATCTGACACCAAAGAAAATTGCGCTAGGGAATTTGAATACGTCTAATAAATGCTGGAAATGTAAAAAGCATGAAGGATCTCTGTACCACATGTGGTGGACTTGTGAGGTAGCTAGGCAGTACTGGGGGGAAATAATAAGAGTGATAAGTGAGATTTTACAATTTCAAGTTAACAAGAACCCAGAACTCCTGCTACTGAACTTGGGAATGGAGGATATTCCAGCACAATACAGGACATTGTTATTTTACATGACAGCAGCGGCTAGACTTTTGTATGCGCAAAAGTGGAAAGTACAAGAAGTGCCAACTATCGAGGACTGGATTTATAAATTGCTGTACATGGCGGAAATGGACAGAATGACAAGGAAATTGAGAGACCTTGATCCAGGACAGTTTAACATGGATTGGGAAAAGTTGAAGCAATATTTGGTGAAAAAATGGGAGGTGGGAGGAGAACTGTGGCAGTTTGAAAATTACTGAAACACAATAAAAGAAGAGGGAAGTGACTTTACCGGGGGGAGGAAAGTTAAAGGAGAATTCTAAGCAACTATTTTATTTGACTATTATATATAGTATTAAGTATTAGAGGTGTTATTATAAGAATTATAAGGATAGAAATTAACTAATTTTATTTCTGGCAGATAACTGTATAATGGAGAAATTTTATAATCCAAATAGAATGAATATAAGATATGTAGAAGGAAGTAAAGAATAACATATAGAGTATAAGTTAAATTGATTGACTTATATTGAACATATATAATATTTATAGAAGTACTTAAAGTTATGTAGAATGAGGGACAAATTGTTTTTCCCACATTGATGAGATTAGAATGCGTAAGGTAGAGTATAGAGTATAAAAATTAGATAAAAGATTATTATTATTAAAGAATATATGCCAGGAATGTAATATTTAGTGGATAAGTTAAGTGGAAAAGGGAATAGAGATAACATTGTGTTATAATAGATAAGCTTAGAGAGAGCGAAAGTATATGTTTAACAGAATAAAATAAGTTTGAAATGAGTAGGGGAAAATGGATAAGGGGTTGGAAAACTGTTGGAAGTCAACAAAAGGGGGGAAAGGGAGGGGGTTAGAATTGGAATATATAAAGGAAATTGACTGTAATGAGCATAATATTGACTTCTAATCCAATAAAAAAAATTTATATAAAAAAAAAGTTGTCCAAGCAGGGCAGCACCCAGTTCCAAGGTTCAGGCACTAACTGGGTACACTCACAGCTTCAAGTCCAAAGGAGGATTCCAGAAACACATCCACAGGAACAGGCCAAGGTCAGGGACAAGAGAATCAGTTCCAAACACAGCAGCAGGGTCAGTAGTAAACAGACTCATTGCTTCCACACAGCCACACCCTCTTTGGCTGCTTTTAACCCTCACAGTGCTCAGCTGCCTGTGTTACAGCAAGCACCTGCCGGCTGTCTCAGTCCTGCTCCTGCAAGCACTCATCATCTCTAATGATGCTGGGCCGGTACTGTGCTGCTAGCCTGGCACTGCACCTTCTGGCTTGGAGGGCTCTTCTAGCCCTCCTCTGGCAGCGCTCCCGAGGCTCTGGTGATGAAAGGGGAGAGCTGGCCTGCACCTGGCTTTCTGTTGCCAGCCCAGGGCTGGGAAGCTGAGGAACCGATGTGCCAGGACCTGGCTGTGGATCAATATCTGAGCCTTCAGGGCCTACCTCCTCCTGCAGTGCCTCTGCCACTGGCTGTGGATCTGGGTCAGGTTCACCAGCTGCCTCTTCCTCAAAAGAGTCCTCTGAGTCTCTCTGCTCTGCTGGGCCAGGTTGGTCCATGACAACTGGAGAATAGCAAGGGGGAGGGAGAATGAAAGGGAGAAGGGGAGAGGAAAGTAATAGAATTTAAAACAACTTTAAACCCAACAATAGTGATTTGCTCCTACCTGTCGCACAAGGACTGAAAGGGAATTGTGTGTGTCTCACCTCACTTCTTCCTTCCTCTGTGGTGGTGCACACACAACCATCCACTCTTTCCACCAAAAGCAGCCCCCCCCCAAAAAAAGCCTGAGGAAAGGTGAGAAGTAGAATTGATGCCAGCTGGGGAGGGGGAAAGGGATGTACTAAAAGGAATGACAGGATTACCCATTGGAAATAATGGGAGAGGCTTGAAGGCTCACTGGAGAAAATGGGAGCCAGGAATGCCAATTTACTTGCATGGGCTCCATTGAAATGCATTATAATACAAAAAAATGCAAGAGTCCAATAGTGAAGCTGTGGCTCATGAAAGCTCATACCCTACCACAAATGTTGTTAGACTTAACAGTTAGTCTTAACTGGACTCTTGCTTTTTTCGACAGCTACAGACAAACATGGCTACCCATCTTGATCTATCAACACAGGCCCCAGAGAGGAATGACAGTCCCTGGGAGAAGAATCAGTGGACTGGAACTGGAATGGCAGTGGGTGTGGAATGACAGGGGGTGTCATTCCAATCCCAGAGCCCTGACCCTATTCCCAGGAGCAGCACTCTTTGACCTGTCATTCCAGTCTCTGAGCACAGGTTCTATTCCTAGGGGCTGTCATTCCATTGTGGTGCCTGTAATTCCACTCCAAGAATGCTTCTCTACTACCAGGGGCTGTCATTCCACTGTGCAACCTGTCATTCCTTCCCAGAGCACAAATTGTGCTCTGAGAGGCTGTCATTGCACTTTGGGAGTTGTCATTCCAGTCCCAGAACAGTTCTGCCCAGTGTCTGTCATTCCAGTCTGGGGCCTGTCATTCTAATCCCAGAATGCTTCTTTTACTCCCAGGGGCTGTCATTGCACTGCACGCTGGGGGATGTCCTTCCAGTCCCAGAGCACTGAGCCTCTTCCAAGGACTGTCATTCCACTCTGAAACCTGTCGTTCTGGTCCTGGAGCACAAATTCTACACCTAGGGACCGTCATTGCACTCTGGGGGCTGTCATTCCACTCCCAGAGTATTCCATCTGGTCCCAGAGACGTTTATGGTAAATCTATTCCGCATTTTCTTTGCAACTTTTTTTGTGCTGTGATGCATTTCAATGGTGCCCAGGCAAGTAAATTGGCATTCCTAGCTCCCCAATCTCCAATTGGCCTTCAAGCATCTCCTATTATTTCCAATGGGCAATCCCCCTGTCATTCCTTTTAATACATGCGGGGGGGGGGGGAGCAAGAAAGAAAGGAGGGAACAAGGGGAACAAAAGGTCAGATGGGAGCTTGCTGCTCCCCAGCCAGCTAGTGTGTCTCTTGCTCCCGGAAGCTTCACCCAAGGCTTAAATTGAGAGAAAGAGAGAGGGGGGAGGCAGAGAGAGAAATGTCCCTGCTGATGGGGCTGAACTCAAAGCTCCTCAGGCGCTGGCTGAGCAGGAAGACAGGGCTGCCCTTCTGCACTCCAGAAGAAATGCCTTGCGCCCAAGAGAGGAGAATTCCTGCACGAGTGCACAGGAATGCGCAAGCTGCAGGGAACTCCAGTCATTGGGGGGCCGGCAAGGTGCCTCCTTCAGAGTTCAGCACCCAAGGCAGGGGCCGGCTCTGCCTCAATTGAAGAGCCGACCCTGCCCACCCCCACCCCCATGTAGACCCAAAATGGCTTACATCATTCTCCTCTCTTCCATTTTGTCCTCATAACAACTCTAGTATGTTTTTTTTCCCTAAATGGTTTCAAGTCATGTACAACAGCAAGGAAGCAAAGCCTGTAAATGACGACAATCTTTAAAGAACAGAAAATTCCAAGCTAACTGTAAAGTGTTTCCTCCAAACCAAACATTTCCAAATGATTGGTTCCATCTTCTAACTTACAACCATTGAGGCCGTTTCAGTTTCAGTCTTCAGCTTAAAAGAATCCATTTTGAACCATCAAGGTTTGGGCTGAACAAGCAAATGGGCAAAATTCTTCTTCATTCTTGTTGCCTGATGGTTCATTTCCAAACTGTACAATCCTGTTTCAGGTTGTTGGAAGCAACTATAATTTCTGCCCGTCCCATGTGTTTTCTTCTTTTCAGAAATGTTTGGTGTAGTGTAGATGCCGCCATGACTCTGCTAAAGTAAAATAAGAAATAAACCATTAACTTTAAGTAAGTGTGCTCAGGAGGCCTGTAAATTAATATACTATTGCTATCTGCAGATTACTATCAGCACATATCAGCAAATGAGCTAAAACACAGCACAGGAAATACAGGCTCAAGTTACCGTTGATTAAAATACAAGTGAAGGTTGTAAAATTCAAGACTGAAGCACTCTTTCTCAGATTGTGATCTCTAATATGGAGATAATACCAGCTAACTTTTATGGACCTAAACTTACAACCAGGTAATATAAAGTATTGACCATTGAAAGAGCTATAGAAATGCTACACTGGGGTATGTCAAAATTATGTTCCCATTGGAAAGAAACACTTCTGCTAACAGAAAAAATGAACCAAGTTTTACTAATCCTATCACACTGCAAGATCCCACCTCCAACTTTGGTCCCCCACTGTTCCACTAACCTCAGGGCATGGTTTTGATGGGCATAGCACGCTGCAGTGACAGCAGGAATGAAAACTGGCCTCCACAAGGCCACTCCAGTCACACTACATAGCATCATCATATTACTACTTAATATTATTATCTCGATTGTGAAGAAAATTTAAAAATTATCCAGATCCATATTCCATAGCAAATACAGTTAACTAGCAGAAAATGTACCTTTGCTTGCAAAGGGCTGCTGCCTACATATTTATTTATTTACTTCATTTTTTACACTGGCTTTCTCCCCAGTGGAGGACCCACCGTATTCTTCTTATTTTAACCTCAAAAGAGTCTGGTTAGGGTGACAGAATGTGACTGGCCTGTTCCACATAATCTGTGGTCTGAATGTCCCTCAGCCAATTCAATAAGAGACAGACACAGAGTCCTGTGAATACAGCAAGTCCACTACGTTTCTTAAACATGGAGGAGTATCAGTTACACAGAGAGTAAAAGGTCCCTCGTGCCCAACGCTCATCAGAGCTACAATAGCATGTGCAAGGCATTTTGTACCCTCTGGTTCATTACAATGTTGGGGGTGCCATTGGCTCAAACTTTATTCTGGACCCCATTGGTCCCTTCTGGTGGCCATCCCTGATAATCCAGTGGTCACCTATTGGCAGAACAATTCTGATACAAGATAATATTCATATTTCCAATTAGCATCGTTTATCACCTTATAACATTGTTTTTATCTTTCAGAAGAACATCTCACTCTTATCTCACACTTTCCCATCCGTTGAGTTAACAGCAGTTCTGGCTGTTACGTTGCCATTGTTACAATTGCCAAGGGCATCTTACTGCAGCGGTGGCAACTTTTCGCTATACAAAGAAATATAGTTTCCTTGGCCCCTTTGATGGGAGGGGGAGAGCAATCTCCACTTTCCCTTTGGAATGTGTTGCAGCTGCTTCAGCACCCCGCTTTCGGTGCCTGGGGGCTACTTTTGACCTTGGTAGACTCTATGTCTAGTGGTGGTGTTACTTTTCTCCTTCAAGTGGTCTATAGCCCACTTCTTTGATCTCCCCCCTTTCTCCTTATTCTTTGTCACTGTTTCTCTTCTTCTTCTATCTGCTCTTTCTGGACTAAAGTTCAACTTTCATTTCTAGTTGCGTCTGAAAGTAACCTTTCTCTACTTCGCCCCCATCTGCAGCTGGCTTAATTCTAGCATAGGTTTTCTTATCAGCCTATGAATAGTTCATGCTGTGTAGTGCCTAACGATGCAGATGTCTATTCTTTTTTTTTAATTTTTATTGGTGAGTACATAATTAATACAAACGTTCACCCTCTTACCTAATTTATATCAACCCCCACCCTTTCCCTCCCCCCTCCTTATAGACTTCCAACAGCTTTCCAACCCTTAACCTATCTTATTATTTAACTTATTTTCAACTATATTCTTCTAAATCATATATATATTATAACTCTTACTCTAAGCGTATTCAAATTCTTTTATATATACTATATCAAATCCACTTATATATCCATTCTCTACGTCACTATTTAAACTGTATATTTTTAATAAAGTCTCCTTAATACTAATACTAGCTTAGGTTAATTAATAGCTAAATTTTCCCATCAATGGTAAAGTTACTTCTCTCTTCTGTTTATAAAATCACAAATTAATAGTTCTCAAACTGCCACAATCCTCCTTTCACATCCCATTTTTTTTCTAAATATTGTTTCAATTTCCCCCAATCTGCAATGTATTCTCCTGGATCAAGATCTTTCAGTTTTCTTGTCATTTTGTCAATTTCTGCCATGTACAGCAATTTGTAAATCCAATTTTCTGTAGTTGGTATTTCTTGCACTTTCCATTTCTGTGCATATAAGAGTCTTGCTGCTGTAATCATGTAAAATAATAATGTTCTGTATTGCATTGGAACATCTTCCATTCCCAAGTTCAGTAGCAACAATTCTGGGTTCTTATTTATTTGGGTTTGCAAAACCTCATTAATTACTTCAATTATATCTCCCCAGTATTGCTTAGCTACCTCAGAAGTCCACCACATGTGATATAATGATCCTTCATGCTTTTTACATTTCCAGCATCTGTCTGACATATTAGCATTTCCTAGCGCAATTTTCTTTGGTGTTAAAAACCACCTATACATCATTTTATATACATTCTCTTTAATATTAGTACAAGTTGAAATCTTCAGTGTATTTTTCCACAAATGCTCCCAGGATTCCATTGTTATTTCTTTGTGAAAGTTTATTGCCCATTTCACCATCTGGACTTTAACTGTTTCATCTTCCGTATGCCATTTTAAAAGTATTTTATAATTTTTTGAGATTTCTTTTTTACCTTCTTGTAAAATCGCTTCTTCTAGTTCCGAATTTTTCAATCTTATTCCCCCTTTTAAACAGTCTGAGTTGTAAAGATCTCTGATTTGACTATATTGAAACCATCCATAATGGGGAGATAACTCTTCTTCCGTTTTTATTTTTAACATTTTATGTTCCATTAATATTATCTCTTTGTAAGTTAAACATTGTTGTTCATTATAGACAGCTCTTGGATCTATTACTTCATATGGTACTACCCATGAGGGAATACCATCTTCCATATAGTCCTTATATTTTTTCCAGATTGTGAAAAGGCTTCTTCTAATATAGTGATGCAAAAACATAGAGTCCGCTTTTACTTTATCGTACAACAAGTAGGCATGCCATCCAAACAATTTTTTATGGCCGATGCAGGTGTCTATTCTGTTGCTTCTTGTGCCTATACTGGTGGCCTAAGCTACACATGTCTAGTATTTCTCACATTGCCTGGTAATACATCCGCATGTCTTCTCTGCTTCTCTACTTTGCATAGTAGTGTAAGCACCTGAAAGTACAGAAAAATTGCATAGAGACACGAAAGGCACATGAAAATATTCTAGTACATTAAATTCACTTCCATCAGGCCCAAGGTCACCTAACAGGCTTCCATTGCAGAGCAGCACTCTGCTCATAAAGCACTCATAAAGAAAACACAGGTGATTTTACTGGGGACACTGGCAGGCCCTAGTCTTCAGCTGAACTTGAAAGTATGGCCTGAAACTGATGAGTATGTCTGTATTTTAGAATGAATTATATACGAATTCTGGGTTACTTAATCCTATGTCTGTGATTATTAATCTCCAGGTATACTATGAATATATCATATTTCAAGCCAATGCAGTAAGGCCATGCGAGTGTTCTTTCACAATAAGATGAAAATTATACACTGACTTGGAATGGAAAGCTGCAGAGAATGATATAGTTTTACAATTACAGCATTTTGGACAAAAATATTTTGAATCCTCAATTATGTTTCTCCTCAGCGCTATCATTTCAAAGAATTCCCCCCCCCCTTTCTGTAGTTATTTCAAGTCAAGTGAAAGTCTTAAAATGTAAAGCAGTAATATCTTCTTTTGGAAATACAACCACTCACTAGGATAAGGTGGGAGTAAAGAGCCTTCACAAATCTATTCATAATATGTAATACAATTTTTTCTACAGTTGCTTGGCAACTGTTCGAAGGATAAGGGATGTCACACATTACTGTTCAGCAGAATTGAGATGTATATCTAATTATCAAAACTATTTCAAGGAAACTTCTAGTTGGCTTCTGGGCTGCTGGGATGCCCACTGCCTTTGGCCTTGTTTGCAGAAATGACAGAATCAGAAAGCAGTGTCCGGGGTCTGAGCCCCAGCCCCCAGACTTGACAAGAGGGAACAGCAGGGGACAAAAGGGTGGCAGCAGCTCCCCCCCCCCCAAGCTGGCAACCAGGGCCAGAACCTACCTACTCCATGGGGAAGGGGCAAAAGGCCAGGACCTCAGAGTGGTGGAGGGGGCAAGGAGAAACCAGCCAGCCCCACCTTCCAGGGGGAAGAGAGGGGGCTAAGCAGGCCGGAGGGAAAGGGCCACAGCAGGGGGAAGGTGGGTCCAGAAGCAGCAGCCCAAGCAGAGCCTTTACCTGGCAGGGAGAGAACGCCGCCGCCGCAGCCCAGAGCCACACCATGGCTAGAAGACAGCAGCCTGACTCAGGAGTTGCTAGAAGCCAAGCCTCTCCAGGGGGGGCTGCCACAGGCATTCTGGGGGAGGAGATGGGTAACCCCGCCCAGCATTGCTGAGCAGGCAGCGCAGAAGCTGGCTAAGGCAGCTCCTCGTGAGCAGGGCCAGGCAAGCTCAGTAGCTCAGAGGCTGGCTGGGGCAGCTCCTCGTGAGCAAGGCCAGGCAAGCCCAATAGCACAGAGGCTGGCTGGGGCAGCTCCTCGTGAGCAAGGTCAAGCAAGCTCAATAGCACAGGGGCTGCCTGGGGCAGCTCCTCATGAGCAAGGCCAAGGAGCCCTCAGCTGGGGATGGCTCGCACTCAACCCCACCCTGCCAGCAAGGCAAAAGAGCCCAGAAGGGATTAGTGGTTGGAGGGAAACACCTGGAGGAATGCACAGCTGGACCCAGTCAGGAGAGGGAACAAGCCTGGAAGGAGGGCGGGGTGGAGAAAGGAAACCCTATAAAGGGTGGCTGGGAAGAGCTCTGTGGTGGTGGGTTTGAGTAGGAGTGATGGAGCAGTGTGGGAGTGGAGAGAAGCCAAGGAAAAGGCAAGAAGGAGAGTGGAGGCTTGAAGGAGAGTCTTGGGAGGAAGAGATGGTGGAAGAGGCAGGGGGTAAGCAGGCCAGGTTGAGCAGGCCAGCGAGTGGATTGAGAGGGAGTCTGGGTGAGGTATACCGCCCCTCCTTCCACAGAGCAGGGTCCTGCAGAATCCCTGCCCCCCTGTGATGTCAGGGGCAGACTGCCCAGTGCCATGCCCAGCGGCAGCTGCGGCAAGCCCTGACAAGCAGTTCATATACAAATCTAAGTATTTATTTTTTATTTGATTTTAAACATTTCTATTCAACTTTTCTACCCAGCTCAAGGTTCCTAAGGCAGCACTGGACCATTCAAGCAGACTGTACAACCACGTAAATGGGGTGGGAAAACAGAAGGTGCAACCAAAAAGCTCACTCACCATATAAACCAGGGGTGATGGAATATCAAATAATCCATTTGAAAATTGAACTTACCTTATTCACAGTGTGCATTCCCTCTTTAGTTGAGGTCATCATGGAATCACACTGATGATCTGTTCACAAGTCAAAATGCACATTATCCTGACTAATGTTGTGTCTGTGCCATGGCAGTTCTCAGTATGGTGGCTGTCTTGGTAGCTTCAATCATTCTGCTAAGCTTATGGATGTGTCAGGATTCAGGAATCGGATCATCACAAGCAGGTCATGAACCATGCAGGTGCTGCAGGTGCTGTTTTTGCCTCTGCGCAGTTGGTGGCATTTATCAGTCAGTGCATTCATCACTGCAACATGAAATCTGCAAGCACATGTAACTGCAGCATGTCTGCAATGCAATTGACGTATTGGAGCACTTAAAAAAAAGACTAAAGTGGGACTTTTGAGGGTGAGACATACAATTGGTGGCTGGATTTGTGGTTCAAATAAAATCACACCATTATGAAAATAAACTAAAAGTCCATTTCAGAATACTTTCTGTTACTATAAACTGTTCTACAGTTACTTCTCAATGTTACAGCTCTAGAAGAGCTGTACAGCTCTACAGTTACTACAGTACAGCTCTACAGTTACTTCTCAATGTTACAGCTCTAGAAGAAACCAGTTCTGTACCACCCACCACATGGATAAGAGGGAGCAGAGCAGCAGGCATCCACAGGTGAAGGAGGCAAGTGGCACACGCAGCTGGCCAGCAGCATCAGCCTCATGCATGCCAGCTAATGGAAAGCAAGTATCAGGAAGTTTAGAAGGGTCTTCTCCAATGCCCTCAAAGTTGAGCACCAGCAAGATGTACCTGTCTTCCTCTTCTCAGCACTGGAGCTCACTTTGCTCTCCTTTTATTTCAGGTCTAACTTATGTTTCCTCTGATCCATTTTAGTTCTTCAAAGTTTGTTCCCACTTTCTTGAGATAATTCAGTGCCCCTTCCCTAGTTGTACATGATCAGATTTTACCAGTAAGTTTTCCCACTCAAACCCCATCATTTAATTTCATTCCATGGTGCTCATTTTTATTTTTAATCTCTGCTCAGTTGCTTGTTTTCTGATTCCAGTCGAATGCAACTAATTTGTCTTCCCTTTCAGGTTGGCCTAACTACTTTAGAGTAAGATAGAGCTTGTAAGATGTGAAATGGCAAAGAGATGCATTATTCATTAGCAATGAACTTGGATGGGAAAAGGGAAATAAGTATTGCAAACAGAACGATTAATGACAAATGTTTCTAGTGGCATGAATAATGAGGGGGAAAGAGGAGGGGGAAGTGCACAAGCTAGGAATGGTATAAAATTTACTAGAGTTCTTGAAAAACAATCCTTAATACACTTCTAAATAGAACAATGAATATGACATTTTAAATTATTTTGATTTATAGTTTGCTCCCCCAATAGTCATGAAACATCAAGGCAAAATAAAATAAAATCATATGCAAAATGCAGACAAAGACAGTGAAGATAAAAATACCAAGCCAAATTTCAAAACAAAGCAGAATGCCTCCAAAACTTACATATGTGATGAAAAGTAATTAAAATGGAACGTCAGTGGGAAAGGAATTCAATCAGTTTCCCATAGAAGATGCCATGAGGAAGATCTTCAAGCTGCAGCAATTGCACACATCGCAGAAGACAGAATACCAGCTTAGGCAAAAGGTGTCCCTGTGGGATGGCCAGACCCAGCCATGAGTCCAGTGGCAATCTCAACACCCAAACAGTATATCTACATCAAAATGTTTAAATAATAACAACTGAAGAAGTTCAGACATAGATGATGTTTTTATAAGTCTTCACCAAACAAAAGGAGCAATCCTAAAGCCAGGCTCTGAGTTGCTTAGAAAAGCATTTACCCTAGCCTGGACTAATGGCTATGCCAGGTCTACACCAATAATATATCGTGGCCTGATGCTGGGGTGGAAATGAGCAGCTCCAGGGACATGCCAGGGACAAAGTGCAGAGTTGTTGATATTTGCTGCCTTTTGCATATCATTTGTATTTTATTTTGCCTTGATATTTCATGACTATTTGTCTGAGAGAGGTCATGGCTTTCCTCTGCCAAGTAAGATGCAGTGGTGTCTGGGCAACCTCATTGAAGTGGCCGTGTTTCCTTCACTGTGTATTGGCCTGCTAAAAGGGAATGTGTGTACAATGAGCAGAACGGAGGGATATAAATGTTTTAAATAAAATAAATATGCAAGTCAATGCATATTTCTTCTGATTAGTATTTCTGAATCACTTCCAAGTATTCAGTTCTGCTTTTCAAATAATTAAATGCAAAGATGTATGGGTAATTTTATAGTTTGGTTAATACCTTTAAATATAAAGGAGCCCCTGTTGCATCTATGTCAACCTATGTTATGAAAAATAAATTAGAAGAAAGCAAAGCAGGCCAGGCTTGGATGATCACCTCTGTGACTTGGGATGAAGCTTGTAAGAACAAAGGCATTTTGTTGATGTCTCTACAGACTGATTGAGAAGGAACACTTGTCAGTGGAAGCCGTGGAAATTCCTGCTTTGTTGGTAAAAAAAAGTTAAAGAGTAGCTGACAGCAATTTGGAATTTAACAGCACAAAATCACCACTGGATGTCAACCATGGGAGAAAGGGCACATGAAGACTTTTAGGGTAGAACAGTAAATGACATATAAAAAGAAATCATTTTTGTGTCTTTCCAAATGACTCTATTTTGTGCTCTAGATTATATAGAGACTATGGATTAAAAAAAATCTTAACTCTGGTTACCAAGGTTTATACAACAGTTGAACAGAGGGTAGTCATATGCTTTCACCTTAGATAAACTGTGGGAAATATATTAATAGCATTGAATACAGATGACTTTGAGTTGTTTCAGTATTCTTGATCCCCAAGATAGCAGCAGTATGAAATCGATCCCTTCTTGTTTTTTTTTTTTTAATTTTTTATAAATTTTTTATTTTTCATAGCTACAAAACACTACACAAAACTATCACAAGGAAAGGGGAGAGGGAAGGGACAAAGGGGGGGTGGAAAAAGAAAAGGGGGGGAATGAACTACAAACACTAAACACTACACTTCAATGTTTCCCTTCATACTGTCAATACAAAAATAGCTCCATAAAATAATGATGGAGTGGTTAATCATACAGAGAATAAACATTTCAAATTCTGGTTAAACTTTCCTCCCCCTTCTAGGTCCCGGACGCAATTCTCTCTGTGCAACTGCTGTTGCGATGCTCTCCTCCTCCCCCCCCCCCTCCGGCTCCTCCTTTTCTTCGTTCTTGGTGCAGCAGAGTTCTGGGTTTTTATTCTCAAAATCCTTTAGTTGATCTTCTGATAATATCTTATAGGCCTGATCTTTATATCTGAACCATATTCCTTCCGGGAATAACCATTTGTACTTTATTCCATGGTCCCTCAGAAGTGCTACAAACTTTTTATATTTAAAACGCCGTTTCCGGACTAGAAATGGAACGTCCTTCAAAATCTTGACTTTCAAACCCATAAAGTCCAAATCCGCATTGTATGAGTTATATAGGATGGTGTCCCGAATCTTTTTAGATGAAAAGTCAATAATGATCTCACGAGGCAACTGTCGCTTTGTTGCATATTTTGAAGAAGCCCGACGGACCTCCAAAATGGCGCTTTTAACCTCTTCTTTAGTCGTCCTCGCGGGTGTCGCCAGTAATTCCGAGACCAAATCCCACAGATCCTCATTTTCCTCCTCTTTCACGTTTTGGAGACGCAAAATTGTCTGCGTTCGTTCCACCTGTAGCCCGATCAGCTGGTTCTCCACCAACTTCAGGTCCTTTTTTGTAGCCTTCACAAGTGACGCACTTTCCAGAGCAGACTTTTCTGCCCCCCCCCGCTGCTGCCTTAATGGTTTTCACCTCGCTTTCAATTAAGCCCACCCTTTGATCAGTTTCGTTCAGCTTGTCAACAAAGGGTTTTATAGCTTCCACCACCGCCCTGCGTACCAACTCTTCGAGCGACTCCCCCTTCTGCAAGGTAGCCGAGATTGACTTACCGAGAGCGGGACTTTGCCTCTTTGCTGCCATTGGGGGGGGGCGCCAACAAAATTCTGGAACTCAACGAAGGGGAAGAGCGAGTCTTCTTCAGATCAACCTCTCCTTCACAAACGCTTGTAGAACAGAAGGGATTCGCTTGTTTACAGGCTTCCGCCTGTTTCTTTTACTTGCCGTTTCTCGTTGCCCGGCGGCACTCGAGGCGCCGCGCACATCTGCCGGCCTCCATAGGGACAAACGGGCAATTCCCCCCCCGCATTGATTTCGGGGAGTTCTTCCCGCCGCGTCCCGGACCCTGGCTCCCTCCCTGGGAGTCCTGGGGGCTAATCCTTGCGGGTCAGCCGCCCGGTCAGGGTGCCCGGTCGTTTCCTCCCAGACCAGCCGAGAGGAGCGTCCGGCATGGCTGAGAAAACGAAACCGAATCGAAATCGATCCCTTCTTGCATTAGATTCTCACTGTCTATTACTTACATGGTGGCTCTTTCTCTTGACAATCTGCAGAGAAATAAACTGAAAGGAAGAAACATGTGGAAGACTTCTTATTCTTTATTTATGTCTCACTGTGTGTATGTGTTGTAAATGATGCACATTCACTAGCTTACAGCTAGCATAAGCACCAACCATGTTATTACTTCCTTTTATTTCTGCAGATGAATTAATATTTGCTATGCCTATGAGTCTCGTAGGACCACAATGGGTTTTTAGAATGGAGTGATAGACAGGACTGTCTCCAGCTCTGCCTTTCCTGAGTGACAACCAATGGGGGTGGAATGCTGGACAAATGAGAGTTAGTGTCCATTGGAGGGAAAGAAGGCTCTTAGAAGTTGCTGAGAGAGAAGGGTTGGAGATGTTGTTAAAGGAGCATCAGAAAGATAGCTTGCTGCTAATCACTCAGTTCTTTTACATTGAAACCTTCCCTATTTAACCCTAGTATGGTTTTTAGTTTAATCTATTCACTCCTATGTTCCTTCTTGTAAATAAAGTTTATTTTTGTTTTGTTTAACCCTGGATGGCTTGGAATTGTTGTCTGAGGGAAAATATCTGACACACACACACAAATGCTCTGGTTATGTTAAAAGGACCTAATGAATTAAATGGTGGCAGCATATATATATAAGCACAGTACCTCTGAGTTCCTTTTTCCCTAGTAGCTCTGGGCTGCAGCTGGGTGAGAGGAGGCAAACACAGGGAGCTGACTCCCTGTCTGGTGGTGCCTCTGGAAGAGGAGAGAGAGAACCCTGTGAGGATTTGGTCAGGGCTCTCTCCCTGCTGTAGTGGAAGCTAGATGGGTGGTGTGTGGCAGTAAACTTGCAGCTTTTACCTGCTTGGGTGGCAAAGGCTTCTGTCTGTGAGGTGGGGTCTACCTACCCACTTGTGCCATAGATGGGTTTTGCTTTCCTGAAGATAGCTGATTCTCTCCCCGCACCCTTTTTGGTTTGTTTTTTTTGCGGGGGGGGGAGGAGTCAACTTGTAATTAACAGTGCAATCCTAAACAGAGTTTAGATTTAGAAGGATTTAGATTTAGAAACATTTAGTAAGATCAGATGCTCATGTTTCCTGTATCTTACCGTCTGTAGAGAAAGGACGTGCCAAATTCAGTTAGAATGCAAGGACAAGATACTTCCTAAGGGCCAAACTACAAACCATGCCCCTTAAAAATCCAATTATGGATTCGTGATGGATCTCCAATGGCACTCTACTTTCCAGGGACACATAAATGTTTTCTTTCAAATATTATTGCTTCTAGAATGAGACCACAATTAGATACAAATGTGTAATTGTTACTTAAGACAGTGATTGCAAAATTATTAAAACCTACCAACTGCCCTAAGAACATCCTGAGTGACCTGCCATGATGATAGCAATTGGCTTAGAGAATAAAACTCAAGAGAATAATACCTCAAGTGATCCATGTTCTACATGCAGTACAGCAACCTAACAAGTGTACTGAAGCACCACTGGGGCAGCTTGTTCCCATGTGGTGATGACGTCTCCTACTAGACCTCCACTGCTGTCTCCTTGTAAGCAGTCGGTCCGGCCTCTGCCATCTTTAATAGCCATTTAATATGGCTACCTGTGATATAACATCAAAAGACCCCTAGATTAAAATGGCAGTTTGGCCTGCAAACAGGGGAATTCCAGCTAGCAGTTGCTGAGTCCCGCCCGGGAGATCTAGGCATGAATGGAATGTCGCATGTAAATACGGATTAGTTTACACGCTCCCCAGCCCCGAAAAGGAATCCAGCACAACAAAGGTCTTGCAGAGCCACCCCACTTAACACATTCCTTTCCCCCTGTCAGGCTATGGATGACAGGATATAGCAGACAGATCTCTGTCCCATTTGCAGTAAGACACAAGTACTTAGTCAAATGGATTTTATTCAGAAATCAGATTATTTCCATATTCAGGTCCATAGGTCTACTTAGGAGTAAGACAAGCATCTAAGCAGCTCGAATAAGGAATGACAACATGTGAGAGATACATCTCTTTTCTAGTTCACTTTTTCCTCCCCCTCCCAATTATAAACAATCTTTTGCCGCTCTTTCTTTGTGAGAACATTTTACATATTTGTGATACCACGATGCGTTGCTAGGAAGAAAGACATATCATAGTCTGAGAGGAAATACAAGGTCATAAACACTGGATTCTAAGAGATAACCACCTGTGAAAGCTTGAGAAACAGTTAGAACACTAGCAAAAGGAAACTGAGTTACACCAAGATCATGTTTACAATAACTGGATGTTTACAATAAGCATCAGAATTAGGATCAAAATTGGCATGGATGAATGAGTACAGACATACGTGACGCCCTCCTTCCATGATGAGATCTCCTGTGGAGAAAATCAATTGGCATTCATGAGTATTTATAATTCATTCCTGGGAAGGTACATTCCTCAATTAAATTCATCAGCTTTTGCATTCTCTTTCACATGCCCCAGCAGCTAGTAATCAAGGTAATCAAACCTTTTGTTACTCCCAGGAACTGACTGTTGAAGTCTTTGTTCCAACGGCTAGGTGGGCTATCCCACCTCAGGGCATGTTTTACCCTACAAAAGTAGTGCCCTGGCCCCATTCAAATCATGCACGCTTCCAGGACCCTGGCTTCCAGGATGCTGTTCCCTTAGAGTCTCTCCTCTAAGACTCTCTCTCTGTGCACACTTATTGGATCCAAAGTGCTGCTATCTGGAGGTTATCCTAAGCCTCTTGCTCTCCTGGCCGAGAACGCTGGTGTTTGAAGCTACTCTTCTCCTGTGGACTGGACTACTCTTCAGAACAGGTAGATATACTTTGCCCACCGTCACTCTATTCCAACTTCTGACTAGCTTCCTAGGGCTCTCTGTGTGTAACCATTTTATTAACTACTTCTGTGTGTGCATGTGTTTTCCCTCTTCAATAAAAGTTTCCTCTTTGAATTTAAAGCACCAGTTTCATCTGCTATATTGGGAAGGGACACTGTAAAAACTGATGGAAAAGATCCCATAGTTACCACCTCTCGCATAGCCGTCCTCGCTGCTAATTGTTGCAAACAGTGTTAACATGTTCCAGAGAGCCGAAAGTTCCTCTTTGGAACTGAAGAAATCCCAGACTTCCGTACATTGACAAAGTCATTTGAAACATATTTTAAAAGTGTTTCCAAAATATGTGTTATTATATAAAATCAAAACATTCCTCCTTACCGCTGACAGCAGGGTTACCTACCTTTAAAGTTTCAAAATTTCAAATGCCAACACAGCAATTCCTTCCTATCCTAAAAAATAATTCAAAGTCCATTCAACAAAATGCTGAATTATTTACAAAATACTTGCATCTCCTTTACTCAAGCTGACAAGTCTTAGAAACCAAATATTGACTGCTCAGATAAGAAAGCATTGTGAGGTTATGGAGGAGGCCCAGGAGTTTCAATTTAGAATAATCAATAGCTCTTTTTAAACTCACTGCTTGATGTTTACTTCTATTAGGTGTTTATATTTGTCTTTATGTCCCCAGCACATTATAATCACATTGATCGCATAATCACATTATGTCCCTAGCATATTATAATTCAAGGCTGCACCAGGTTCACAAGAATGTAGCTTTTGACTTGATGGAATCCTTTCAAATGATAAACTATGGAAATGTTTCCATAAATCTAAACAAGGAAAAATTATACAGTGTTATCATATTCTGAAAAGTCTGAAGCATTTGACTTTTTAATGAAAAACAGGTAAACAGCATTCTATCTCACTCAAACTCTATTTTCCTTTACAAATTTACTGATAAATGCCCCTAAGTATGATATGAACACATGGCACATGGACAGAATTACACAGGGCATAACAGATGTGCTTTTGCTGACTGATTTAACATTTTGTTTAATGCATCAGTTATCTATGATTTCTTAATTTGAATTCTAACAACTCTCTGCAGAAAACAAGGGACAATTAATTCTACATCCCAAAGGTACAACTTCGTTGACTCAGTGTAAAGAAAATGGCATTCATGTGCAGGGGATGTGCAGGGGGGTTGCAAGTAACAAAATACCAAATATTAAAACTGATCTAAAATGAAAAGCAACATTTGGAAATAATCAGAAAATGTTGTTCATCTTTGCTGATCCAGTGCCTCCCTTTAACAAGGACAGGGAGAGGGGGAAAGGGAGAGAGTGAATCAGCAGCAAATGGAAGCAAGGCAAGCATACTGGCACATCAACAGAGTCTCAGACTAGGATCTGGGTACAACCAGGTTTGATTCCCAACTTTATGGAGCCTCGTAGGGTTACTATCTTTCAGCATAACCTACTTCGCAAGGTTGTTTTGTGAGGATAAGGTAGAGGAAGAGAGAACAATGTGATCAACCACTTGGAGTCCCCAGGAGACAGAGAATATCAGGTCCCACCTCAGTGGCTTGGGAGCTGTGAGGTTTGCCTCACCGCCTTTCGAAATAAGGAAGATGCTGAGTTTGCTTAGGGGGGGGGGGCATTTGGGGATGCTTGGTTCCCTGTCAATCAAGGGGGAGGAGTAGACAAATTTTATAAGCTTGCTCCTTCTCTGTAAACGACTTGCTGTTCAGAGCTGCATAGGCACATGCCCTGGTATTTTAGCAAGGTAGGAATCTCTGGTCACTTCAGGGCCAAGTAGGAATCTTTGGACTCTTTCATATTGGCCAAGAAAGGGTTCCTTTTCACCTGCTTCACTTTGCCGGGGTGTGTGTGTGTGGGGGGGGGTGTAATTAGGCCTTGTTAAGATGGTCTGGGTCTTACTGGGATTAGCTGGAACAGTGAGGGCTTTTGCTTAAGTTAAGGGACTATGGTGAGCACCCTGAGGCATTTTATGATGGGGGGAGGCTTCACAAAAATGCCTTTCATGGCTTACCAGTCAGGGGGGATTGGGTCATGGTGCCCTTGGATCTGGGGCTTCACCCATTCAGAAATCCAAAAAGGGCAGTGGCACTTCAAAAGGGATGCAACCTGTGAGAAGAGTCCCAGGCAAATGGCTCCCTCCTCTGGCTCTGTCCTCATCTGATGAGGACCCTGTCAAACAGGGCTGGCACAAGATTCTGGAGCAACTTGCAGTGCTGGAAAGAGAATGGGGTGCACCCCTTCCATTGCAGGGGGGCTCAAACAAGCCTAGGTCCACTAAGCAGGCATAGATCCACTAGGACAGCCTCTAAGCAAGCTTTTCAAGCAGAAATTTTAAAGTGTCTTTCTGCCCTAGAAGGTGCAACCCACCCTATGAGTGAAGAAGGGAGCAGTGCTCCCAGGAAAGTAAGCCAGTGGCTGTGGGCAATGGCGAGATGGCTGGACAGGAGTGGTCTCAGATGCTGCAGCTGGTTGTGGTGGCTGTGGACACCCAAGAAGGTGATAGTAAGTCACATCTTCCTCAGTAGGGGATTGTCTGGCCTTGGGGTACTTGGGGCCTGATGCTGGCCCGGGTTCCACCAATCCTGCTACTTACGCTTATGCACAGCCTGGTTCCACCTACAGGCCTGCGCAGTCCTCTGTTCAGCCCACTGTTTCAAACCCCTATGCGATGGCTGTGCGTGGACCCTCCCAGGCACAATATGCTGCAGGCGGTTGGCCACAGTGAGGACAACTTACTTGGCCTGCCACGGTGCACCCTCTCCCACAACAGGTCCAGGCTGCAATGCTGTCTGGTTTGGGTATCCTGGGTTCAACTGGAATGGGCAGACACTAGTTCTGTCTTTCTATGGGACGGCCCCCCTTAAGGCATGCCCCTTTGGTGATTCTGCATTTGGGATATTATTTGACCCCCTGCTACATGTGAGAAAATCTTAAAAGGAGAATGTATTGATGTTTTTTTCATTTACGCAGGGATGTTGGCCTGCACACAGCTGTGTAGGGTGGCTTCACTCATCCAGTATATGGACATATAATCTACAAATGCTATATGGACTTCAGTGGTGCAGCTTGGCTGCAATATGACAAGTTTTGTATGTGTGCAGCCATTAACCCTAACCTCCCTTGGGACCAGTTACACCAATGGCTATGGCTGCAGGCGATGTCCCCAGCAAAACCCAACCTTGGAGACTGGTCTAATAGTGGTCATCTTGTGCACAGGCTTTCAATGACTTCTGGCAGCCATGCCCTTGCGGGGCAGTTGGTTCATACTCAGCTGCTTTGCTGGGAGTATGCCTCCCAAGGTGTATGTGCCAGAAAATCCTGCCTATACAAGCATGAGTGCTCCATGTGCACAGGCCCACATGCCTTCACGGTATGCCCCAGATCCAAGCACAAAGGGAGTGGCAAGCTTCTGTGGGGTGGGAATCAGTAGCAGGCTGGAAAAGGGTCCCCTCAATAAAGGTGAGAATCCTTAGTGAGTTGTTGGAAGAATTACCCCCAATGGGAAGGTGCTAAATATCTGTGAAGCAGTTTTAAGTTTAGGTTCAGGATACTGTTTCAGGGCCCCAGGGCCCCTTTCATGTCAGCAAACCTTAAGTCAGTTGCTGGCATGGAAGGGGTGGTCAGGGACAAAATAGCCAAGGAATGTGCCACAGACAGGATACTTGGACCGTGATACTTGGTGCCCAGATTGTGGGTTTCCTCCTTGGGAGTGGTGCCTAAAAAAGCTGCCGACAAGTTCCACCTTATCCACCACCTTTCTTATCCCATAGGGTGGCTCAGTCTATGATGACGTTCCTGAGCACCTGTGTACAGTGCGCTATACATACTTTGACCAGGCCATGTGGGTCATTTAGTACTGTGGGATTGGGGCAGAGATGGCCAAATGCAAGTCTGAATTTTGCCTTCTCCCCGTGCACTCCAACGATTTCGAGCTGTTGGGCTTTGCCTTTGAGGCCCAGTTTTACATGGACTGGGTGCTGCCCATGGGCTGTTCAGTTTCTCCCACAGTCATTGAGCATTTCAGCTCCTTTCTTGAGTGGGCCCTTCAGCGTTGTCTGGATTGCTGGGACATCACACATTATCTAGACGACTTTCTTTTCGTAGGTCCCTCAGGTTCTAGACAGTGTACCAGACTGTTGGGAGGTTTCATGGAGCAAGAGCAGCAATTAGGGGTTCCTTTGGCCCAGGAAGAGACTTAAGGCCTGGTGACGGTCCTAACCTTCTTGGAAATTAAACATGATATGGTTCATCAATATTCTGGTTACCGGATGCTAAGGCCAATGATCTTTGCACGTGGTTGGCCTCTTTTAAAGAGAAACGAAAGGTTTCTCTTCTCGAATTGCAACAGTTGGTGGGGCACTTAAACTTCAGTTGTAAAGCAGTTGCCCTTGGGAGGGCCTTCCTAAGGTGGATATGAGGTGATATGGCATCCCTGTGGCTGCCCCATCATAAGCTCCTCATTAGTTATAGCATCAGGGAGGACTTAGCAGTCTGGGAGGCTTTCCTCACCTCTTTTAATGGGGTCATCTTCTGGAGGGAGGACCTGTTGATTGGGGCTGAGCTCCAGGTCATTTCTGATTTTTCTTGGGCTAAAGGCTTTGGAGTCTATTTTGGGGGCACTAGTAGGTGGGACAGTGGCCAGCCCATTGGCATGACAGTGTTCTTACCAAGGACCTCGCCTTTTTTGATTTTTTTCCATCCTGGTAGTGGTTTGGCTGTGGGGGAATGAGTTGGCTAACCACACAGTACACTTTTGGTGCGATAATTTAGTGGTGGTGCATGTGCTTAACTCTCTCACGTCCAAATCGCCCAGAGTTATGAGCCTGGTCAGAGCCTTCATGCTTCAATGCCCCTGACTAAACATTTTGTTCCTGGCAAAACATAAGGTGGCAGATGCTTTGTCTCATCAACATATGAAATGGTTTCACTAGCTTGCCCCCGAGGCCAATCTGCAACTGGCTCAGATGCCCCAGGATCAGTCTTGGAAGGCCAAGGCACAATGGGGTATTCAGTTAGCCATTGCCCCCAGCACCCAGAGGCCATATGACAGTACGGTATGGCGATCTGCGGGTTTCAAGCAGGAGGCAGGCCTACAGCGGCTATGGCAAATCATATCATACAATATTGTGTTGACCATAGAGGTAAGAGCTGGGCTCATGAAACCCAGGGGACAACTGGCAGCCTTGACCTTTGTTAGCAAATCTCTGGGTTTTCCCAAGGCCATGGGTGACTTAAGGGTCTGAAAAATGCTTGAGAGTTGGGCATGAGAATTGGGCCCACGGGCTGAGTACAGGGAACTCATCTCCCCTACAGGACTTAAGAGGTTGGGGGCAATCTGGCCAAGAATTTGTCATTCTGTTTTCGAAGCTACGCTTCTTCATGCGGCCGCTCTCACTGCCTTTTTCAGTGCACTTAGGGTCAGCAAGCTGCTGGTCCAATCCACAAAGGACAGATTGGACTGGGCTCTAATGGCATGGGATGGCAACTTCCTGGGGGACAGGTGGCCCTTACAATAAGGCAATCCAAGATGGATCAGCTGCAGAAACGTTGGTCTTCCAACTGGGTTCCTGTTCTCACTGGAAGCTATATCCAGTGTTGGCATTAAGGAAATACCTGAAGGTATGCAGTGAGGAGGCAGGGGTGCTGTTTCGCAACTGTGATGGAGCACCCTTCATGCATTGCCAGTTCTGGGCTGTGACGGAGAGGGCTCTCACAAAGCTTGGCTTGGCAGGGGTCAAATTCAGCACCCATTCATTTAGGATTGGGGCAGCCTCCACAGCAGCACCCATAGGATATCCTGGCCCATCTATCCAACATGTGGGCTGGTGGTGGTCATTGGCCTATAACTCTTATGTGCACCACTTTTATAGACTGTTAACTATTTTTTCTTCTAGGTGCTGTGGTTCACCAAGGGAGATGTCAGATCCTCATCTCCGGGCATAGCATGGTCTTCTGCATGGCCCATTAAGCCAAGAGGATGCTGGTTGGGTCCCAACTTGGCCTTAGTCAATGGGATATTGTGGAGTAGCAGGTCTCCAGGGCTTGAGGTGGTTGGGCTTGCTGCTGCTGCCATTCGAGGGCAGGAGTGGCCCTCTGCCTCACATCCTTGTCATCCACCTGGGTGGTAATGACTTGGGTTTAGTGAAGCGCAAGGCCCTATCTTTACAGGCACAGGTGAACTTGCAGCTAATAGGCAAGTACTGTCCCGGCATCCTAATCTTTTGGTCTGAGATGCTCCTCCAGTGGGTGGGTAGGGGCTTGGGACCCAAAAGTGATTGAGAGGCCTTGCCAGAAGACTTTGGCTACTGGATTGGGAATATATTTGCCCCTTCCAGGCATAAGGGCTGAATTTGTCAACCTTTATAGAGGTGATGGGGTTCATCTCTCCCCCAAGGGCAACAACATTGTTATAACTGACCTGTGGCTGGGGCTTCGGTAGGCTTTATGCCACCTGTGCAGTGCCAAAGCCTGAACAGAGGTTTAGCCTTGGTGGTGGCAGGTTAGCGTTGGGCAAATTAGAGTGGGCCAGTGAGCACCGTTGTCACATCCCCATTAGTGGGGAACTGGGGTCTGTCAGGAGTGGCTGGTCTCTTCATGGCTGCCAGCTGCACAGACAGACTGCCTGATGGGACTTCCCAGACAAGTCCTTCCCTCAGGCTCCATGGCTTGGGGTGTTTGCAGCTTTAAGGGGGGACCCATTTGCCTGGTCAGCCAGGACATGGCCATGACTTATGGATGGCTCATGCCCGGGGCAGTAGATCTCATCCAGACAGGCCAAGGAGAAGGTCCCAGAGAGACTGCTGGCTTGATCTGTACTTCTAGTTAGGCTCCAATTGCCACATTAAATGTTTATGTTGTTACTTCAATAAAGTGGCCCTTAGTACCCAAGCCTGAGTCTGCTTATTACTTCCAACTAGGGTAGCAAAATTGCCACTGCAAAAAAGGCTCATGACTTGCATTTTATTTGGAATTTTCTCCAACTTGTTCACACTGGAATGGATAAGATAATCTAAAATACTTATTCTTGATTCTTCTTTCTGTTCTTAGAAATCATAGATTGACTCACAGGTTTATTAAAGAATGAATACAAAAAGAGTATTTAAAATCTATTCAGGCAATAAGAGATTATCTAGAGTGCACAACTGCAGTACAAATGCCAAAGGTGACCATATTTTATAATAGTTTTAATGCATTTCTGCTATCTTTTCTGGTGTTTCTGATTGCTTGAAGAACCACCTCCTTAGCTAATTCTCTTAGATTTAGATTATAAAAGGGCAAACTCAAGCCAATTTACACAATGTTAAATTTGTAAATGGATACATTTTATGCCTCGTTAACAGCTTCAAAGCACTCTTTTCCCTCTAAGCTATAAATATTCTATAATAGCAAAAAAGAATATAAAGTAAACTCAAATGCACTATTCAAACCTTTTTTATGGATAATGCTTTCTTTTAATGGTACATTTAGCTAATGCTGAATTACAGTGGAATTCCTGTGGAAGTACATATGACATCCGCATTAATATCAAATTAATTCATTATGATCAATGCTTCTGCTGTGAACATCAAATGAATTAATTAAATTGTACAATTAAAATAAAGTGCTCTTCTTTATGCAGCCATTTCTCCTACTTTGGGCTTTAATTACTCCTCTTCCTGTATTTAACTATGTTTCTGTCTCCTTCAGTTTTTAAAGCAGATATATGAGCAGGTTGGACAACTGGTGGCCTTAGTGCATGATGGTATATGAGTGGATATTCATTTGAGGCTGAGCCAGGCATTGAAGAGTTGCAAGAATCATTATATTGGTAGAAATGCAAGTGAGAATCTGCCTAGATCACAAGTGAACTCTAGACATACCACAAAGGAAGGATCACAGAAATATGAGCGACCAATTGAGATGGACAGGAAAGAAAACTGCAAAGGAACCACAATTATAATATACAGTTACCCCATAGTAAAGTGTAAATCTTAATAACAAAATCTAAGGAATTATTTAACCCTCAGTTATTTTTTTAAAACTCAAACTCAGCATAGAATGGGATAGAAACTCCTGATGTTCCTGGTCATAATGAAAGTATTCTAAGAAGTGCTGAAGCGCTATAAATAAAATAGCCATATATGCCACTTAGGCCCAAATTAGATGCAACAAGCAGTCATTTATAGCTTTCTCCAACACTTTTTAAACCAGATTCAGCCTTGAGAGAATGCAAACTTAAGAATAATAAGTATGGTGAAGGGAAGGACTTGAAAACCCTCCTGTCCCATAATATTGTTGTCAACAGCAGGTAGACATATATATCAAGGACTGAAAAAGGAATGCGCCTTGCATCACAGAGAAATGTGTGAGCTCCGAATGCAGAGACAATTTATAATGCCATTTTCTCACATTACATGACAGAAAGCAGAAGCATGAGTCCCATAGCATTTCTAGTCTGGACAGCTGCTTTGACATAGGATTCATAAGCATTATCTGTCCCCTAACAAACTTACAAGGAAAGTAAATAAACATCCATGGTGCTTTGCTTCCGGGTTGAAATGTCTCTAAAATGTCCAAGGGAACTAGCTCACACATTTTACGGGGGAAATGTGCAAGTTCCTTTTTTATCATAACAAAGCTCTTCTCATTCCTACATATTGGGGTCATCCAGGAAAACTATTCATCTCCTATCTTACTTTGCCACATTAATTTGTATAGTGTGCATTACTAACTTTTTAAAAAAGCAGGTAATCTGAGTTAATTTGGAATTAGTCTTGGAAGGAAGGAAAACATAACTCAGTGTCCCTAGGTATACCAGGAACCGTACATCAATACAACTTTGCTCATTTTCACTTCACTGATTCTCACACAGCTCTCTCTTCAGGGGATGAAGTAAAGCCATTGCTTATTTTCAAGGTAAAACAAAGCCTTCCTTGTAGAAAGACCAAATGGTCAAAAGCAGTCAGATGGTAGCCCCATCTGACTGCTTTTGACCATTTGAAGGGTCTTTCTACAAGGAAGGCTTTGTTTTACCTTGAAAATAAGCAATGGCAGGCACTGTTGTTTTGGGCATCATTAAAGCAACTCTGTTGAATAAGCTCTGAACTAGTATTCTAACTGTTTATTCCTAAACAGAGTTACATCTTTCTAAATCCACTGAAGTCATTGCATTTAGAAAGATGCAGCAATGCTTAGGATTGCAATATTACAGATTCACATGTTCATGTGTATTCCTGCCTAATGAAAGATTGTCTTTGAATAGTAAGAATGGGAAAGGTATCTAAAAGAGATACCTTGTTGAATATTATTGACACTTCTTTCTGCATTTTATAATAATTTTCTCCCTAAACTCTGCACAAAAGCAGATTTATAGAGGTTCCTCAAAAATACTTTTATAACAAAAAAAATCAAGGATTTATTCATTGTGTAATGAAAGGTAGCACATGCTGTATAAATGGCTTGTATGTGTTATCTTCTAACAACATTCCTGTGAATGCTATCATGTTATTGAGAAGCAGATGCTCCATCATTACACAGTCATCCTGTCATTGCAGTTATTTCAGAAGTCAGCCAAAACCAAGAAATGAGAGTAATTTCTTAGGGCCAAGTTACATGTTACTTCTCAAAAGCACCTTCTGTCTCATGGTCATGGGCCATATTGTTAGAACAGAAGTGACTCAGCATGCCTGGACAGTGGGGGGCACTATTTCCCCTTAGCACTAGAACCAGACTTTGCATTTGTGTGATGGTTCTCTTTGTCTGATCTGGAAACTTCTGACTCATCCTGCTCTTTCTGTAGATTTGTTCACTATCTCCTGCTTGTCTTGCAAGAAGCAAGATGGTTCTGTGGAGCTCTCCTGTGCAAGAGGCACAGCCATACTGTCAGTTATTTACAGCCAGATGCTGTCCACTTGCAATAGGGAATAGTGTTATTTAGATTAGGTTTCTATTTTTCACCACGCATGATTCCATGCTTTCCTGACTGTGCAATGTTGCTAAATCAACTAACAAATACCCACAATACATATCACTGCCCCATTATTCACATTGGCCACATAACTGACTTCTGTGAAGTGAGGTGTAGGGACATAAAGTTATGCAATGGATATATTAGCATGTAGGAACTGAGAGTAAGCTACTTTCGATATCATTACTCTGACTGCTCTAATATATGGTTTGGACCTTATGTCATATTGGGTACTGTTTATCTTTGTGAAAATTAAAAATGGCTGATGCAGCTACTGGTAAAGGTTTTTCAAACTCTTCCATGCCAAGAAATCAGACCACAGTATTGCTGCCACCATTACAGCCTTCTTTTCAATCAGGTGTTCTGAAAATCTAATTTACACCACAGGGTAAATATGCTATTACCTTTACAAATACTTATGGTTAGCTAAACATTGCACACTTGTACACATACACAATGAAGAAAGTATAGAGCAGTCAAATAAAGAACAATCCAAAACAGAGCTACTCAGAATCCTACTCGGGTCTATTAAATCATGTTGACTCCCACAAAAGCGTTCTTAGAATTGTACTGATAGTCTCATAAAACATTGGGTACAGTAAAAAAAAAATTGAATCACAAACATTTTCAGCCTCAAACAGGAAAATATTTACTAGAGGAAATTACACAATAATTAGAAATATATTACATGAGATAAAGGCACAGCATTTCTAATGTTAGAAAGAATTTATGTGTTTTTGTAGAGGGTGGACAATGTAATCTAGCATATTCCAGTGTTGCCTTAAATTCATCTCTTAAAAGTATTCCCTATGACTTTTGTATATGCCTAACAGACTTTTGTCTTTTGTCATTCCTGTCAGCAAGTCCTCCTCAGCCACATGTGTGTCAAGTCTGTTCGCAGTCCATCTCAAAAAGTCAAATGCCCCTTTGAAATTCAAAACACTTTGTACATTGAAATAAAGTCTGAAATACTAATTTTGAAGCTGCATGTTGATTAGTCAAGTTAAAAAGTTAATATTTTCAACAATTGGCTAAACTGGATAATATGAGTACAAGTTAAGAGGGGGCTGCATTCACACACAATAATCACAAAATATTAGTTGTGAAATCCTAATCAGAGTTATACTCTAAATCAATTGATACCAAGGATGTCATTCTCTTTAGGGTGTTATTCTGATTAGTATTGCATTGTGAGTCTTCTACAAAAATACTGAACAAATCCCAATATTAAAAATTACGTACTACCAGATTTTGTAAAGGGATCTCTGATCAGTGTGCAGAGATAGATGGACAATTATTCTAATGACAAGTGAACAACATTACAATGATTCACTGGGGAAATATCACTAGGTGAAGTGGGCAGTAGAGCAATACCTGTCACTCAATCCAGATTAAGGCGGCAGCAGGAAGCCATTGTGAAGCTGTCTGCATGAGAACAACCCATTATCTGATTAACAGCATGGGAGGAGGACTACAGGCAAGCAACTCCTGGCAGTCAGCTTGTGAAGAGAGCAGCAGGAGAGCAAGCCAGGAGCAGGTGGGTACAGCTGTAGGAGCACAACACTAAACAGTCATTACTGGAAGAGGCAGAAAATACACTTTAAGCAATAACCAGGTTGCTATCAGAGCAGTAGAAGCCAAGGGGATTGTGAAGTTGCAGGAAAGACTTTTCAGTTCTTGACTTTTCTCCTTTCATTGCTCAGGTACAACAGAAGAACAAATGACACTTAAACTTCAAGTAAACCAGGTGAAGTGTTCTCATATGGTCAGCATATATTTTCCTATAATGAATTTTAAGCAGTAGGAGATGGGGAAAAGAAGCATAAGGAGAGGTCCCTGATACTAGGCAAAGAAAGCTATTTCCCTCTTGTTGAATTATCTGTGTTTAATAAATAAAGCCAGCTCTTGAAAGGTGATGGATTGGAGAATCCCCATTTGCACTGGTGTTGCATTAACTAATCTCTGTTAGTGATTACAGAAAGCTTTATTTAAATGTAACTCCCCAGAGAACTTAATGCCTTTAACCAACCCACAAGATAAGCAGGCTCCAACAAATCATGACTGGAATTTTGAGTCACCATGTGTTTAAATATTAAATTCCTAGAAGGGTTTTTTTTATGCACAAAATGCATGTGCATGTGTGTTCATGGGGCAGGGAGCAGACTGGAAACCAGGCTTAACTCAGTATGTACTGACATAACTTTGAAAATGTGGAAGTATTCATTTTATGATGGATAGATATATGGAAGTTTTTTGTGCATGTGAAAATGCAGAAGGAAACAGCCAGTTCCAATATTATTTTAATACTTGAACACTGGAGCACTTAACTCCTTTAAGGGCCAAGCTACACATGACGAATGACACTTGAATGGCAAGTGGATTGAGTGGAGGGCAAGTGAACAGGGAGAAATACACTTGCCATTCAAGTGTCATTCGTCATGTGTAGCTTGGCCCTGAGACTGGCAAAGATTTGTAAATCCAATACCTACATATGCTGGTTCTGTACAAAAGGCAGATTTTTTTTCATATGGGGTGGACGTGTATGCATTAGGGGCGTACGCTTCGGGTTCCCAGTTGTGGGGGGGGGAATTGAACCTGGCCCGATTTGTAAAGATTTGGTATTTCCGAATTGGGGCCAGTACGATGGCCCTGATTCGGAGATACCGAATCAAAGCTTACCAAAGCAATTTGGATTGATTCAGAAAGGTTCAGGGCCTTAAAGGGTGCTCATCCTCCCACTACCACCTTACTTACCTGGGGCAGTCTTCTGGTGGTGGTGCGAGCAGCGGCATTAGCTGCTGCCCTGCCAGCCACCACAGAAGCTGCGGTGGTGGTGCAGGCGCTGGCGCTTGCTGCCACCTTGCTGGCCCCTGCAGAGGCCTCCATGGTGGTGCAGGTGGCACCGGCACCAGCACCAGTGCTCGCTGCTGCCTTGCTGGCCGCCGCAAAGGCCTCCGCGGCAGTGTGGGTGGTGCAGGTGTGGGCATTTGCTGCCAGCTGACACAGAGGCCTCTGCAGTGGCGTGGGCAGTGGAGGCACCAGCTGTAGCCTTCCCCACCACCTTGTTGGCTGCAGTGGCAGCAGCAGAAGACCTGATGTGGTAAGTGGGGTTGGGGAAAGGGAGGCTCAGGGTGGAGAGCTTCGGTATGCTCCGAATCATTTCAAAGCATACCGAAGCGATTTCCAAATACCCAAACCCAAAGCGGCTTGCCGCTTCAGATTTTGGGGTATTCCGGATCATTTTCCTGCTTCAGGTAAATCTGAAGCAGGAGAACTGAATCTTTCCCCGCTGCACACCCCTGGTATACATGCCTCCAGATACTGGAAGCAAGTGGTGAAAATTATATCATTAGGATTGGAAGAACAAATTCCCTATAAACCAGAGACACTGGTGCTGAATTATTTACCTGATTTATCAAGAGATCAGCAAATGGTTGCTCCTAGACTACAAGATAGGTTGTTGAAAATAAAGGAGATCTATACATTAGCTTATCAGAAAAATAGAGATATTTATAGATCTTTTATGGTCAAGAGAGATACAAAGAATGGAACTAGCAATAACTAGTGATATTGTCAGTTGGTGGTGAAGGGTTTTATATGTCTATTGAAGTAGGATGGGGACTTCGATTGATAACATATTTTACAAAAAATGGTATCTTTTGTATGTATCTGTAATCTATTTATTTTAATACATTTAAAAACAATACTTGAACACTACCCTCCAAAATGACTCCTGGACATTCAAACTCATATAATAGCTTTTCTCCTGCATGGATCATCCTTGCATCTTACACTAAGACAATGCCCCACACTTGGTCACTTTATCTTTTGTGTAGTTCAGGTGAGTCTTTAAGCAATAAACATTTACATACATTTCTTCAAAGGAATCTAATCTGTTAATAATAAAAAAAACCAGTTTGAAATTTCTCTTAGAGAAACATTTAGGAAAAAGAATACATGCCTTTATAGCCCCTTTGAATGCATTAATCTGCTATAATTTCTGGAGGAACTACAACAACTTGAAATACATTAGGGCTTACTGCATTTCATAACTCTTTATGCATCTTCCAGAATGAGTCGTTCTATGTTGTTCTGTGGTGCTTAGTGACATGAGAAGAAGCAACATGGTTTCCAGTATGATGATAACCTAGTACTGGGCTGTTTTCACACTGAGATTTCCACCCTGATGAAATATACATGCCGTAGCTTTATTTGGGAACCTCTGCATGATGATATGCCCTTTTCAATCACTGCTTGTGGGCTTTCTGTTGGTGAAAAGGAAAAAAACTCCTTTGTTCCAACTTAAAGGAGAAAGGGTGCACAAGCTGCAGACTGAGTCTCCACATAAAGCTGTGCCTGCAGCTAATTTGGAGGGACAGGTGGAGCTTAGCACTGTCTTCAAAATGGCGTCACTAAGCTTTCGAATGCCACCTTTTGTTATAGCCCTTTCTCAGGGCTCCCCCCTCCTTTTAACAACTCAGCTGTTGCAGGGTAGGGGCCCAGTAAGGGTTTGATTGGGTTGCCACTTCTGCACTAATGCACATTTAATGGAGAATTTTAAAAATATTTAACTTTTTTGTCTTTAACTATTCCTTTACACAAAAGAGAGAATCCACTTTGCCAAGCCACAGCATGTCAGAGTGGTCATATGAATAGCTCTATATAACTCAGAGAAAATTTGAACTCGGGTTTCTTTGAACTGTCCAATCTTTTGCTAACTCAAAACCATTCTTTAAAATTTATATAAATCCACACTTCAGTCTACTAATAGCAGCCTCTTCATTAGTACCTATAAACATGATGGAACTCCTTGAAAACTTAGTAGACTGGAAAGAAGTGCTATGTTTTTATTCTTTTGACTGTCTACCATTTTGAGAACCGAATACAATTCAGTGATATGAATGTTGTTGACCAAAATGATAGAGTCATACCTTCAATAAACTCTGAAATGGCAAAGAGCCAGAATCCATATAATTACTGTGTGCATGTTGTTCCAAAGCTATTTTTAAATCTAAGGATTCTAATGGGGTTTACACTACAACTAATGAAGATGAAACAGCTGTTGTTTTGGTTGTTATCAAACAAAGAATGGAAGTGAGTAAAAGATAAAAATGCCACAGTCCAAAACATATCTTATGACAGACCCTTATTTTTCACAGGGAAAACTACGTTGCAATTCTATGCAGAGTTATATTCTTTTAAGTCCACTGAAATCAATGGGTTTAGCAGGGTTCTGTTTAGGATTGCACTGATAATGTAGTGCCATTTGGTACAATGTTAATTGAAAAGATAGTTTAACTGAATATATTCCCAAAAGGCAGGATTTTGTATGACAATATCTTCAGTATATAATATTGTTGGCTCACCCATATTTTATTTGAAACGCCCTGCCATTTCATATGCTAATTTATTTACATATTTGCAAATCTACAATTATGTACTGACTATGATTGAATCTTTGCAAAAAATGTAAATTATCCTTCTGGAATATGTGGTGGAGAAATTAGTTTCAAGCCTTCATTTGGGCCACTTTAAATTTAATAGCTAATTATTAAAAAAATTGAGCAAGACAGTAAGTTACTTGGACCAGAAATAAAAGAGTCAAGTGGATAAGTTTGCCAGATGGAATCCGGACTAATACCAGACCCCAGGGAGAGGTGGTGGTGGGGATTTACCTTTTGTGCATGAGAACAACATGTATGCTCACAGGGTGGTATGATATCACTGTAGGAAGGATGCTGTTCTGGTGCCCAGGCTGGCAGTCTGCTTTCCTAGCCCAGTAGTGGCACCGTGCAGCCACAGGAGACTGGGCAGCTGGGTAACCAATGGGGGAGGGGCCAGGCCAAGTGTCTGGTACTGGGAGACTTTTGTCCCTGGACAGTCCCCCAAAATACCAGACTCTCTGCACCAAAACTAGACACCTGGCAACCCTACAAGTGGGATACCCAGAAGACTTGCAAGGAAGAATCTCATACTTTCCCTCTGCCTCCTCTAGCTTTTTCTACTCCCATGTAGGCACTTTCCCTTCCCCCACACACATTTTATTTTGCTTCCCTCATCTCTCTGGTTGCTCCAGCCTCCATCTCTTTCTTCTGGGCCTACCCAGCAATGTCACTTCTTTCACCCTCCCTACTGCTTCTCTTGCCCTTCCATTCACATACTGGCTGTTTGTTGCCTCTCTCGCCTTCCCCACTACCCCAGTTGCCCACCAACTCACTTGTTTATTCTTTGGGCCAACTCTTTGTTCACTAATCCACCAGCCAGCCAGTCTGCCTGCCTGCAGCACCACTGCTCCCTAGTTCATCCAGAGGGCTCTGATTCCGCCTCCTCACTACCCCAGTGCCTGTAGTAATGCTGCTGCTTCACTCACTTCCCCCTTCCACTCTGTTTTACTTGCTTGGCTCCCCCTCCTTCCCCAATAACTCTGTGGCCATTGTTGTCTCCATCCGTTACTTGACTGACTGGCCAGCCACAACCCCTCTCTACATTACTACATTGGCTGGCTCTTCCCTTTCCTGACTCCAACCTTGCTTTCATTCCCGAGTTGATTCAGTCACCGTGGCTGTGTTGAATTTACATTAGCCCAAGAATATACCTCACTTCTTCATTCAGTGTCTTGTTTTAAAAAATCTTTTTTTAATTTTAATTATTTCTCTGAAAACCTGAGGATTCTCACAAGTTTGTAGAAAGAGCTCTTTTCTCTGTACATAGACATAATCTGTGGATTTAACAATCTGCATCTAGGGCCATATTCAGAATTTGATATAACAAAAGGGGGACCTCCAAAGACTTGGGGGGGCATCTCATGTTCCCCTCCTGCACCATGTATTCTTTCCCTTCCCTGCCCCCTATAGCCTCTCTGCTTTCCTTGCTTCTTTGGCCGTTTCCACATTCAGTTAAAGGGACGGGCTACTTACTGAATGCTGGCGTTTTTTTCCCACAGATTCCAGACACCTCCAATTTCAAAGCGGAAGCAGGCAGTTTGGCTTTCGTTTGTTAAGCATCCTTTACCCAACACAGGAAAGAGTGGGAAATCCCGTTCTCACAAAAGACGCTGAACAAACAAAAGTGAAACTGCCAGTTTTCACTTTGAAATCGGAGGCATCTGGAATCTGTGAAAAAAACCCAGCATTCAGTAAGTAGCCTGTCGCTTTAACAGCATGTGGAAATGGCCCTTGTCTGTCCCCCCATTTTCCCTTTTCTGCTCCAGGCAGCTGAGCTTTCACAGCAGAATGGCAATTTGAACCTGGGTCTCAGATCCTACTCTGAAACTCTAACCACTATACTGCACTAGCTTTTGTAGGGGCAGGGATGGGCTGCTGTTGAGTGCCAGTTTGGTGTAGTGGTTAAGAGCACAGGACTCTAATTTGAAGAACCGGGTTTGATTCCCCACTCCTTTACTTGAAGCCAGTTGGGTGACCTTGGGTCAGTCACAGCTTCTAGCTCTTTCAGCCCCACCCACCTCACAGGGTGTTTTGTTGTGGGGATAATAATGGCATACTTTGTAAACAGCTCTGAGTGGGTGTTAAGTCATCCTGAAGGGTGGTATATAAATTGAATGTTATTATTGAACAGTAGCAAGCAGCCAGGACTGAGTGAGTCATATAAGTCACATGGTATCAAGTTGTTGGGTGGTTGCTTCTGGGCCAGGCCCTAATCAGTCCTCTCTTAAATGCCAAAACAGCCTGGGAAAGGTCCCTGACCCCTCCCTCTGCCTTTTACTTACACAAACCAAGCCTGGAATGATGGCTAATAGTTGCCTAGCAACAGCCAGTGAAAGCATCTGTTTAAAGCTACAGGCACTCCTTTTATCATGTTGGGTTTTTTAAAAATGTAGGATTTTTTTAAAGATTTCAGATTTTTCTGCAAACCTGGGGCATTTTTCAGGAGTGTAGGAAGATCTGTCTTGTCTGTTCATGGCCCCAGTCACCAGATTTAAGTATCTTCAGATCAGGGCCACTTGGTTCTTAGTATATAAGACGATAGCTAATAGACCCTTTCTGACAGCACATTCTGTGGCCATCTCTATTAACCATATCCAAGTAGCCTATTATTTTTTCATATCATTAAATAAAAGTAATTACTCACTATATTTATTTATGTAGGCATTTATATCCTGCTTTCCTCCACAAAGGGCCCAAAGGGACATAAGAAAATACCAAAATACAGCTTATATAAACACACAATTTAAACAAGCAACAACCATTTGCAACAGAAGAGTTAAGCCAAGGGCAGTCCAAAGACTTTGGCTGTGCAGTTCAAGTCAGTCCCTCTCCAAAAAGCAGGAATGCTCCAAACACTGTCAGAGATTTTACCACCATAACCACAACATTTCATAGTGTATTTGGAAGAAATGCACTTTAAAGGTTTCCTAAGCGCAGCACTTGGACAGCTGGAAGAGAAGAAGTTAACAATTGCTGGAATGCTAGCTTGATTGACAGGCTGCTCCTTCATCTTTCATTGATCAGTCATCTCTCATTGGTCAGTCAGAACCAGCCTTCAGGATGAGAGTTGGTGCTGACAGGTTTTTGAGTTCAGTAGTTTGTGAGTGAGTCTGACAGGAAGCCACAATAGAAATGAGTATGTGTTTTTGGCAAAGAGTAATAGGGTAGTAAGTGAAGACTCCCATTCAAGTCAAGTGAAGAAGGGTTATTTCTTCTTGGGTGAAGATTAATTCCTACCCACCCACGCCCTCCCCAATAACTGCACAGTGTCTAAAGGAGGATTGGCTCTGAGGAGGACCCCGGATCTGTTGTAAAAGGGAAAACACTTTGGAACAAACATTAGGAAACCTGAGTTGTAAAAGGGAACTCTGTGAAGAAACATTGTTGCTGTAAGCAAAGTATTAAATAAAATACCTCTCACTGTTAAGGATTAAGAACATAGATACTAGGCTTAAAGGAAACTATTTTGCCTGTGACTTAAAGAGTATTCTGTTGTACCAACAAATTTTACCTCAGCTCTTTCATTCCCTGATGGTCCTTATTTCATTACTGCCTGTTCAATAAAGTGGTTGTTTCTTTTCGACCTTATACAGTCTCCAGTGCCATTTCCAACACAGAGGAAGAGGGGCCCTGATTTTCCCCCATCAAGCTTCTGGGCTTGTCTAAATTATAACTGTTTATCAGGGTGAGACGCCCTGACCTGGATGGGCCAGGTGAGCCTGATCTCATCAGATCTCAGAAGCTAAGCAAGGTCGACTTTGTCTAGTAATTGGATGGGAGACCTCCAACAAAGACCAGAGTTGCAGAGGCAGGCAATGGTAAACTACCTCTGTTAGTCTCTTGCCATGAAAACCCCATCAGGGGTCACCATAAGTCAGCTATGACTTGAGGGCACTCTCTACCACCACCATCAGGGTGGGACAAAACGAATGAAACTACAAGTAGAGGCACGTTACTTGGGGCTGCTCAGCCAAAGCAGCAAACTTGGATTTTGGCAGGAAAATCTTCCAAGAAGTGGGGGAGTGTAGCTCCATATTAGCATTACAAAATTGTGTTCCCGTTTATTCATCTGATGGAAAAAATAAATCAGGCAAATCCTATGGAGCTGATGTGATAGGGCCAAACAAGATTAAAAGTTGGAGACTGAATGTAAGTAGTAACGTGGTGATGCGGGGGAGGGGAGTAGGATTTGTATTGCCATTCTTTTCTAAACACGTCAGCTTCTTGGTGATTCTACTTGTCGTATATTTTTCCTTCAGGAGCAAATGGCACCAACTGGAGGGAGGGGCAGGATTTACAATGGGAAAAGGACAGTGAGGAAAGAGTCAACTACTATTTCACCCAGCATCACAGTCCCAGTTCAAACCGAGCCTCCCTTCCCACATGGCTGTTGTTCATGGACATACAATACAATGGAATATTAAGTAATGGATTACTAGGTGGTATCTTCTACTTTAACCGTTGATTCAGTAAAGAAGTGCTCTGAACAAATACCACCCCAGCCCCAGTATTTAGGTAAACAAAGTCAGCTAAACCTGTGTTGCAGCAGTATTCTCATATTAATGTAATGCATCCTTTTAACAGTAACCAGTTGCAATAGAATATGTAGTGCAGTGCAGTGTGTGCTGTATAACAGAAGTCATTGTTCAGAGCTGGCAAATGCAGAACCTGTTATTACCTCTTCTGCACATCTGTTAAAAATGTTGGAATCTTGTTCTCTGTATCATCTGGCCACTCTGTTTTCTGAAATGTTTATTACAAATCCCCTTTGAAAGTGTCTTTCTAAAACTGCACAGACAGCAACCAGTAAGAGAAAAAATATCTTCGGAGAATAGTAAAAGAAGAGAATGTAGAGCGGGATCTGTGAATGCTAAAATAATCACATGACTGCTTCTCCATATTCTGAACTTTCTACTCTCAAGATTCATATTTAGTCTTGTGAATTGGCCTTTACTCTATCCTGTATGTTTATCATGCATTTAAGCAGAAGAAAAATTGCGGGCATAAGGTGTATAACATGACAGCAGTTTTGCTAAATATTAAATTGGTGCCTCTCCTCATCTTCTATCAAGTATTTAATGTTAACTGGCCTCAGGTGTTAGGTTTCAGGTTCTTCTGCAGACCTTGGAAACAGCAGAGAAACTAAAATAAGCATGCTCACTAAGGGACATTCTTCAGCTAAGAGATACCTGTTCTGAGAAAAGGTGATGTACAAGCCACACATAGTGGCTTCCTTCAGCTATAGGAGATAGTTCAGAGCACTGCAAAGGAAGTCAAAGGAGAGTCTTGCTTTTATACTGAATGAAAAGAGGGACAGACTTATTTTGTTTTATTTGTTACAGTTCATTTCTTTTTTAAAAGTACTTCAGTCTCAAGAATACTTTTGGAAGACTGCACAAAGAAACATGCATTTTATGTGGAACTGGGGTAACACTGGAGGAACACATGTTCACATACGTGCATGCCAGACACATATATACACTCTTGAGCACTATGGATATGAGGTGATATCTAACAAGGGTACCTCTGAGTATTCCCCATTAGCACATAAGCCTTCCTAGTAGTATGAGAGACATAATAATAGGATTTTCATAGGGAAAGAAAGAGCATTTAGAGATGTAAAACATCGTCTTGAGGTTTTCCAGGTACCAAAATGATAGTTTTTCTTATCATTGAATATTCATGATGCATCATAAAACTAATGATAAACATAAAAACTGATGTGAACGTTTGACTAATCTGCTCTTATTTGTTTGGGAGAGCTGGAATAATTGCCTGGTTTGTAAATTAAACATCTGCTATGGGAATAAACAAAAACATAACTGAGCATACTCAAATAAATTCAATTCACTATGGTTTCATAAATTTTATTTTATGGGACCATCAATTTTATTACACCTGAGCATAGTGTAGCCAAGAAAGGCAGTGCATAATTTCTTTAGATGTCCTATTTGTAAAAATAAATGTTGTCTAGTTCCAATAAACCATAGTTCTTAGTTATACTTTTTTGTTAAAGAAGGTAAGTAGAAAAGCAACTAACATGAATAAATGTTGCTGTAGTATTTTCATTTAATATCTCATTCAAATTGCTACAGAACAACATCAAGTTTGCACAAAACAGCATTTCCACATGGACCCAAATCTCACATAGGACAATGGCCGATTTTTAAATTACTTAAGAACATTGATTTATTTGAAATAACTATTTTATTGTTGCAAAAGTTACACAACTAAATACAGACACAACTAAATACAAAGAGACACAACTGAATAAAATATATTTTCATGTAATTCAGGTTCATTTTCTGGGGTGGTGTTTGCTTTTCTGTGATTTTTCTGTGCTTTTCTGTGATATAAGGAAGGACTCCAGTTTAACATTTGCCAATTTAACACTGGAGACTAGAAAAAGACAACAATTTCTTCAAAGCATTAAAGGTGATATGTGAGAGAAATGCTATTACCCATGACTCATAACTCGTCCCACTATCACCTCTACTCAACAAGTTTCACAGGTTAAGGGAAAAAGTGACTTATTGACAAGATGTGGGCAGAGAGAGAAATGTTATCAGTTGGAGTTTTTAGCTAGGAGCACTACAAGAAAGGAGGCCAGACAGTAGAGTGCTGATGGCAGTAATTTGGGGCCTTTTAAATCTACCTTTCTCAGATCAAACTGCTTTAAAGTTATATTCTTTTGCTTCGAGGCTGGAACAAAAACCTTTGCTAAAATTTGATGGGTGAGATTTGTTTATACATAGGGGATAGGTATGGTTGCCTCCAGCTTGGAAAACTCCTCAAGATTTGAGGGAAGTACCTGGGGAGGACAGAGTTGGGGGGTGGGGCTCAGCAGAGATTATTAAAGATATTCCAGTTTAGTCCCTATGGGAATTAATCACTTGTTTTTGATTCTGTAGAATTGGCAATTAGGGTGGCCAACTCTGGCTTGGGAAATTCCTGTTGATTTGGGGGTGGAGCTTGTGGAAGGTGGAGTTTTGGAAGGAGAGGGAGATGTGATTCTATAGAGTCCACCATCCAGAGCTGCCATTTCCTCTAGGATCTCTGGTAATTCCAGGAGAACTCCAGGCCCCACTTGGAAGTTGGCAAACCTACTTGCAATCTTAATATGAGTCTGGAGAAGTGAAGCATTTATATGGGTGTAGAAACTGTTAGAAGAAGGGACTGGCAATATCTCTTGCTCCGGCCTTTAGGACTGCCAGCAGAGAGAAAGGAAGGCAACAACCATAGAGTCAGTAAGATAGATAGGTTATCAGTCTCCTTCCTGCCAGGCGAACTTCTTCCTTCCCTTCTCTCCCCCTCCTCTTTCTCTTCTTCCCTGCATGCACCAGGAGAGGCAGCATGGTGCCTCTCCTGGTGCATGGCCTACTTTCAATCTAAAGAGATGGCCTACTTTCAATCTAAAGCCATCCTAGCTAGTTAGGTCAGTTATTTGTCCTATCTCTCCCTAAACTTAGTAAATATATTTCTTTAGATAAATAAACAGTTATTGGTTCTCTGACTTGGATGAGAACTTTCTGTGTGCAGTTTATTAACGTGCCTTAACTAAAACCCAATAATGGTTATGGGCCCAGCCTCACCAAGTTAATTATCATAACATGTTAATTGAGTACTCATTAACCAGGTAGAACCTCAAAACCGTGGAGAGAGAGAAAGAAACTATAAGGCATAACAGCTGCTACTATAAAGGACCAAGACACACATGTCTTTGTTCTTGAGGACAATAACTTTGTTGAATGGAAAATAAGGCTGAAATTTAATCTCAAGAAAAAACAGCTGGAGAAACACCTCACAGAAGGCCCACCAGCTGAGGGCAACAAGAGAGTGAAGTGGAACCAGGAAGACGTTGTAGCATGAGCAGTCATTGTAAATTCTGTCTCTACCAATTTTCTAGAATTGATTCAGGACTGTGAAACAGCTAAGCAGATATATGACCTTATACTTAAAAAGCATGTGACAGATAATTGGGCAACCAGGTCACTTTTTCAAGATCAATTGCAAGCATTAAGATATTCAGACAGATAATGCTTTAGAAGTCACACGAGAAAACTACAAGACCTGTTTTTTCAGTATGCCGAAGCAGGGGAAGAAAAAGATGACTCTGCCAAGGTTGCAGCTTTGTTTAAATCTCTAGACCACATGTTTCTGCCAGTAATCTCCCAACTTGAAATAAAGGGAAAATTAAATTTTCGAGAAGTAGTCGTACAAATTGAAAAGGAAGTTGCAAGACGTAAAGCTTTAAACTCAAATTTACAAGAATTGCCTGACCAGTTTGTTCATAAAGTCTCCCTAAGAGCCAAAATTCAAGTTGCCACCTCCAGCCCTGGAGAAAGACATTTCTCAAACTATCAAATTGGTAAGCATTCTAAGGGGACCATGTTGGCCAGAAAGAGAGAATCCTTAAGCAAACAAAGATTCACTACAGCAACCCAGTATGAAACGGGGCAAAACTCATTTGCAAACACTCCAAAGGCAAAACAATTACCATGTTACAATTACGGAGGTATAGGACATAAGCAAATCGACTGCTCTTCTCCCAGAGCAATGGGTGCTCCCCCTCCCTCTTCTAACATGAAAGCAAGTAATTTTTAATGCAAGACAGATCAGCAAAAGAAATTTAGTCTGGATTCAGTCAGCACCAGCCTTACAAATACAAATACCATAGTACTAGACAGTAGAGCATCTGTATCAGTCTTTCACTCTAAAGAGTTCTTCAAAGAATTAAAGGACTTAGAACAGCCCACCAAGTTAAAACTGGCTGACTTACATGAAATCCTTGCCATCAGATGTGGAACTATCAGCATTCCTCTTCCACAAGACACTTCCAAAGAACTTCTAGAAATACAATATGTTTTATATGCTGCAGTATTCCAAAGCAATGTGCTTTCTATAACATAACCTGGAGGGACACTTTGATAAAGAGAACATTGTACTTGCAAAGAATGGAAAGGTGTATCTCTCAGGCAAAAGTGGACTTTATATACTGGACAAAATATCTGTCCCTTTACTATGATTGACAAAACGGGACTTATTCCAGATGCCTAGAGGAATGCAATTGTGGTCCCGATCCATAAGAAAGGTGACCACTCAAATACTTCTAATTATAGGCCAATTAGCCTTCTCTCTACCCTAGGCAAGTTATGTGCCAAGCATCTATTATCTAAATTAACTTCTTGGATGTCTCAGCAAGCCATTCTAGGCCCTGAATAACTTGGGTTCTGCAAGGGTAAATCCACACTAGATCATTGTATCACTTTAGCGCATTTGGTCGAAAAGCATATTAAATTTAGAAATTGCAAATTCTGTGCAGCCTTGTTAGACTTCAAAGGAGCATTTGATTCCATTGATAGAGCGATTGTGGGCTAAACTGTACCAATCAGGCATCGATAAAAGACTCCTCAAACTAATTGTAATGCTATACACTTCCACTACCTGCCAAATTAAATGCTCAATTTCAGGGGAATTAACACCCAAAATCTCCTTCGGCAAAGGAGTCAAACAGGGATGCATACTTGCCCCTCTCTTATTTAATTTATTTCTTAATGATTTTGCTCCCTTCTTAGTAGAAGAAGATTGTCATTTTCCTAAATTGGGTACTACCTACGTACTCATTCTACTTTATGCGGACGATGCAGTACTGCTTTCTTGTACAAGGGTGGGACTCAGATGTCTGCTGAATAGATGCCTTAGCTTCTTTTCTACAAACAAATTACAGCTGAATTATGAGAAACCTAAAACATTAGTATTTACCAAGTCCTGTAAAATCCAAAAATGGATATTTGATGGAAAAGAAATAGAGCAGGTAAAGCATTTTAAATACTTGAGTCTTCTCTTTACTTACAATATGTCCTGGTCAATCATAAATCAGCAATTAATATAGCTACCATTAGTGCATTAGCCATCTCTCGTTTCTTTTTCAATAAAGGCAATCAGTTTGTTCCAGCCACGCTAAAAGTCTTTAAGGCCAAAGTGATCCCACAGCTACTGTATGGTATTCCAGCATGGATAAGCACCTTAGAGGCTGTTATTGAAAGAGTTCAATCCAAATTCATGCGAAAAATTATGGGTCTTCCATGCTGTGTTCCATACGCAGTCCTTTGTTTAGAAACTGGCCTTAACATGGTAGAAACAAGAGCATGGCTTATGTTAATTAAATATTGGCTACGAGTGCACTATAATGCTGGCCCTAGGAGCATATTACATCAAACGCTGTCAGAATTTACCATCTCCAACTGGACTGCCTGCATAGAGAAAAAAATAACTACAATGGGCTTACCTTTAGATTCATTATTTATGCTCCCTTTCCCAAATGCATATCACTTAATTAAACGCAGAATTTTGGACATTGAATTGCAAAAGCGTGCCAGTTCCGCCAAAAATTCCTGTTTTCCTCTGCATTTTGAAATCCCTTTAATTACTGGCTGACTGGCTCCTTAACTATCTGCCCCTTATACCCCACATATGCACAGAGCATTCACACTCGCTAGGTGCAATGCTATCCCTTCTGCAGTCACCTATGGCAGACATAATAAGATCACATATTCTGCAAGACTGTGCTTGTAATTCAAATTCAGTTGAGTCGGTTCCTCATATCCTACTCTATTGTTCCCAGTATGCTGATATATGTTCTAATCTCTTAGACCCAATTTTATTTAATATGCTGGCCCAGCCTTGATGATGTATTGTCTTTTGAATGTCTCGTCATTCAAAATAACTGAAAAGGTAGCCCTATTTTTAAGTCTGGTAATCAAGGATCGATTGAAAAACGTTTAAATGTTTATACTCAAATTACCCTTGTTACCTTTATATTTGTTTACTGCCTGTATCAATAACTTGAGATATGCCAATAAAGGCTTTGTTGTTAAAAAAAAAATAAAGAAGAGCAAGTAAATTTCACTACAACCTGCAACCAGGTTTGGCTACAAGCTATCAGTTGAGCACTTAAGAGTCTTTGGATGCAGAGCTTATGCACATGTTCCAAAAGAAAATGGGCACAAGCTAGATGATAGAGCAGTGGCTGGCATATTCATATGTTATGCTGCCAGCTGCAAGGGTTACAAAATCCTGAATATTCAGATCAAGGAAGAGATAGTAAGCAGATCAGTTCATTTTGAAGAGAACGCAGAATCTCCCGGTTCAGAGGGGGTAACTCCAGACGAAGCCAAGACGCAGCTCCAATATCCTGCCTTTCCCAATGTCCAAGACACAAGAGAAGAGAGGGAATCAGGAATCCAGATGTAATCCTGACAGATGAAGCTGCCCAACAAGCAGTGCCTGAACCAGAGGGGGAAAGTGAAGACGTTCTACCAAATGTACAAACAGTACCTGAAGAGCAGAGGGAACCCGAAAAAGCCACACAGCAGATGCTGAGACGGTCAGAATGCTCCAACAAAGGTATCCCAGCCCCAAAGTTAAACCTGATGATTAGGGCTGAGATCAGTTATTTGTTCTATCTCTCCACTAAACTTATGTAAATATATTTCTTTAGATAAATAAACAGTTATTGGTTCTCTAACTTGGATGAGAGCTTTCTGCGTGCAGTTTGTTTAGTTAATATGCCTTAACTAAAACCCAATAGAAAGATCACAGTAACACCAAATTCATAAAAAGAAGAAAAGCTTTACTTGAAATTAAAACCATTGCTTACAAAATTAAAATGTATTTTTTGGGCTTAGACTGGAGTAACTCTGTTTAAGATTGCAGTGTTTGTTTCTTTTCTGGATTTTGCATGGGCCAGTGTGGCCGTTTACAATGTTTTGCAGCATCAGGACCAGTTTTTATTGAAAATCATCTTGCTTTTGCCTGGTACTAGTGGTATAATCACTCAGCCAATTAAAACAGGGATCATAAATAAAGCTAATTCAGAGTGATGCACTGTCAAAATTAGCTTTACTTCCCTTAAATTGTGTAGCCATAATGTTATTTGCTACATAATTAGAAATAAACAGCCACTAACTGGTAAAAAAAGTTTGCTCAGAGGGAATGACTTTTGTGAGAGAGTTTACATACACAAAAACTCTTTTTACCTCTGAATATTTATTGCAACAATGTGAGTAAAATCACATTGATTTCAGTGCGATTTTCTGAATGGTAACATTAACTTCAAAAGAAGGAACTAATCCCATTTACTTCCTCTGTTGTTAATGTGTTCTTATTAACATTCAGAAGAGTTATTTCTTGATCTTGTGTTTTTGTAGAAGTGGCAGCAATTTGGAATTAGAAGTTGCCATAACAATTAATTCAGTTGCTTGGGGTCTGATGATGCTGAAGCATGATACCAATTCTGACAAAAAAGAAAAGGAAATAAACACTTTCTGCCTCTAGAACCACTTTCTGCCTCAATCTCAGTGATTTTATTGTAATTTGAAAGTTTCAAAAGGTCTGGATTTCTTGCATGACTTTACTGAGAGCAGCTCAAGCCAAGAAAAAAAAATCCATAAAGAGTAAAAGGTAGCCAAGTGTGCCTGAAGATAGTACCTTGCCAAAAGAAGTGATTCACCAGCAACCCTCGAAACATAGTGCAAGTTCAATCTTGGTGAAGTCAGATACTTTCTTCGTGCTTCATAAGTTGGCAAATTTCATGTTTTCTCCACTCACACTTAAAATGGTAAACTCAGATATTCAGCTGTCCTACTGTTATTTCTAAAAACAAAACCTGGAATGATGATATGAGCCATGGGCATCTGGGTTTCACTAGGTTTTATCTGTTGATCAACATCAGTAAAGATTCTTGCCATAACGGCTAGTTTGCTGCAGTCTCTCTGGGCAGGGCTGGCCCATCCACCAGCAATCACCTACGGTGCCGGAGGTGGAGGGGCAGCAACCAGCCCTTTCATTCCTACCCTCCCACCAGCCTGTGGCATCATATCAAGTGTCACCCCAGGGAGGTGCTCCCTGCCCCAGTGGGAGGCCAGCAGAGACTCTGTTTCTTCTCCCCCCATCCCCCACTGCAGGAGCAGGCCTGGCCTTCTTTCTTCATCTTTTACTACCTCCCCTTCTTCCTTTCCTTACTGCCCCTTCTTGCAGTGGTGGGGAGTGGTGAGGAGTTGTAAGGAGGGTTGCCACTGCCTTGCTGCCATGCAAAGGGAAAGAAGGCAGGGCACCACCTCACCTTGCAGCATCCATGTTTTGCCTTACTGCCTCACTGAAGGGACAGCAATGGATGCCAGGTTCCTGCCCAATAACAGTGAGACAGGGATTGAGGAGGGTGGGGAACCCTCGCCTAAAATACCCAGAAGCCTTGGAAAGTCTCTAAATACCAACCCATTCTAGCTCCAATCCTTGCTAGCATTCCTACTGCATTCTTTTATCCAAGTCTGCAAATGAAACAATGTAGAGATGTGTTAAGTCTCATCTACCTCCACAAAATTCTTGAGTAACTAAGGGCTTGGCTGATGCTGCTCAGCTCCAGTGATGTTCCTTCTCCAACCCACCCAGCTGCTCAAATCAGTGTTGGGCTGGTTCATGAACAGCCCCCTATCTTCAGATGATACCAATACTATAACCCACTCTTATTCCTGCCAACCTAGCCTCATCCTAACCAGTTGTGAGAAAAGGCCAAATTACAGTAATCAATCCCAAACAATGTGGAACAAGCTTTAAAAAAAAAAGTCACCTTATGAAAGACGTCTCCCCTAAACCCTGCTTACCCTCTTAATGGTGACCCGCTAGTCTCTGATCATTGCAAAGGGGGCATAGGAAGGGCAGTTAGTAAAAAGCCTACAGGAAGTAGGACTAAACCAACTTAAACTGCTGATCAAATCCGTGTTATCCACAGAAATGAGGTGGACCATTTTTAGCAACCAATATGGTGGTGAAATACTGATTGCTTTGTACATTATACTGTACAAAGGAGCCTATGAAGACGTGTATATACAAAACGGGATTGAATGAATATATGCTGGCAAAACCTGTAAGCATGGTTGTGAAATTCTACTTTGCAGGCAACTTCCCAGCACTGGCATCTTTGTGATTTTGCAGCCTCGGTGTCAACTGTATAGTAGTGGAAGAAAATTTATATCAGCACTTTGAGAGGGTTTATAAAGTGGAACACCGTGCAAGCGCTTCTGAGACTCATATATGAATTTATTACAAAAACTTTGATGTTTGGATTCAGGATACTTCATCCCCACCAGTTGGACAGTATTATTATAAATTTATATGTATCTATGGCTTGATGGAATTGTGTAATAATTGTATGTAATTGATCCTATTTAATTGGAGTACTGTTGGCACTTTAGTATTATAAATTGATTTATTGTATAATATTCATTATATACTCCAGGAAGGGTGGTTTATAGTATCTCTAGTGTTTAGTCTAGGAGGAGTCTTTTGTGTTCTTATGGCCAGATTCTTACCTGGTAGACTTTAGACTCACTGCTTCGCAGGTGTGGTAGACCCAGCTGCCTGTTGGATCCCATTGGCTTCCTGTTTGTACTTGGGGATTTCTCCACCTCTGCAGATGACAATTCTGTCTGTGTCCTGAATGCTTCCTGGAATACAGAAATGCCCTGTGCTATTGACACAATCACCCCTAAGTACCCTCTTCCCCGAGACAGAGCCACTCTCCATGGTTCATGGGGGAACTGATGGTGATGAAATGGGAGAGATAATGGATAGAGTACTGCTGGCGGAATGATCACAGTGAGACTGAATGAACACAACATACAGCCCATATTAGAGCCAATTCTGTGGTAGTGCTGATGGTGAAAATGCAAATAGGATTTAAATCACTGCATATATATGGGTGGCTTGAAACAGTTCAAAAGTGCCCTCTGAGGCTGAATTATAGAATTGGAAGGCTTGAGTTCTAAAACAAAAAAAAAATCTTTTCTCTCCAGGCTTAGAGACTGGGGAGAGGTAAGGAGTGCTAATGGGTGTGACTCATGATTGGCTGAAAAGAAGAATGATAGAGGGCTAGCATTCTAGGAACATTTCTAAATAAGAAATAGAGGAAAGGTTATTGGGTGGATTGGAAGTATGTTGGAGCCAGTCTTAGGTATCTTATTGAGCTGGGGTTTTCAGTGGGAAATTTCACCCAATTCAAATACAGTCACTCTGAACCTTTTTGTGGGAAATGCTAATGCAGGTTTAATTTTTTCTAAGGGTTGAGTAATAAGGCGGGGTGATTCTTTATACAAAAATATTTATTATTAATTACTGAGAGGTATTGAAAAGTACTGATCAGAGTTACTGATTATATGAGCAGAGTAAAGAGAGAGGCTAGTTTCTCTTTAAAACTGCCATTGTCACCCATGATCATGATGAGATCAAAGTGGGATGATATCTGATCCTGGCTTTCAGGCTTTGTCTTAGAGATGGCCCAGAATTCATTTTCTGGACTTCTCTGATTGACAGAGAACTTTTATCATTGGCCAAGATGCAGGGCCGGCGTGCCCATGGAGGCCAGGTAGGCGGTGGCCTCGGGCGCGCGGCCACTGGAGGGGCGCTGGAGGGGGTGTTGGGGGCGGAGGCACGCGCAGCAAAGCTGGCATGACTGGGCTGCAGCTACTGCTGCAGCCAGCCCGTTGCTGCCGCCGCTGCCGCCACTCACCTCAGCTGGGCGCAGCCTCCGTGCGCCGCTCAAGCAGCGGCTCGCGGCTTCTGCGCCCAGCTGGGGCGCACGGCGGCGGTGGTGGCATGGAGCTGGCTGGATGGCTGCAGCAGCAGCTGCAGCCAGCCACGGCAGCTCTGCAGCGCGCTCCTCTGCCCCCACACGCCCCAGCCAGTCGCAGAAGCCACGAGCCGCTGCTGGGGCATCGCGCCAAGCAGCCTCCGTGCAGCACCCGCCCCAGCAGCAGCTCGGGGCTTCTGCACAGGGCCGGCGCGCTGCCGCCGCCACACGCCCCAGCCGGGCACAGCCTCTGCGCACCGCCCCAGCAGCGGCTCGCAGCTTGTGCACCCAGCTGGGGTGCGCGGTGGCGGCGGAAGGACGGGGCTGGCTGGCTGCAGCAGCAGCTGCAGCCAGCCACGCCAGCTCCGCTGCGCGCTCCTCCGCCCCAGCCGAGCGCAGAAGCCGTGAGCTGCTGCTGGGGTGGTGCACAGAGCAGCCTCTGCGCGCTGCTCCAGCAGCAGCTCGCAGCTTCTGCACTCGGCAGTCCTCCGTGCGCCGCCCAGCCCCGCTGCGGCACGTGATGACGTCTGCGATGACGTCATCACGCAGGCCGTGGCGGGCGCGCACATGCACGCCGCCGCGGGCGCCAAAACCTCTGGCACCGGCCCTGCCAAGATGAAAAGGAAGAGAGAGAAAGGCCAGCCAAACTGAAGCCTAATAAACAATCCATACTAAGCTATCTCACAGGATTCCTATGAGGATAAAATGGGGGTGGGAGAGCCATGTATAAGCTTCTTGACAGAGAATGGAATAGATATTTGACTAATCTATGTAAGCCTGTACTAGAAAAAGGGCTGGGGGACCTAGGTCTGATTAATAGACTGCAGATACATAGTTAGACCAGACAAGTAGACAGGACTAGCAGATAACTGAGCTGCACCTAGGGTTGTATTAATTTGCATGTTTAGCAAAGGCTCATGGGACATGTTTTTTAAAAAAGAGGTCACCATGACCGGGAGAAGTAGTATAATACAGGACTAGGCTAGCTGAAAAGACTAGAGAGAGAGAGGAGTGTAGAAGCTACTGCTCTTTGGAAGGCAAAGCTTGTTTCCAAGCTTTGGTGCTAAGAAGGCCGCAGAGCTGAAACTGCTAGCTGGGAAGAGTTGAACCCTTCTCTCTGGGAAACCAGCAGTAGCTGGGAAGAGCTGAAGAACCAAGGAAGAGTAATTAATGAGCAGGAATTGCTGGCAGCTGAACTCGTTGACTGCTTGAGACCAGCACCCTAGTACAGAACTGCCCCACTTTGTCTGGCCAGAAGAAAAGGGGAACTGCTCCTTGGGCAACAAGCAAGCCCCAAGATTCATACAGCAGCTTCACAAGAAGAGTCCTGCTGTGGCAAGGCCTTTTGGATATTTGGGACGCTGTTCCAGGCATAGCCTCTGGCCAAACCCACAGAACTGTCTGTGCACTCTACCAAGTGGATTGTGAGTAGGACTCTGCTCTGGGGTCACTGGTTACTGATCCAGTATTGATAACTTTGGAAATGTTTTCATAGTTGTGTTTGTTATATTTAAATAAATTGGATTAATATTTTGAATTTGTAAACATATCTCTAGACATTGAACCTGGGCCTTGAAACTCTGGGGGTTACATATACATTTTGTTATCTTGGCAAATTCTAAAACATCCCTAACTTCCTTGCTGCTATGTCAACTTCATTGGTAATATGTACTTAAATAGAATAGTGATTAATATATTCACTGTAAGTTTAGTTTTGAAGCAATGTCACACTTTTTTTGGAAATGCTACCTTTTGAGCAGCTTTTCACAAGTTTTGTTATTGTACCTGCAAGTTTTCACAGAGTTACTACAAAGTGTATGTGTAATCTGTAATGTTACAAAAATACAGCACAAGTTTTCACACAATTTTGTTTCACAGACACTGGCATTTAAAAGTTCATATTGCTGGGGTCTGTAAACATGATGTCTGGTCACACTCATAATGAAGCTTAGCTGAAACTTTGAGACTATGTGTTGCTTGACTCAAGAGTAAATGGCCTGTGTGAAGAAGAAAGCTCAGGCTTCAAGTATGTTAGTTGTAGATTTTCCGGGCTGTATGGCCGTGGTCTGACATTTCACCAGCAGCTGTGACTGGCATCTTCAGAGGTGTAGCAGCAAAAGACAGAGATCTCCCAGTATCAGTGTGTGGAGAAGATGTTAGCAGGTAATTTATATCTACTCAGGAAGGTGGGTTTGGGCTGAGTCATCCTTTAAGCATTTCCCAGGGTGTGGAATGCTAATGGGGGGGGGGAAGCTTCATTGTATCCTGAGGAGATTCTTTTGCATATGGATTGGTGGTTGATATGCTAATCTTATCTGCAGGGCTATTGTAAGATGTAGAGTATTTTGTTAGTCTGGTGTTTTTCAGGACTGGAAACCATGCCCCATTCATTCTTAAACTCTCTTCTTTCCTGTTGAAATTATGCTTATACATATGAAGTTCAATGGCTTCCCTGTGCAATCTGACAAAGTAGTTGGATGTGTTGTCCAGTATTTTAGTGTCCTGGAATAAGATACGGTGTCCTGTTTGAGTTAGGCTATGTTCAGGCTACAAACAGTATTCAGACCCACCAGAAAAAGACAACAGATGCTATGATCAGCAAAAGACAGTAGAGACCCCCTCACTTCTGCAGGAGTGTACCACATACCCTGCAGCTGTGGACAAGTTTACATCGGGACCACACAGCTCAGCATCCAGACAAGAATAAAAGAACATGAAAGACACTGCAGACTTGGCCAACCTGAAAAATCAGCAGTGGCTGAACACTGAACACTGATAGATGTTACTTGCTAACATCTTCTCCACACATTGACACTGAGAGATCTCTGTCTTTTGGTGCTACACCTCTGAAGATGCCAGTCACAGCTGCTGGCAAAACGTCAGGAACTACAATGCCAAGACCACGGCAATACATCCCAAAAAATCTACAACAACTAACGTTCTTCGGCCGTGAAAGCCTTCAACAATATATTCAAGTATGTTGTTTACAAGGACTGCAGCATCCATAGTCTTTCATGTGACAACTATAACTTTAGCATAAGAATCAGACTCAAACATAAGAGAATCTGGGCACCCAGGACCTACTTTATCTAGGTATTTTTTTAAAAAACAGAACTATGGCCCAACCCGTATGGCACACTTTAAGCTTCTGAGTATTCACGATGATCGATGCTGAATTGGCATTCTGCACTGCACAACTTCAAGGTGATTTGGTGTCTGCTTTCTTATTCCAGACGACTTGAGATGTGTCTCTTTGAAGCCACCTTTTGTGGGGGCTGGAGCTCATGTATCTTTTTTCTTTTTTAATTTCAGCACATGCATCCTAATGTTGCAATGTTGAAACCCAGTGTGTCCACCATCCCCCTATCCTTCCTGTCCCTGTATTTGCCAGTTGGGCAGTCCTGTGCCCACCATTTGTAATGTAATGACTTAAAGATCTGCAATCCATGAGCCACTTAAATTGCATTCCTGAGATGAGGCCATTTAAAATCAGCAAGGGTGCTTAACCTGTCTAAATAAAAGTCTGCAAAATGCAACCGCAGGTACTGAGGCTTGATTAGATGCCTCCCCTTTCTCTCCCTCTTTCTTTCTGTCTTAGGTATATATTTTTAGTCAGAAGACAGCTAGAGGGTATTTAAAAGATTCTGAATTCCCTTGTCCCGATTACAGACTCACACAGACAGCAGGCAGGGGAAAGTTCCCAAGTTGTCAGAGCAGGACAAATTACAGTTCCAAGGTTCAGGCACAGGTTAGACAACACTCACAGCTTTTGAGTCCAAAGAGAGTATTTCAGATTCAAGTCCACAATAACAGGCCAAGGTCAAAGATGAGGAAATCTGTTCCAAACACAAGCAGTAAGGTCAGTAGTAAGCCATTCCCTTATCTGCTGCTTTAAGCCTCATGCTGCTCAGCCACTTGTGCTGCATCATGAACCTGCCAGCTGTCTCAGTCCTGCTCCTGCAAGCACTCATCATCACTGTTGATGCTGGGATGGTGCTGTGCTGCTAGCCTGGCACTGCACCTTCTGGCTTGGAGGGCTCTCCTTGCTTTCCTCTGACGGTGCTCCCAAGGCTCTGGTGATGAGGGGGAGAGCTGGCCCATGCCTGGCTCTCTGTTGCTGTCCCAGAGCTGGGAAGCTGAGGGGGAGAGCTGGCTGGTGCCTGACTCTCTGTTGTTGGCCCAGGGCTGGGAAGCTGAGGGACCGATGTGCTGGGACCAGGCTGTGGATCCATGTCTGATCCTTCAGAGACTGCCTTCTCCTGCAACACCTCTGCCACTGGCTGTGGATCTGGGTCAGGTTTACCAGCTGCCCCTTCCTCAGAAGAGTCCTCTGTGTCTCTCTGCTCTGCTGGGCTGGTCTGGTCCATGACACCCCTCCTCCCACAATCATGCAGCAAACAGTCCTCATCAGGAATCTTTAGACTGAGGGCTGGAGTGCCTGGATCCTGACCTTCAGAGGAAAGAGCTGATCTGCACTGTGAGCAAATCTGATGCAAATCAGCTTTCCGGGGAGGAGGGGTGGTCAGGTGCCTCTAACCTGGGCCAGCAGAGGTTCCGATTGCATGCCTGGCTTTATCCCCTCCCCTCCCAACCCTCTTTAAAGAAAGGAAACCCTTTTTTAATGAGATGACCTTGCAGCATTACGACTAGAGATGGGCATGATCGGCATTACAATCAAAAAATACCCACAATAATGGCAATCGCGCGATCAGGAGCCGGCGTATCAGTGCCGTCCACAGCGACTGATCCAGCGTTTGGGGGGGTGCTTGATCGAAGCTTGATCAGGGTGATCGGGCTCGGATCGGGAAGCCAAACACACAGGGGCCAGCAATCTATTCCCCTGGCAACAGAGCCAGGGGAATGCCTGAGCTCTGTTTGCCCTCCTTCTGTCGCCCTGGAAACCCGAATGGAAGCCCAGCTTGCCTTGATCAGCAGGGCTTCTTTCCAACCACGGAGCAGCAAAGCACTCACCAGTTGGGAGAAGACACCCAGGGGAGGGAGGGGGAAGGGGGTGTTCTGTAGCCATGGGCACTCCAATCTTATCCCTGCAAACCCTGAGAGGCAGCTCTGATGGCCAAAAAGACGAGCAGCCAGACCCCCCGCCCCTGAGAGGAGGAGGCTCGTTGCCGTCTCCCCGTGCCTGCCGGGCCCAGCAGCTGCTGTCTTCACCCACCATTAATTTCTCACCAGCATGCTCCTTTTTGGCCTGGTGGGCAGGCACATGGGGGGTGCCGCCATCGAGCAGCCAGACCCCCTGCCCCCTGAGGGGAGGTGGCTTGTCGCTGCCTCCCCATGCCCGCCAGGCCCGGCGGTCACTGCCACCACCCACCTTCCCACATAGCTGGGAACAGCGGGGCACCCCTCCTCTTTGGCCTCTCCGATCCACGGTCCCCGGTCCCTGGATCGGAAACGGGAGATGATCAGTGTGGATTGGTAGTTTGGGATCGTCGCCGGCACCGATCTACGATCAGCTTGATCAGTATTTTTTTTTGGATCGTGCCCACCTCTAATTACGACCCTTCCCTTGTGTTTTTTTTTAAAGGAGGGTATGTGTGGAGAGCTGGGGAGGGAGGGAGTGGTTTCCACCAGATGGCCAACCAATCAGCACCCAGGGGGTGAGAATTCGGGGTGGGGGAGGAGCACAGGTCTAAAAATTCTGCTCATACATTAAATGCATCAGCAGCAACTCAACAGCAACTTCAAAAAAAGTCATCATATGTGCACATGGGAAAATATTGGGGGAAAGCCAGGGAAAGGTTGATTCTGCATCTAACACCTCCTTTCCTGATGTGGAAATCTGGAAATCAAGAGAAGCAGAATGGAATCTGAATCACCCTAAACTGACCATGCAGAATGGGCCTAGCACAGTTTCCATTCTCTTAGCTAGAGTCCTAAAAAGATTTTTCTTTGTGTATGCCCTGTTGAATAAAATGAGACTTACTTACGATTGCTTACTTAGTCAATCCTTTGTTAGCAAGTCTGACAGAGTTGAATCAAATAGTATTTTACTCCATGAATACTGTCTGAATGACAGCTTAGATGTGAGTGGTTGTCACTGGTTTCACTGTTAGATCTCTGCATGTTTTACAATATTAGGTTTTACTTGGAGTTCATAAAAAAAACAAGATGTTTAACACCCTGAAAAGTTCTAGGTTTATGTCTGAAAACCTGCATTTACCAAATGATTCACAGTGGCTGGACTTTTAAACATGTTAATCAGCTGTCATTCACTTTGCTAGCCTGGGTGTGGACCAAATGACTGGGGGGAAATCCCTTTGTATTTAGCAGGATACATCTAGATAAAATACCTTATATTTAACCAAACAGCTTTTGAAAACTTTAACCCAGTCTTTCAACTTTTAATACAAGAAAATTAGATTTAGAAATTCTTCTACCACTTAAATTATGAAGAAAATAATTTAACTAATGTTCCTGGAAAAGTGCCAACTCGACAGATTCACATTTCCTACTAATCACCATTCATGAATCTCATTTGTTCGTCTGACATTACTTGTTACATACATTTTCTAAATGGTTTATTCTCACTAGTTGTGAGGAAATTTATTGTTTTACATTAGCACAATTTCTCAAGTCATGCTATAGGCTTGCAGTAATAATGTTGGATATGATCAAGCTCCATGTTGTAAGTAATCTGAATTTTGTAGAGTCTGAGGAAAAGGGATCTAACTTGTGTTAATTAATTAACCCCTCAAAAAAATTGCACTGATCAGCCAGTTGAGAGGGAGAACAAGTAATGCCTGCTACAAATTATGTCAACATTCTGTTGTTTTATTCATACACAACTTCACATAATGTAATTAGAGATTAAAGGCTTCTAATTCTGCCATTATTTACGTCCTGAATGTTACACACTTGCCTGATTAATGGGAGCAAAAGAAGTAGCTGAGATACTTTCTTGTTGGAATTACTTGAAGCTAGCATTCTTTTGCCTATGAGTGAATGGAGTTTCGCATCAAGGATGTGGCTGACTAAAAGGAAGAAAGTCATACAAAACACACACAAAAGAGAGATTAATATGTCCCAGAGTAGCAGTGCATTATTCTAGCAAATGGGGACTGGTAGATAGGGGGGAAAGCATCAAATCACATGGCTTCTCCAGCTTAAAAGCAGAACTATGGTCTTAAAACATTGGACAAAAAACAAGTAAGTGGGCTCTATATAAAATCACACCAGAATTCTTCTTAGAAGCTGACTAAACAGAAACTATCATATTTTAGTTACATCATGACAAGATGAGACATGCTGGAGAAGACAATAATGCTAGGAAAAGTTGAAAGCAGTAGGAAAAGAGGAAGACCCAACATGAGATGAATTGACTCAATAAAGAAAGGCACGGGTTTCAGTTTGCAAAATCTGTAGAAGGCTGTTAGGGATAGGATGTTAATTCAAAGGTTTGCCATAAGTCTGAAGTGACTAGCTCTCTCTCTCTCTCTCTCTCTCTCTCTCTCTCTCTCTCTCTCTCTCTCTCTCTCTCTCTCTCTCTGGTTCAAAGGGGGGCAGGCATTGCCACCTGCTCTACTGCTGATATCAGCTGGGTTATGGCGGGGGTTAGACATTGCCACCTGCTCTGCTCCTAATACCAGCTGGGTTAAGGCAGGGGGTGGGCACTGCCACCTGCTCCGCTCCTAATACCAGCTGGGTTAAGACGGGGGAGGTGGATAGTGCCATGTGCTCTGCTCCTATTACCAACTGGGTTAAGGCAGGTGGTGGGCACTGCCACCTGCTCCGCTCATAATACCAGCTGGGTTAAGACAGGGGCAGGCATTGCCAACTGCTCCTGATCCCAACTGGTTTAAAGGGGGGTGGGCATTGCCACCTGCTCTGCTGCTACCAGCTGGGTTATGGCGGGGGTTAGGCATTACCACCTGCTCCACTCCTAATACCAGCTGGGTTAAGGTGAGGAGAGGGCATTTCCACCTGCTCCCACCATTGGTAGATGGTGGTGTAATATGTATTATTGTATGTTTTTCCAGTGACTGTGTTCTTTGAGAAAGAATTTTTGGAAACGGATTTATTTTGGATCTGGACCATCCGTTAGAGTATTGATGTCACAGTATTACCAATGTACACCAAAAGAATACTACAAGGGTTTACTTGTAATCTGTGATTCACACAGTTTGTTGGAACAACTTTAAGACTACACCTGATTACAGTTGGAATATTCAGCGAGCTTGTTCCTGGACAAAAAGACTAGTGTTTGTATGGTGCTAGGAAGCATTTGCACTTTAATATCTACTGCAATATCAACAAAGCACTTAAAGCACTGGACACTTTATATTGATTCTGAACATATATGACGCCTGTAATAATATTTTTTCCATGACTGTCACAATGGGTGTAGTTCTTTATTAAATTGTATAATTGTGTAGAATAAAACAAAACAAAGAGGGAGACATTTTTGTCACACGGGTAGTTGTTCTATTGATGCTATATATTACCATGTTGCTCTATATTTTTACTGTCCACTCCTAATACCAGCTGGGTTAAGGTGGGGAGAGGGCATTGCCTCCTGCTCCGCTCCTAATACCAACTGGGTTAAGGCGGAGAGTGGGCATTGCCACCTGATCTGCTCCTAATACCAGCTGGATGAAGGCAGGAGGTGGGCATTGCCACCTGCTCCCATCCTGCTCCAGGCCTGTGCTTGCCACCATGGTACATTTTCTGGAGGGACATGGTGCCTTGCCTAGGCTTTCCTCCATGGCAGCGCCCTCTGATGGTGCACTAGGGTATAAAGTGAGTTGTCTGAAATACACTTACTCAATTATATAGTAAGATGTGCTTGTACACCTATGACAGACAATGTCTGACATTCTGTATTCTGTATTGGGCTTGACATTGGAGGACCTGACGGTTGCTGCTACCAGGTCCTTTTTTATAGGAAAGTTTTTTGAGAATCTAATACGCACAAAACAGTTTACCATCCACAATCTCAGATAAATTAGCACCAAGATTTTGTTCCAGTTCTCATCCCTCAGAGGGAAAGATCAAAGTGACAAGTTGGAAGCATAAACTAGGAGCTGAAACTCAGTGGAATAACCTTGGATCCAGCAGAGCTTTTGCATGACCAGAAGGCATTTCTGAAGGTCTCAGTATGATTTCTTCTGTGGCCTTCTATACTGCAGAGAATGTTGTGTTATATGACCCACAGAAGTGCCTTTTGGAGGGGGACAGGGCCCTGCAGAGGTATAGCAGAAGAGAGTGGAAGAGTTCAGCTTCCTGAAAAATCTTTCCTTTTACTTGGTAGTTACTTGTACTTTTCATTGAAGGGCAACTTTAGAATTAATTAGGGAAATAGTATAAAATGTGGGATAGAATAGACAACATAAAATAAGTGTGTAGAGGAAGAAGCCTTATGGCTCTCAAACTATGAACTCCGGGATTTTGAATAAGCGAAAATAAAGTGAAGATTCCTGACAAGATAGAAGTAAAGATGACTGAATGACAGAAAAAGAGTGATTCTACTTGACATCTCTCCAGTAAGAGAATTGTTTATGGCTTTATGAGGGCTATCCAACTTGATGAGGGGTTTTTTATTATCCTCCAGAGAAGTGGCTGTTTTAGGAACCAGGGGACTGCCATTGAAGAGTGATTGCAAAAAGAGTTTTCCTGGGAGAGAGCTGGGGAGCAAAAATCTTCTGAACTATAAGCAGCAAGAGCAAAGTAGCTTTTTACCAGTTTTAAGAGATCTTTGATTGACCACCTGAAAGTGAGTGAATAAAATGGTGCTCTTTGAAGAGATATTTTCAAAGCTGAAGCAAATCTCTAAGCTGATGGATGACGTACTAAGAAAAGCGGACGAGATACTTGGATTGAAATCAGATCAGGGCACTGTGATAGATACCAAATTAGAAGAAAACCTTGATGGGACAGATTTATTTGAAAGCAAATTGGAGGAGAAACGACAACAAAATGTAGTAGAAAACCAGTCTTTTTCTGTTAAAGTGCGAAAGGTGGAGAAGAAGGGGGAGGAGCATGGAAAGAAAGCTGTGAGGAAGAGATCTAGTGTATTGCTTCTGTACGAAGCAAAAAGCACACAATGTACTTCAATTAAGAAATACATCACAAAGAGGAAGAAAGACAATCAGAGACATAGCAATATATCCATCGACACCTTGCAGAAATGCTTGGAAGGCAAGAAGAGTCACTTATGGTTGATTGTCGGAAAGAAAGAGTTGCAACACTATTCTAGAGGGAGAAAGAAGAAGAAAGAAGATGGAACTTAAATCATGATCCTGGGGCTTTGATAACTGGATTAGAGGGAGTGGGGCAAAAGGGTTCTTGGAGTCTTCTGCTCCCCTTCTTATCTTTCTTTTTATTTTCCTTCTGTTGGAGCTCTTTTCCTTAAATAAAAGTATTGTAGGAAAGAAGGAGCCATAATACTGTTTTGGAGAGAGGGAGAAGAGGAAGAAAAATGAAATTCAAAGTATGACCCGGTAAACGGGTCTTGGGTGTCTCTTATTTCCCCTCTTATTTCTTATGTTTTTTATTGGAATTCTTTTTATTTCTTTAAATAAGGGGATAGGAATTATTTTAATATAAGATAGCTGGTAGGTTTAACGGGGGAAACACTAGGGAGCTAGAGGGAACCTTATAAGTGTGTTAATTTTTAAAATTTAAATTGTAGGTTAAGCTAAGTCTGCCTATATATTTGCCTTGTTTTTCGTCTGCCTTTTTATAATGAAAATACAAGTATTAAATCTTAGATGGCTTGAGATCTGATATATCAAAGATCGAGGGTAGGCTGTTATAAAAACTTCATTGTATACTTCTCTCCTTTAAAAAAATATGTAGTTAATGACATATACAAATAATGGGACTAACAATAGAATGTAATGATGTGGATGTTCACTTCTATTTTCTGTTTTTTGTTCTTTTCTCCTCTCTGCTTTATTTCTGGAAAGACTAAGGACTTAGTACCCTAGGCTCAAGAATTAAAGGATCGAAATGTGCCTTTAGATGATGCTCACTTAAAATATAAATAATTGTTAGAAATGAGAAAGGAAACTGGGTTAAAAGGGTTAAAAAGCAAGAAAATTAAAAAGTGCTTGGAGAGATTTAAATGGACTGTGCACTATATAAAGAGAGAAAGAAGGGGGGATTATTCAGTTTTCTTTTCTATGGATTGATGTCTATATTGCAAATTTTTCTGAAATATTGACCATATAATGGACTATCTTGTACATGAATCTGAGACTAAAAAGTTTTTTTTCTTTCTTTGTATTTTTGAAAACTTAATAAAACTTATATTATACGAAATAAATGTGTAGCATTTGCATCAGGTTATACCCTTATTCTGGTTATTTAAACTCCATAGTTTCCTGATGTCATGTGTACAGTCTCAGATAGAGGTCTTGTTTGGATTCTCTGGGTACAGATTTTTTTAAAGTCATGTAGAACCTGGGACCCATAAAAATGGAGTTTCAGTAAATAACTAACATTGGTGATTACTAGATGCCCAATCCTTCTCCATTTCTTGGTTGTAACAAGATATGGGTAAAAAACATGTATGTACATAAGTTTAATGAAGATTTGGATCACTTTTCACATTTTCATGGTGCCACCCTGGTGATACCCAGTTTTACAACTGAGTCCACCATCTGCATGTCTTTGATGGAACATTAGTTTACTCAAATATTTAATTTCTGAAAATGCTTGATAGATTTAACCAATGCTGTGTCAAATCAAGATTAATTGGAACAAGAAAATTCAGAGCAATGGCCATCTAACCTGCTTTTAAAATAAGTAGTCTGACATTTGTATTGCATGATGTTCAGTATATAATAGTTTGGCCTATTGAGACTAGAAAGATCAAGTGAATACACTGTCCACTGAACCTTTGCCTCTGTTAATTTTTTCTTGAGAAAGAAGCATCTAACACAATAGTGATTATGATTATTCAGAATATATAGGGACCTGGCAACCCTATTAGGAAGTTTTTTACTTTGTTGAGTTTCCACAAGTTGTACAAGGGGGAATTATTCAGGGGGACTATTGATGCTGCCATAAAAAATTTAATTATATATCTTTCTTAGTTTTTATATATGTTGATTGTATGTTGTTCTTATGGCTCTACAGTTCCTAGGCATTATAGCTTTGATAAATTTAAATACAATTGCTACATATACTTGAATAAGATGAACCTAACATGAAGTTATATTGAAGAGCATGTTAATTAAGACTTCAAATAAAGCAATATCGTACTCTTTAAAGTACAGTTTGTCTTAAATCTGTTCTAGCAATGATGTGATCATTGCTATCAGTCCATGTACCAATGAAGGGTCAGATATTTTAATATGAACTCCTCATCTTTGTTAAATATGAATCTGTAATTATCAAATTGCCATATTGCAGTTTAAGGTGAACCTGTTGCCAATGTGACTTTAGTACGAGTATTATCGTTCCAATGAAAACACTATCAGATTTCCATTATACCTCAACATATGTAGAAATAGATTCAAATCATAAATCACCGGCTGCAATCAAATGCCGTGAATTTATTGATACAATTGATTAACACAATAATAACCAAGAGCATAATTTATATTGTGAAGATTAGAGTTCATCAGTGTGGAATCGGTTTCTTTTTTAAATGACAGGGAGAATCAAAGCTTGCTTTTCTCTTAAATTCTTTTAATGTTTCTTTTCTTTCTGTTAACTGGCAAACACATTTTTCCCTCTCGCAGAGAGATAAGGGTTGGCATTAGAACAATAGTTTGGAGGAGGGTATTTTGCAGCCCTTCCATTATTATCTTAGTCTTCCCTGTTCGTTCAGGTCGGAGAGGAGAATTTACCTGCTTCCAATCTCTTTCCCTGCCATGGTTTTTACACTAAATATTTCTCCATGGTAACACAGTGATAGAAAAAGATTTATCCCTAACTTCTTTTGCCAGGAAAGCACACATTTAACCTCTTCCTACAAACCTATACATGACTTTCTTGAATTTGTGTAAAAATATGTGTGGTGGAGGGGTGAGGAGGCAGTTGTTTGGCAATGGATTGTTGAGGCTGTGAGGAGGCTGTCTGTCCAGGCATGTTCTGTTCTGTGGTGTGGTGAAAGTATTCCTTCAAGCACAGATGGCAGAAGAAGGCCTCCAGGTCTCCACAGAGCTGTATTGTCTGTGTAGGTTTAGCGGGACAGAAGGATAATCCTCTTGAAAGGACAGATTCCTCTGCTAAGCTGAGGGTATGCTGGGAAAGGTTAACAATATTGATGGTGGGATTGTTGTTATGACTGGTTGTGGCTTTTAAAAGGTTGGAAAGTTTTTTGTCCTTTTGCTTTTGTAGAGAAGTAAGTTGTATATTGTAGATGCTTTGTCTCCTGCTTTGAAATTCCTCTGAAAAAGGTTGATTCTGTAGGAAAGAGTCAAGTTCAGTGAGTTGATCCTTGATCAGTTTCTGTTTCTGGTACAGGATGCTGACTAAATGTTTCAGTAGCTACTTGGAGAATGTATAGCACAATCTCTCTCCATTATCAGTGGGGTAAGTGGATTACAGAGGGTTTTTTGTTCTCAGTCCCTTTGGTATAATGTTCAGTCTTCTACATTTCATGAGAAAGATGTCTGTTTGTACCTGTGCAAGTTTCTTCACAAGGTTGATGGATTCAAGTGGAGAAGTGGGGAATCAAAACTAGTTCTCCAGATTAGAGTCCTGCTGCTCTTAACCACTATACCAAACTGAGAGGAGGGATCCCAGTAATTTGTACATGACAAAAAAAAGGACTAAGGTCTGGAAGACCAAATCCTCCTTTGTTACTTTAAAGTTACATCCTCTTTAAAGAAATCTTGGGTGGTACTGAATTTCCAAAAACAAAGTGTCTGGGGCCCACCCGCGGCCCCCGGATGAGCAGCCTCCCCCAGCCTTCCCCCAGGCCTTCCCCCAGCCCCACTCACCACAGCGAGGCCGGGACAGGGGTGGCCGAGGAAGCGGCCGCGGCAGCAGCAGAGGTGGCAGCGGCGGCGGAGATAGCGGCAGAGGCCGCAGGAATGGCCGCGGCAGCGGCAGGGCCCAGGGCTGAGGTGGGCGTCACCCGGCACATTCGGCTGCCAGGGCTGCGGTGGCTGCAGCAGTATCCCACCAGGCTGCGGTGCAGCGGAGGAGGCGCAGCAGCGTGGTGCAGCCTTCGGGTGGCCTGTGGAGCAGCGGACCTGGCCTGCGCTGCCCGCAGCCACACCAGACACGCCCCGGCCCGCAACGCCGGGCTTAGGGCAGGGCCCGCTGTGGCCGCCCTGGAGACGGCAGGCAATTGGGTTGGGGGAGGGGCTGCTTGGGCGAGTGTACAGGTGAGGGGGAGGCAGCCAGGTGGAGGGGAACCTAGGCTGGGTCAGCAGCATAGGGCAAGGCGGAGCCCGGGCCTCTGGCCCCACCTGCTCCAGGTAGTGAGCCTGGCCATGGGGGTAGGGTCCTGGGGGCAGGGCTGGGGTTAAGAATAGGGAGGAAGTATAAAGGAGGGCAAGAACCCAGGCCGAGGAGGAGAGTTGTGACAAAGGGGAGTAGTCTGTCTCTGTGGTGAAGAAGCAGCTATCTCAAGGGAAGCCAAATCCAGCGCCTGTCCCTTTTCTGAGGCCTTTTGGGGAGGAGCCCTCACCTGGCACGGGCCTGGGAGACCCAGCTGACCCTGCAGCTGACATCAGGAGAGGAAGCGGACCCACCCGGAGAAGGCCAGGACGGCCACCCCTACCCCACCGGCGCCCGCGGCCCCACCTGATCCTGACACAAAGTATTAATTTTATGAACATATCTACAAGGTATATAAAAAGGGATTGCATGCATAACAGATATAATTCAAGGTGCAATATTCATTTTGCATGTATTTACTTTACCCCATAATGACAAGTTTATCTTGTCATTATCTATCCAAATACAAGGATATATCTGAGATAAATTCAATTAAATCATGTCTTAATATTCCTTGAAATTATTATTCCAAGATAATTAATAGGATCTGGGATCAAAAATGACCCTCAGTAATTGTGATATATTGTCTCCCAATGCATCAATTCTGATTTTGTAGTGAAGTGAATATATCATTGATCCCTAAAGAGGGCCAAGATTTGACTAACGTGAAAAATTACAGACCTATATCACTACTTAACAATGATTATAAAATTTTTGCGAAGATATTGGCGGAGAGACTGAAGGGGTGGCTCTCGGAAGTCATAGAGGAAGAACAAGCAGGCTTTTTGCCAGACAGACAAATAAGAGACAATTTAAGGACAGTGATCAATGCTATTGAATACTATGATAAGCGTTGTGATAAAGAGGTTGGTTTCTTCTTTGTAGACGCTGAAAAAGCGTTTGACAATTTAAACTGGGACTTTTTGTTTGCCACTATGGAAAAGCTACAACTGGGAGAAAGATTCATCAGAGCAATTAAAGAAATCTATAGAGACCAGACTGCAGCAATTGTAGTGAATGATGAATTGACCAAGAAATTGACGATTAGTAAAGGAACAAGACAAGGTTGCCCGTTATCTCCATTGTTGTTCATTTTAGTATTGGAGATTCTGATGATACAAATACGACAAGATGAGGAAATACGAGGAATGAAAATAAAGGACTATTCATACAAGGTTAGAGCATTTGCTGATGACATAATGTTAATTGTAGAAGATCCATTGGAGAACATGCCAAAAGTGATAGATAAGATCAAGGAGTTTGGTGACTTGGCAGGTTTCTTCATTAACAAAAAGAAGTCAAAGATATTATGCAAAAACATGACTAAGCAGAAACAACAATTGTTAATGGAAACAACGGACTGTGAAGTAACTAGTAAGGTGAAATATTTGGGAGTTGAGCTGACTGCAAAAAATATAGATTTGTTCAAGAATAATTATGAAAAATTATGGACTCAGATAGAGAGAGACTTGATCAAATGGAATAGACTGAATCTGTCATGGTTGGGCAGGATTGCAGCAGTTAAGATGAATGTGTTACCAAGAGTAATGTTTTTGCTACAGACAATACCAATCATCAGAGACTCTAAACAATTTGAAAAATGGCAGAGGAAAATATCAGATTTTGTTTGGGCAGGCAAGAAGCCTCGAGTGAAAGTAAAAGTTCTACAAGATGCAAAGGAAAGAGGCGGAATGCAACTGCCCAACTTGAGACTTTATCATGATGCAATCTGCCTAGTTTGGTTAAAAGAGTGGATGACATTAAAGAATAAGAAACTATTAGCCCTAGAGGGATATAAAAAATTTTTTGGATGGCACGCATACCTATGGCACGACAAAGTAAAGGTCAACTCGATGTTCCTACATCATTTTGTAAGGAGAAGTTTATACACAATCTGGAAGAAGTACAGAATTTACTTACAAGAAGGAACCCCCTTGTGGGTGGTTCCATACGAGGTGATAGATCCGAGAGCTGTTGATAATGAACAACAATGTTTAACATACAAAGAAATAACTAAAATTGAAGTATCTAAACTTAGAATAAAGACGCAAGAGGAACTATCACCTAACTACGATTGGTTCCAGTACAGACAGATTAGAGATTTATACAATTCGGACTCTGCAAAAGGGGGCATACGAACAGAGAACTCGGAACTAGAGCAGACCCTTCTTAAAGAAGACAAGAAAAGAATATCCAAGGTATACCAAGTACTGTTGAAATGGTATACTGAGGATGAGATAGTTAAAACACAGATGGTGAAATGGGCTATAAATTTCAATAAAGAAATAACAATGGAGACATGGGAATACTTGTGGAAAACTACAATGAAGACAACGACATGTATCAATATTAAAGAGAACATTTTCAAAATGATCTATCGTTGGTACATGACACCAAAGAAGATTGTGCTAGGGAACTTGAATACTTCTAATAAATGCTGGAAATGTAAGAAACATGAGGGCTCCCTCTATCATATGTGGTGGTCGTGTGCGGTAGCTAGGCAGTTCTGGGGGGAAATAATAAGAGAAATGAGTGAAATTTTACAGTTTCAAATAAATAAGAACCCAGAACTCCTGCTGCTAAACTTGGGAATGGAGGGAATTCCAGCCCATCATAGGACGTTGATTTTTTATATGACTGCAGCAGCTAGACTTTTGTATGCGCAGAAATGGAAAGTACAAGAAGTGCCAACTATTGAAGATTGGATCTACAAATTGCTGTATATGGCTGAAATGGACAAGATGACAAGAAAACTGAGAGATTTGGACTCAGGGCAGTTTAACACAGACTGGGAGAAGCTGAAACAATATCTGGAGAAGAAATGGGAGGTGGGAGGAAAACTGTGGCAGTTTGAGAACTACTGAAGTATAATAAAAGTATAAAAGAGAGGGGTGACTTTACCGGGGGAGGAAGAGAAATGTGAATTTATAAGCAGTTAGATTAATTGATTGAGATATATATAGATATGTATAGGTTAATTGATAGAGAATAATTAATGATAAGGTTTAAACATGAGGATTGAGTAATTAACAATATTTTCTTTCTTTGACAAGATTTATATGCACCAAACTGAATGTACAGAAGAGTTAAATTGATTGAGTATCTGAGGAGTTATATAGAATTACCATAAAAAGATGAAATGAGTAATACATAGAGAACAAATCAAATTGTTTGATTTAAATGTGGGAAATTTTTATGGTTTATGATATATAGGTTTATATAGAAATATTCAAAACTGGAAAATGGGATAAATTGTTTATCTAAAGACGTATAGTTTGGGTGTATAATAAGTAAAGGAGTTAAAGATGTACTGCTTAATATAATGGAGAATGTATATCTGTTTTAGATAGAGGAATTTAATAGAAGTAAGGGAAAAGGGACAGAGGGTGGGAAAGCTGTTGGAAGTCAACAAAAGGGGGGGAAAGGGGGGGTTAGAAACGAAAAATTAGGGGAAAATTGATTGTAATGTAAAAATAATAATGTTCTAACCCAATAAAAAACTTTTCACAAAAAAAAAATTCTGATTTTGTACAATTAATTGAATAACCAGACAGATCACCAAAATTATTGATCAAACTTGTTAATTCAGGAATGGAAGACTGAGGTTCTGAAATAAATAATAAAAGTTCATTCGCATATAAAATAATTTTAAATTCTATAGAATTATGTATAAAGCCATGTATATTATTACTTTGTTGAACAGCACATGCCAGAGGTTCCACACACAAATCAAAAATGAGAGGAGAAAGAGGACAACTTTTCCTAGTACAACCCGGTGAAGATGGAGGTCCTGCAGCTGGGACAGGGGCTGCCAGGTGTTGGGAACCAGCTCCCTGCCCTGGATGGGACACCACTGGCAACTTTGCCAGTGGTGAAGAGTCTGGGTGTGCTCCTGGATGCCTCCCTGTCAATGGAGGCCCAAGTCACGGCGGTTGCCAAGTCTGCATTTTTCCATCTCCGTCAGATCAGGCAACTTGCCCCTTACCTGACACCCCAGGACCTGGCTACATGCAACGGTCACCTCCAGGCTAGATTACTGTAACTCACTCTACGCTGGGCTACCCCTGGGCCTGATCTGGAAACTACAACTGGTCCAGAATGCAGTGGCACGGGTCCTGACTGGTATATCCTACCAGTCACATATCACACCTGTCCTGCGCCAGCTGCACTGGCTTCCGGTTGAATTCCGAATCAGGTTCAAGGTGCTGGTTCTTACCTTTAAAGCCCTGAGCAGGTTGGGACTGGCATATCTTCGGGACTGCCTCTCCCTGTATGTTCCCCAGAGACCGCTTCAATCAGCGGATAAATGTTTACTGGTAGTCCCTAGCCCTAAGGAAGCCCGCCTCGCTTCAACCAGGGCCAGGGCCTTTTCAGTCCTGGCCTCAGCCTGGTGGAACGTTCTGTCAATGGAGACCCAGGTCCAGCGGGACATATTATCGTTCTGCCGGGCTTGTAAGACAGAGCTGTTCCACCAGGCATTTGGTGGTTGAAGGGGACGGTGCCATGTCGGCCTCCCACCTTTGGGGTGGGGGTGGGGCTCTCCCCACCATTGCACCTGAATGTATCTGGTTAATTTATTTCATTATTGTTTATTGTATATTGATTTTAGAATGGTTGTTTTCTTGTTTTTATTGATTTTAACTTGTTCACCGTCCAGAGCCCCTGAGGATGGGCTGATTATAAATTGAAATATCATCATCATCATCATCATCATCATCTTACACCTGTTTAGGATTGCGTCCATAGTTTTTCAGAGCTCTGTCTTCTTCTGAGTCAAATGATAAATGTGTACCTACTCCCCTCTTTCATAAACAATTCTGCCTGCCCCCACAAGAAAAAGGAAAACTTAGGGGGGAAACATAGGTCTGTTTCGGCAGGGGAAATTCAGTCAATCATTCTGCCTGGAAGCCTCCACTTGGGCAATGGGGAAGATTGGCAATGAGAATACCCCATTTTGCAGCAAAATGCTGACCATCAAAAGGAAGAATATGGATGCCCCCCTCATTGTGGAAACAAAACAACAAGAAACATGAAACCAAGAGGCAATAGTTCTCCCCACCATTGCACTTTAATGTACTTGGTTAATTTATTTCATTATTGCTTATTGTATGTTGATTTTAGAATTATTGTTTTCTTGTTTTTATTGATTTTAACTGTTGTTCACCGCCCAGAGCCCCTGAGGATGGGCGGTTTATAAATCAAAATAATAAATAAATAAATGATATAATAAATAGTATCTCTTTCAAGAGGAAATGATGCAGAAGAAATCCCATTGGTCTGTACCCTAGATCTAGGGGATGAATACAAAATTCTAATCCATTTCAAACATTCATGAGAGAAGCCAAATTTAGTCAATATAGAGAAAATATATTTTGTCAAACACTTTTTCAGCATCAAGTGAAAGAATAGCCACTTGATCAGATCTCTTTCTATTTAATCCAATCCGATCAGCAACCAATCTAAGATTATCAGATCCTTGCCTACTTTGTATAAATCCTACTTGGTCTACATGTATCAAACTTCTAATACCTTTTGAAGTCTGTTAGCAAAAATGGTCATTAATATCTTAGCATCCACATTCATCAAAGAAACAGGTCGAACATTTGCAGATTGAGTGTGATCTTTGTCTGGTTTTGGAATGACAGTAATGTAAGCATCTTGCAGAGAAGAGGGTTAACGTGGCCAAAAGATGAATTAACAAAAGAAAATCAGAAAAAGTAAATACTGTGCTGAAAACAAGAACATAAACAAAATGTGGATTGTACAGAAACAAAGAAAGTAGGGGCAGGGGAAAACATTGGTCTGAGGCAAATTTTATATGGGGCCTCAGAACAAAATGGTCTAAGCTATGCCCAACTAGTGGAAAGGAAGTCTATAAACAAAAGAGGAGTGTGGAATGGAAACTATCTGGAAGATAGTGGGTGATTCCGCATGAATGGTTTTCCCTGCTTCAGCTTCTAAATGACCTCGATTTTTTTCTTGTGTTTCCACACGTGGGAAGGCAATCCTAGCAGCAGATTCGAAGTCACTGCACGTTTTGTCCGGTTTTTTTCCATCCTGCTTTCCCCCCGACTTATTTGTCCACACGCAGCAGATTAGGGATTTTAATTCTTTATCCGATGTTCTCCCCACCCTTGCCCTTTTCTCTCACCCTTCGAATCAACTTAATTTGATTGGCCAATCATGTTTTCTAAGCTACACCCACTACCCTTTCCCTTCCCCTCTTTTTTTTAAACAAAATGTAAAAAAACATTGCAACGTTTCTACAAATCTATGCAGAAACTTATCCTGTGTCACATGACAACAGCTGACCAATAACGGGTCCATTTTACAACACGCCAAATTTGTTACTTGTTGCTCGCTGACAGCTGACAGCTTCTGAGGTAGAGTGAAAGTGTGATGGAGGGACTTCAGCATTCAACTAGTGGTCTAGGCATTTCATGGAGGAAGAAAGAGACCGTCCTCAACACAACACCTATCACTAAACCACACTGCTCATGAAGAAAGCGGGAAAGATAGACACGGGGTCATTGGTAACAATTTTCCCTCCAAATTTCAATAGCCAATACTCTTCCACAATATCAGCGGGAAGTGCTCTGGCCTATCCAATATGTTTGATGCAACATTTATGTGTAGCAATGTTTTTTGGTGAGAATTTTTTTTCGAATGTGTTGGTTTGATGCAACGTTTATGTGTAGCAACATTTTGGGGGGGGGGAATAAAAAAAAATGAAGATGTGCATCATTAGACACTTCCCCCGGAAAAAGTGATGAGGAATAGATTTTTATCCTGTCAGAAATTCCGCATGATGGACTTTGAGCCGATGAAATGTGTGAAACAAAAGCCTAATGTGGAATCGGGGAGAAGTGGATTCGTAGGACTCCACCGCGGCATGACTGCTCAGAAAGTCCGATCAAACTTGATCATGCGGAATCCCCCAGTGTCTTGTCTTTGTTTAGAATACTGTTAAGATGCTATTGTATCTTTAAGAACGAGGCTGTGGATTAAGGAGGAAAAAGAGGAGGCATGGATATCCGTTTTAGTCCACACTAAAAAAAATTCTACACCCCAAAATAAAGACTGGTTCCTGAATTAAGAGCTCCTATTTGGGCTTATTTGGGATAAGTGGAATTCTCTTAATTCCTCTTTGCTGAATTTCTCCCTGAAATTCAGAAATCTGTTTCTATTCCTCTTTTTATGAATTTGACTCACTTTTAAATCAATTTTTCTTTCATGAAGAGGAAGATTCAATTTAGATCTTTAAGAAGTAATGTATTTATTTATATATCTTGAGCATAGCTGAAAAATTAAGAACAAGTTGAACCATTAAAGAAACTATTAAACACAAGCCAGTGCTTGTCTGAACATATTCTGCTGCATCAGAGTGCTTTTTATCTTTTTATCATATTACAGTGGCACAACAACAGGCAAAAATCTACAGATGAGGAAATCTACACTATCACATGGCTTTAAAAAACTCAAAAATTAATGAGACATCAAAGATAATTCCTCTTTTGAAAGAGAAAAAAAGAATAAGAGGAACTAATTGCTAAATTTCAGAAAAAGACGCCCCCCCAGACCCACATGCCCCTAACAACCCTAATCCAGGCCTTTGCAGAGCTTTGTCGTGTGTTCCTGACAAAAGTTTATTTTGCTTAATATGAAAGAGGGAAAAGGGGACTAAACAGAAGTGGAAAATACAGTCAAAAACTGTTAGATTAGTAATTATACAGAAAAAGAAAAATTCCCAAAGCATTTCAAACACTAGTCCTCCTGAAGGAAAAATTGATTCCCAAGAGATGAGGGAATAATAAATGTAACAAATTCCTATTTAATTTTGTGATCATTATAAAAGTTTGATTCTTTTGCACATGCAGCCTCTCAGCTGCTTTCTGATGAGGGAGAATGATGTGCAGGAGAGGGTTGTCCCCTAGCTGCCATTTTCTGCCCAAAACGAACACTTGAGCTGCTTTTGCATTTTACAGCCATGCATGGCAGCTGCGCAGTGGCATTTGCTGTGAGGCCAAAGTTTGCCTCCTCGGCAGGAGGAGGAGACTGATGCTTTCCCAGGCATCCAGGCTCTTTCCTTGTAGTGCCTGTATCGGCACCTCCGCCCCCAAAGGCGCAGTTGCTCCGTGCGATCGGCCCACCCTCCTCTCCCTGTTTCAGTGCCGGATTAGCCAGTTGCTTTTGTTTGGGCCAGGTAGGATTTTTTTCCTGTTTCCTCAATTGGCAAGGAAGGGAATAGGTTTTTTGCCTACCTTGTACTGAAGCAGGCGTTTTGAGGTGTTTGATAGGGGTGGTGCCTTCAGGTCTCCCAGAGCAGGAGAAAGATTGGGAATAGGGAGCGGGATGGTGAGCACCCCTTTAGCAATTCCCCATAGGTGGGGAAATGGGGTCTCTCAGGAGGCATGGTATGCTTCATGGCTACCACCACCTGTGCAGACTGCCAACAGGGAACCCCAGCTGCAAGTCCTTCCCTCATGCTGTACGGCTGAGGCTTTAGGAGCTTGATGGGGGGGAATCCTTTGCCTGGCCGGCCGGGCCGAGGCCATTCCATGAATGGCTAAAGCCCGGGCCGTGGGGCTCGCCCAGACAGGTCAAGGCGGAGGTCTGGGAGTGACCCTGTGGCTTGACCTGTACCGCCAGTTAGCCTTTGCCGCAGTTTAATATTATGTTGTATTTAATAAAGTGGCCCTTTATTCCAAAGCCTCGTGTCTGTCTCTTTCTTCCAACGGGGGGGGGGGGGCAAATTGGTGAAAGTTTATGAGTACTCATACTTTTCTATGTGGGGGTAAGAGGGCCGAGTGGCATTTTCAGTAGGAAAAGGGATAGGGAGGAAAATGTTAAAGATTCTTCCTCTTCTACACTATCAACAAGTTAGCAGTACAAGGGGGGAAAACCTGAACATATAATTATGCAGAAAGCCAGTAACATAAGGATAATAGCTGTTGGGAGTTTCCCCAGCTCTTACACAAGCAAATCCAGTTAAAGACAGGCATTCTCAAGCACTAGTTAATTCATTCCACTTACTGCTTGCCAGTTGTGAATAGAAACCTGATCATTTAAAGAGCAGTTTGAATGTGTCTATAATTAATTCATTTGGGGGGGGGTGATTATGCTTCTTTTTGAACAATTACAGTATTTCACCAAAGTTGTCCCCTAGCTGCCACCATCTCAATTTTTAAAAGGCACATAGTCAAAAGATGGAAACAATCCACTTGAACTGAGAGTTGTTATTTAGGCTTCTCTGTAGGTCTTAGTAAATCATTACTCTGCTTCCACTTCTTTTTACAGATGTCAGCAGTATACCTCTTTGTTTGTTTGAGCTGATGAGTGCTAGTGCACCATGACACTAGGTATTGTTTTCTTAGCAAAAGGTAATGTGGGATGCCCCTGAATAACACTCTAGGAAGTTTTATTACCCCAGTGGTCTCAAATCACATGGCAACCAGGCAATAAAAGCCTCTTGTTACCCACAAGAAAGGAAACATATCAATTTATGGTGATAGGTGAAGGGACCATTTACCAATCTGCCAGAAAAAAAAGGATGGATTACTTTTAATATCCTGACATGGAGGGTGGCTCAAAATCAAGAACTCACCACAAACCTCATTGCCAATTGGTGGGAACTCAGTCCCCATTTCAAGATAGGTCATACAAAACATCTCCCAGCTGGGGAGGAAATAGTTAAAAGATTCTACTCAGTTCACACAAACTATGCAAGCTGAGAAGTTGGAAACTGACAGGGAAGCTGAGTGAACTCTAGAATGATCTCTGGGAGGAGGAGCTAGCCACATATACCACCTCCATTATGAGTTGTTTTGATAGTTTGCAAAATTTTCTCAGGGTGGTGCTGGCCCTGGTAGGTAAGAATCTTGCTGAAGCCCAGAACATGTAGAAACTGTGGTATGATAAGAAGGCATTATAACATTCAATTTATAACATTCAATTTATATACCCCCCTTCAGGACAACTTAACACCCACCCAAAGCAATTTACAAAGTATGTTATTATTATCTCCACAATAATCACCCTGTGAGGTGGATGAGGCTGAGAATGCTCTGGAGACCTGTGACTGACACAAGATCATCCACTTGGCTTCATGTGGAGGAGTGGGGAATCAAACTTGGTTCTCAGATTAGAGTCTCACTGCTCTTAACCACCACACCAAACTGGCTCATGTGCACATTCTTTTTTAAAAAGTGACCCTGTGATGGTACTGAAATTGTTTAGATTTAAGATAATGAAAGCTTCCTGGGAGGAGCTGTACCTAATTAAACAGAGGGGAGGAGAGGTGAATTATCTGGCTTCCTTTCCAGACTCTGTAATATGCCCCACCCCCTCATATGCTCAACACTTATTTCACAAAAGAGACTTAGAACACTGATCCTTTGGTTTCTAACACAAAGGATAAGAAAAAGATACTGTCCAGTGTATCTGAAATCATGTAACCTATTTAGAATTCTCTCTCATGCTAACCCTCTAATATCTCAATGTAAACGCACTTCGGCGCAAGATGTTTCTATATTCTTTTGAAATGTGCCTTTGTACTATTGTTCAGGAACTAGGTTATCACATAGATGTTGTTACCCAAATAGGCAGTCACCTAATTAGTTGGGGGAATTAGCTTAAAGGAGACCAGTGAGAAGGGGTAACTTGAATTCTCCACCTATGTTTATGGAGATTATTCCCTTAAAGTACTCTCAAAAAATAGTCAGCCAGATGTTCAGCCAGAAATGTCTTTTTATTAAGAGAGAAATAAAAGGGCACATGTACAAAAATCACACACAGCACACATACAAGGCTAACTAAGAGAAAATCATGGAGGAGAGGGAGAAAAGGCAGTTTCAGGGAAGGTGATAGTTACCAGACTTGAGGATAGAGATCCACAGAGGCAGCAGCAAAATGACCAGCACTTTAGGCAGGAGAGAAGACACCTAAACAGATTTGGAGGCATATGTTCACATCCAAAGACAGACAGACAGACAGACAGACAGACAGACAGACAGACTCTCTCTCTCTCTCTCTCTCTCTCTCTCTCTCTCTCTCGTGGCCAGGGAGTCCAGTTATAGGGCAAAATGCTCCCTGGGGCAAGCTGACATCTTTGCCTCTAAAACAATGACTTTATGGGTTTTCCAGAGGTGGATAATTAGTTGGGAGAGGGTTAATGAGTCTACCTGAGGTGGGCTAAAGGTGTGAATGGTGCTCAATTACCCTTTGAGTACTGGATGGGAAAATCTACCAGGTTTGCTGAACAGCATTAGGTGGCACTTCATCAAGGTGAAGCAAGTGTGTCAGGGTGTGGATGAGATTAGCCAGTAGCTTCCTGGGAATCTTATTGTCCTAAATTATGCATCTCTCCGGGGCACACAGGGGGTGTTTAGTCAGTCAGCCACTCTGATTCCCCTTCTAAAATATTTTTCCAGGCTCCTTCCCTGCTGGCATCCATTTTGTTTTATTTCAGGGCTGGCAGTGCCTTGCACTTATGAAGAAGGGTATTTATGATTCATATCTATAAACTACCCTTCAGTGGGAGGGAGAAATAGTGTAATAGTTCATTAAAGAAAATGGCCAGAGACCCCTGTAGAATTAGTGGTTATGTACATGTGCAAAGCTGCTCAACACAAACTTTGACAATAACCATTGAGGTGATTTGAACAGAAGCTCGCCTCATGTCTCAAGCCAAGTCAAATCAAGTCAAGTCAAATAAAGAAATGGTATTCATGTCAAAGTTCTCAGCATGCCTAGTTAGAGGTATAATGAAGAACCTTACCAGTAGTCTCTGGTTCATTAATCTTGACATTAATTTGTTTTGCATCTTGATGCAGGCAAGAAATCAAAAAAGGCAGGATTTAAAATACAAAACTGAATTAATTCTCACAGCCCTTGTCTTTCTTTCTCTTTCATCTTTTTTTCTCCTTTCACCTCCTCCTCCTTTTTCAGTATAGAGAGTCTTGTCTGCTCAGCAACAAACTACAACCTCTTTAACAAAACAAACTTCAATACTTCACCAGAGAAGTAAACTTAGACTACAATAGTATAAATGGCTCAGATGGGACAGAAAAGTTAAACTGGGAGGAAAGAGTTAAAGAGCCTTCCTCCCCCTCACATGTTATTTCCCCCTTCCAAAAATAGCCCACATGGCCACTTTTGCAAAAGAAAAGAAAGTATTTTAAAATTGTCATGGAACTAAGATTAATTTATAGCTCTACTCTGATTAAGGCAGTTTGATCTGCTTACACACTCAGTAGGTACATGTATTAAAATCTTGTAAAATTAAGGCACTAACTGCTCAAAACAGATTATAGAACCAATTATTATCTATCTGGGCTGTTGAACTAGCATTTCAGACTAGGATGATTAAGATCCAAATTAGTTGAGATACTGGTAAATAGACATGGGCACGAAACAAAAAAAATTAACAAACCAGTGGTTCGCGGTTCGGTGCCAATAACGATCCCGAGATTGTGAACCGCAACGAACATTTCCCATTACCGAACCAGTTCGCAGTTTGTTGGGCACGGAATGGCCCCCGTGGCACTTACAGAGCCCATATTCCTGGGGAGTCTTTTGCAGGCTCTCCCTTACAGCCATCACCCAAGTTTGGACAACATTGCAAAAGGAATCTTAGAGTTATACCCTTTCCAATCCAAGACCCCCAGGAAACTCCCATTGGACACAATTACAGCCACGGGTTGACGTTGGCCCAGTGTACAGAAGGTGGGTGGTGGGCATGGGGAGGTGGCGATGAGCCACCTCCCCTTTAGGGGGCAGGGGGTCTGGCTGCTCACCGGCAGCACCCCCCATGTGCCCACCCGACAGGCCAAAGAGGAGCGCGCTGGTATTCCCGGCGTGGGTGGGAGAGGATGTGTCATTTGGATGGGGGCCTGATCCCCCAGCAAGCGAGGGTCCTCACCCAAGGGTCCCACTGAGGAACAGTACGGCAGCAGCTGACAGCACACAGCTTCCTGCCTTGCCAGAAAGGACGGGAGGGAGAGGAGATGTCTTTTGGAGGGGAAGTGGGAAGATCCACCAACAGCAGCAAGGCCTCCTCCGAAGCTCCCACTGAGCTACTCTGTGGCAACAGCCGACAGTACCCACCTTCCTGCCTTGCAAGAAAGGACAGGAGGGAGAGGAGATGTCGTTTGGAGGGGTCAGATTGCTCCAGAGAAGGACAGGTCGAAAGAGGGTCTGTGAAGTTGGAAGATCCTAACAGCCATGAGACCTCCTCCAAGGATCCCACTTAGGAACTCTGCGGCGGCAGCCAGCATCAGCCACCTTCTTGCCTTTGCGGAAAGGATGGAATAGGACAGGACCGGAGAGGTCGTTGGGAGGGGACTGAGTGTTTCACAGAGGGTGAGGTGAGAAGAGGGACCATGTACTTGTGTGGGAGAGGAGGGCCGAGCCCGAGGCTTCCTGGCCGCATTGCACAGCAGGACCAGGACGGAGGGATCCCACATCCACCCTGAAGGAGTGCGCAGACTGTTGTGGCAGAGGGTTGTCCGCTCCCCCTGTGTCACAGTGGAGGCTGTCGCCAGCAACACACACCTTCCTGCCTTCGCAGAAAGGACGTGAATGGTCGTGGCAGCATTACCCATTCACCCCTGCCCAGAGGGGACCGCTGCTGCTGTTGGCAGGGGCCACCGTGATGTGCAATTTTGCGCGCAACAGCAGTTGATCTGTCCCTCGTGGCCAAAAGCCAAAGCATCATACAACACCCACCATCCAGCCTTCATGGAAAGGGTGTGAGGGCAAGGGACCCATTCCCCCCTGCTCAGAGGGGGCAGCAGGTGCCCATGGAAAGGGGGGGTACCATGCAGTGCCATGTTAACACCAGCAACAGCTCCTGAGCTGCCCCTCATGCCCAAAAGCAGCAGCGGCAGACCTCAACCACCTTCCTGCCTTCGCAGAAAGGACGTGAATGGTCGTGGCAGCATTACCCATTCACCCCTGCCCAGAGGGGACCGCTGCTGCTGTTGGCAGGGGCCACCGTGATGTGCAATTTTGTGCGCAACAGCAGTTGATCTGTCCCTTGTGGCCAAAAGCCAAAGCATCATACAACGCCCACCATCCAGCCTTCATGGAAAGGGTGTGAGGGCAAGGGACCCATTCCCCCCTGCTCAGAGGGGGCAGCAGGTGCCCATGGAAAGGGGGGGTACCATGCAGTGCCATGTTAACACCAGCAACAGCTCCTGAGCTGCCCCTCATGCCCAAAAGCAGCAGCGGCAGACCTCAACCACCTTCCTGCCTTCGCGGAAAGGACATGTGACTGGTCGTGGGTCCCATTCCCCCCATGCACAGAGAGGACAGCAGGTACACATGGATAGGGGTGCACCGTGCAGCTCAAACCTGTCAAACTCAGCAAAAGCTTCTGAGCTGCCCCTCGGGGTTCAAAGTGGCGGCAGCAGACAGCACCCAACTTCCTGCCTTCGTGGAAAGGGTGGGAGGGACCCATTCCCCCCTGCTCAGTGGGCGCACCAGGTACCATGGAAGGAGGGGTACTGTACGGTGCCACTCTCACATTGGCGACAGGCAACAGCAGCAGAGCTGTTCCTCGTGCCCAAAAGCGGCATCAGCTGGCAGCACCACACCTTCCTCCCTTCGCGGAAAGGATGGGATGGGAAAGACAGGAGAGGTTGGGAGGCATCTGAGCAAATCCAGAGAGGGAGAGGTGTGAAGAGGGAATGGGAACTTGTCTGGGAGAGGAGGGCAAAGGGTCACCAGCCATGGAAGCAGCCCCGAGAACTGAGGGAGGTTTGAGCCCACTGTGGACGAGCTGGGCCGGCTACAACCCCAGGGTGGCTCAGAGCCCGGGTAGGTCCAGGTCCACGGGAGGGTGCCCCAGTAGGTTGAGGTTCACTTTGATGAATGTCAACATGTCCACCAGGTCCGGGTGCAGACGTGCGCGGCAGGGACGGAGGAGGTCTCCCAGGTGGGAGAATACCCGCTCGCTCTGCATGCTGGTGGGAGGGCAGGAAAGGATGTTTGTTGCCACGATGCACAGGTCCGGCCATTGGTCTGATTTCCTCGCCCAATACTGCAATGGGTTGGCATGGGGGGGGGCTCGGTGGGCTCAGAAAGGTACTCGTGCACCATGGCCCCCGCCGAGTCCTCCACTGAGAGGGACGCGCCCGCCGTGCAGCAGCCAACCATGCAGCCCACCGACGAGGCCCAGAAATCGAATGTGTCCGTTGGGGTGGCTCTTCCCTGGCGTGGCTCTCTTCCCACCTCCTCCCCCTCCCCCTCCTCCCCCTCCACTGCCTGCCCCTTGCCGCTGCCCGGTTCCTTCTCTCCTACCCTCTAGCTCTGGAAACAGAGCACCGCTCTGCGGAGCTCTTTTTTCCAGTGCTGCATCTGACCTGCCTGCGTGGCGATGCTGCCCTTGCTGACCTGCCTGCGTGGCGATGCTCAAAGAGGGAGGCCAGTTGGTACAGTGCCTCGCAGCGTAGAGGATGCAAGCATTCAGTGACGCAGGCCAGAATCCTCCGGACAAATTCCTGGACCCTGGGGAGCAGCTCTTGCCCTCCTCTCCCCTCCTCAGCTCCTCTCCCCTCCTCAGCACATCCGAAGAGGATGCAATGCGCCCTTCTGCTCCACCAGATGACATATCATGTCATAGGTGGAGTTCCAGCGGGTGGGCAGGTCCTGGAAGAGTTGGTGCTCGGGGTCCCCTGCCTCCCCTTGCCTCTGGATCAGCTTGCGGGAAGAGTTTATGCTGCAGGAGAAGTGGGAAGCAATGCGACGGCAGCTGTCCAGCAGATTGTGCGTCCGCAAGGGTCCCTTGTCCCAGCTGTCCCTCGGCTTGCTCTCCAGCCTGAGCACGTCCCGCATCACGAGGTGCAGCTTGTGCGCCATGCACACCAGGCCCGGGAGGGATGCCTCTTTCAGGGCTGCCAACATGTTGGCTCCCGCGTCCGTGACCATGAAGCCACGGACAAACCCTTCCACCTCGGACATCCACTCCCTCAGAGCCGCCTTGATGGTGGCGGTGATGTACTTCCCGGTGTGGACCTCATCCATCCCCCAGGCCTGAAGAAGAACCGCCCTGTAGCCCGGTGTAAAGCTGGGCTCCTCTTTACAGCTGCCAGATATTGGCCTGGGGAGGCGGAGGTCCTCTAGTTGCCCTCAGTGGGCGGTGATGGCAAGGTACCTGTGATGGCAGCTGCTCCACAGGTCGGCCATGAAGTGCACTGTTCTGCCTTGGGCGGCCGACAGGTCTCTGTGCACCATGTCTTGCACTGCCTTGTACAGGGCAGGCACAACTTGACGCCCAACAGTGTGCCGTGATGGCATGGTGAACCATGGGGCAAAGTGCTGGAGCAGCAGTTGGAAGCCCACGCCCTCCACGACCAATAGGGGGAAGCCTTGCAGGGCAATCGTCTGAGCCACCACAAGAATGCCCGCCTCCTGAACCCTTGACCTCACCCTTTTCAGCGGAGCCACCCCCGACCCCGATGGAACAATTTCCCCCAGGGAGGCCTGCCTGACCCTTCCTCTCCCACCTGCTGCACCCTCGAGACAAGGCTTCTTGCTCGGGGTGCTTTCCAGAGACCCTCCCATTGATCCCAGATGA